>NC_082732.1:22899393-23209373 GCF_030144855.1 Hypanus sabinus
CAGACTATACAACCATAGTTTGGACTATCCATCTGCTCCCATATCCAAATACACTCCTACCTGCATTATTCTACATCATCACTTTTTATAATGCTTCAGAACATTTAGATCATGACCTCTTGAGTGCTTTACTTAGAGAATATTGAGTTCTTTATCGATCTACATCCCTTGCTGCCTGGGATGAAAAACTGAAGTTTTTAGCCAGTAGAGACGTATCACTAACATTGCCAAATTAATCCATTTGTAATGTTGTATTGGCCACTTTTCACTGGCCCAGCCTGCATCTTTCTTGCTTGTGATGGACTGAGACTCCTCTGTGTGATGGACTGAGACTCCTCTGTGTGATGGACTGAGACTCCAGGCGATCAGGGCTGCTCTGAGCTTCGGCCTCACTGACTCAGTTTCATTCTGAATGCTGATGCTTGCTTTACTGTTTCTGTGATCTGATCTGATTTGATTTGATTCCCCCCCCTCTCTCTCTCACTCTCTCTCACTCTCTCTCTCTCTCTGTCTCACTCTCTCACTCTCTCTGTCTCACTCACTCTCTCTCTCTCACTCTCTCACTCTCTCTCTCTCACTCTCTCTCTCTCTCTCTCACTCTCTCTCTCTCTCTCACTCTCTCTCTCACTTACTCACTCTCTCTCTGTCTCACTCTCTCACTCTCTCTGTCTCACTCACTCTCTCTCTCACTCTCTCTCACTCACTCTCTCTCTCACTCTCTCTCACTCTCTCTCTCTCTCGCTCTCTCTCACTCTCTCTCACTCACTCTCTCTCTCACTCTCTCTCTCACTCTCTCTCTCTCACTCTCTCTCACTGTCTCGCTCTCTCTCTCGCGCTCTCTCTCTCTCTCACTCTCTCTCTCTCTCTCTCTCTCTCTCTCACTCTCTCTCTCTCTCTCTCTTTCTCTGTCTTGCTCTCTCTCACCACATTGGCTCTTTCGGGTTTCTTGTTGTGTGGCTGCCTATAAGCAGACGAATCTGAAGTTTGTATAATTTATGCATACTTTGCTAATAAAATGTATTTTGACCTTTAGTTATTGACTCACTCAATTCCAGACTCCATCATCATCTGCTTCTGCATAGACCCTGCAGTCCAAGCCAATCCCCTCCCTGGACTGGGGCAGAGGTGAATGTCATCTAGTACGGGCCAGAATGATGGTCCCAATGCAACAGTACAAATGGATTAGATTGGCAATGTTACCGACACGTCTGTAACCCGTTAGAAATTCGAGTTATTCATAACTGGCACCAAGGATATAGATTGATAAAGAACCTAATAATCTCTTACTAAAACACTCTGCAGGCATGATTGAAGTGTTTTGAAACATTATTAAAAATGATTACGCAGCAAAGGCAGGTATGAGTGCATTTGGATATTCAATGTACACATTAGGCTGTTCGGCTCCCTAAAAAAATATACTGACTGGTTTTTGAATTACTATTACATTTAAGAGAGGTAAATATTACTTTTCTGCAAATTATGCCTGTCTTGTCTGAAATTAAGCTGCAAACGTTTTGAAATTCATCACACAATTTAGCTGGGGCTTGATTAATGTGTTAAGTGGTTTGCAATCAGCCATCACTTTCTATCTTTAACAGCCAGGTGCCACCTGCAGTAATAATAAATAGGAATGGTATGGAAATTGTACTGAGAAATATTAAAACATCCAATCTATTTTCAGGCCCATAAACTGTTTGAACTTCTTGTCCTTCAACACACGTTTGTCATTTCGGCAGGCAGGGTTGTTGGCTTTGTAACCAGAGATGAGGTAAGACATGACTAGGAAAGATAATTAGAACTTTAAAGTAAGTTCATGTGTAACTTTGAAACATTGTGCACCAGTTTTATTCTTGTGCAGGTATGGGGTATGACGCAGATGTGCTAAGTGCTGAGAACATGGCTTTAAGGACACAAGGTATCAGAGGCCAGGATTAGACCTGTGCGACCATAGCTTTAACTGTTGACCAATTTGCCTTTTAAGTTTGTTGCCGTTCTATTAGATCAGCAACAACACACACAAAATGCTGGTAGAACACAGCAGGCCAGGCAGCATCTATAGGGAGAAGCACTGTCAACGTTTCGGGCCAAGACCCTTCGTCAGGACTAACCGAAAGGAAAGATAGTAAGAGATTTGAAAGTAGTGGGGGGAGGGGGAAATGCGAAATGATAGGAGAAGACCGGAGGGGGTGGGATGGAGAGCTGGAAAGGTGATTGGCGAAAGTGATACAGAGCTGGAGAAGGGAAAGGATCATGGGACGGGAGGCCTCAGGAGAAAGAAAGGAGTGGGGGGGAGCACCAGAGGGAGATGCAGAACAGACAAACAACTAAATATGTCAGGGATGGGGTAAGAAGGGGAGGAGGGGCACAGTTCTGTTCAGGAGGAGTTTGGTTCCTCTGAGGATCAAATGAAGAATTTTTGCACCCTGTCCCACCACCTTCCTGTGGCAGCAAGACCAACAGGAAAGAACCCCAAATATTAACATTTCAAAGACACATGCACCAACTAAAACCAGTACACTAAGGTCGACCACCAGCGAGTTAGAGTCATCCAGCTTAGAAACAGGGTCTTTGGCCGACTGGGTCTGCATTCACTATCAAGGACACGTTTCTATTAATCGCGTTTTATTCTCCACGCGCTCCCACCACCTCTCTAACACTCGCCTGCAAATCGGGTGTGGTTTGCGGAGGCCAGTTAACCTTCCACCAGCACGACCTTGAGATGCAGGAGGGAACCGGAGCCCCCGGGGTAAAACCAGGCACTCACAGGGAGGACACGCAAACTCCACGCACAGACGGCACCCGAATTGCTGGAGCTTTGAGGCAGGGACTTCACCCACTGTGTTGCTCGTGGGTGAGCCAATAAATAAGCGCAATCTGCTTGTTTGGCAGGTCTGTGTATCACTTGTCCATTTCTCTGCAGCATACCCGGTACTATAAAAAGCTAGGATTTTTAAAAAAAACATAGTGGTTTCTTCAGTGCTGCACTCATTATTGGAATACAAGCAAGCAAGGCAGATATTGGAATAGTAAGGATTTTATAAAAGTACTGTGCTATCTATAAATTCCTATTGCAGCAATACAAAACCTTTAGGACTAACACTGTGCGGACAGTTCTCCCTAGCTGAAAATTAATTTGCACCTGCATCTCTCCCTGAAAGATCTCTAACATAAGAGGTTCTGCAGATGGTGGAAATCCAGAGTAACACAAAGTACTGGAGGAGCTCAACAGGTCACACTGGGGATCCTGAAGAAAGGTCTCGGCCCGAAACGTCGACTCTTTATTCCTTTCTGTAGACGCTGCTTGGCCTGCTGAGTTCCTTCAGCAGTGTGTGTGTGTGTGTGTGTGTGTGTGTGTGTGTGTGTGTGTGTGTGTGTGTGTGTGTGTGTGTGTGTGTGTGTGTGTGTGTGTGTGTGTGAGTGTGTGTGTGTGTGTGTGTGAGTGTGTGTGTGGTCCCAACCTTTTTTTTATATACCATGGACCCATACCATTAACCGAGGGGTCCATGGAGCCCAGGTTGGGAACCCCTGTTCTAAGATGGTCTCTGGCCTCCCTGCACTAATGGTTATATCAGACGGATACTTCCTATCAAACTTCCAGTTATGGAAAAGAGCTGGGATTTTGGGTAGCATGGGTGGAGAGGGTCAAATGAAGCTCCTTTCTTGCACGACTTTGACAGGCCCTCGCGCCATTGCTCGGGATTGTGCGGTCGCTTTTCGTATTCAGGTGCTCTTGTGATGTCGCTCACCGTGCTGCGGGCTACAGTAACTGAAACCTCTCTTTTCTCTCAGCTAAAGAAAGTGATTGAAGACCTGGCAAATGGGCGCATCCCAGTCAAGTCGTAGTTACCGCCGAAGGGAAGAAACATGTGCTATTTTTTCAGGCCATCCTGCAATCTTGTGCTGACATTATTTTAACAAGACGTTCCGTGCAGTACACAGATGTTCACTACTGGTAAACACCCAAAGGTCGTGTGTCCTCACAAATACACAATTACATTCCAAAACATTTAAATATACACTGATTCCTACAACAAAATGAGTTGTGAACCATCACTAATATAAAATATTTTAAAAATTAAATGATAAGAATTAGGCAAGTTGCCTAATTAGTTTTTTTGGTGGGGGGGGGGAACTATAATAATTTAATTTTAACATTCAGTATGAAAATTTCTTGTTTTCTAAGAAATTTGCTTTACATAAGGAAAGGTGAAGTTAGAACTGATGTCAAAAGCAAATTATGGTCTACCCCTGCCCAGGGTCTGCTGAACTGTTATCACTTAAACCCAAGTTAGTCCATCCTTCAGATTGGCAGATGGTAAGACACCTGACCAGGGCTGATTACCCTCATTGTGCCTTTCATGTTATGTCCGTCTGTGTTCAAATTGGGATTGTACAATGCAAGATTCTAGTTCACAATCATCTGTCAGTCCACTCCTTGTTGAACTAGTGTGATTTTATACTGTCATCTCCTTTGTTTCCTAACTCCTAGTTTCTCAGTAACTGTGTTTGAAACATCATTCAGCCCTTCTGAGGCACCTGTAGCTCCAGTCACTCGCTTGTGCCTGACGTTAATGGCTCTATCACTGGTGGCTCTGCATTCAGTTTCCAAGCTTTCACTCACCCGACCATTTCCTTACAAATATTTGGCCTGAAAGTACGTTTCTGAAAACCCTGAGACATTCTTGCTGCAATAGTGGTTGGACATCGATTAAATGGAGGGGCCATAGTTCCCTGAGGGAGGCAACACCAGTAGCTAGGTGCTGAAGAAGACGTATTGCATTCTTGTCTTCCTAGGTCAGGGCATATAAAAGTTGGAGCATTTGTTGCAACTTGCATTGGAGTATTGCGTCGACTTACGGTCATATTACAGGAAGGATATGGTTACATCGGAGAGAGTGCAGAGGAGATTTGCCAGGATGTTGCCTGGAATGGAGGACTCTAGTTATGGGAAGAGATTGGATGGGTTGGGCTTGGCCCTGGATTAAAGGAGACTGAGGAAAGAACTGATAGAGGTATATAAACAATGAGAGGCACAGACAGGGTATATAGTCAGATTAACGCGCACAAGATGCTGGAGAAACTCAGCAGGCCAGGCAGCTTCTAAGGAAAGGAATAAACAGTCAACGTTTCAGGCCGACATCCTTCATCAGGACCGGAAAGAGGGAAGAGGGAGCCAGAATAAGGGCGGGAAGGAGCACGAGCCAGAAGGTGAAAGGTGAAGCGAGGTGGATGGGAGGGGGAGGAAGCTGGGAGGTGATTGGTGGAAAAGGTAAAGGGCTGAAGAAGAAGCAATCCGATAGGAGAGTGGACCATGGGAGAAAGGTAAAGAAGGAGGGACATCAGGGAGAGGTGATGGGCAGTTGACGAGAAAAGAAGAGGCAAGTGGAAAAGCGGGCAGTCGTTCACCTCCCGGCAGTTGCAACCCCCATCAGTCTAACAAGTGTTTCCTTGCTGTTATTACAAACGGAGCAAGCCCCACGCACTTTCGGAGAGTGATCTCTGTCATCAGCAGACGGTGCTACCTTTCTGCCTGAACCCACAACAGAACGCACAGCCTGTGCGTTTTCAGATGTGACATTCCAGCTGCCTCTTCCAAACCATCCCACCTTTTCCCCAAAGCGTTCACATCTTAGGTGGGTCGCAGAATGTTAAAGGCATACAATACGACTGACAGAGTAATCCATTTAATACATTTAAATGTTTTAATTCTTTTCTTTTTCTTGATTGTGATAGATTCCACGTACATTCCACACGACAAAGACAAAATAGTATCACGGCTGCCTCTGAGACATTGACCACATGTCCTCGTGACAATGTTTTATGCATTGCGTGACCGGGAGGAATAACACATCATTCAAAGAGCTATTGGATGAATAATACCTGAGGGGGAAAAGTGCATCTAAAAACTGAAAAGAAGAACAGCAACATAAACCTTTTCTTTTTTAATACTTCACCAGAGGGCTGGGCCAAGTTTAGATAGAGCTGTAATGTTAAGAATAAGACAGGCGATAAATCCTTATCACCAAAGTGGGGTGCTCTGTATCACCACAGTGTTATACTCGAGCAAAGCGAGGACATTTTCTAGTTTTCTACCCTCGATGCCTTCTGTTTCTTACCAAGATGGTTATTCCTAATGTGTGAGCCTGGACATCATCCTGCAAGTTCTGCCGGGAGTTTGACGACACCAGGTGTCCCTTCAGATTTCAAGGCGTGGTGCGGATGTGACTGTGGAGGGCAATAAGTCCCTTTTCCTCCAAGAGGGGCCACTGGAGGGCAAACACAGACTTCCTCTCCTGCTCAACGCTGGGACTAAGAGGTCAATTGTTGTGTCATGTTATTTAATCATCCTATACCCCGATGAATGTGATACATACACACATGCATACACATGTGCATGCGCGCACACACACACACACACACACACACACACGCACACCACACATACACAGTGTTAAAATGGAGTAGAACAACGACAGTCCCATTTTGAATAACGAAGCAGAAAGCATCCTTGTCCAGCAGTGCGGCTTCCGACCGTAAGTCCCTGGCACGGTAAGGCTAATTATAAAATACGTCATCTTCGATGAGTGAGCTGTTGTTGCTGGAGTGTGAATGGGGATGGTGGCTTCCAGTGCTCTGTCCTAGTGTCCTGTGCAAATCCCCCCCACAGGAGCTGGCTTCCGGAAGGTACAAGCAGTTTGGAGGCTCGTGAGACAAGGTTGCAGCGGGCGAGGCATTGTGAGCAGGGTCGAGGGTGGCCATGTCTATTTGCACTGGCTCGCCAGCTGGGCTGTCCACAGCCGGTGTGATCGGAGTTACCAAAGTGCAAGGTCCTTCAATGCTGAGAGAGTAAAAACCTTGAGACCCATTGGAAGAGTGATCTTCATAATAAATGTCCTCTGCATCTACAAAAAAAAGAGAAACTTTATATAAAACTAATGAAATTTACCGCTTGCGACCTCATAGTGATGGCCTCTAAAGTGATCATCACTTCAGAGAATTTAATTGTTATGGACGCCAGAGCTTGTTGTGGACTTTATTGGTGTCAACAGCATTGCTCATGGGTAGGAAAAGCAAAAGAGTACAGAAATTGTAAAATATGAAACCCCACCTAACAATAGCCTCAAATTACGGTAGTTACGTCAGAATGTTACATTGGAGAGTGGGACTTTTCTGGATGTGAAGAACTAACTAAAATCTGCTCAAAGACTCAACTTTGCCCAGTCAGAACAATCTTTAAGTTGGCAAACAACTGCTGCTGTCAGCAGGAAAGCAAGCAGATTAGTTATGATGCATAATAAGAATCGAAGGGAGTGGTGGGGAGCACTGGAACCGGAGCTGGGGTGTTGTCTGTCTCCTCACAATTAGAGGGGTGGGGAGCACTGGAACCGGAGCTGGGGTGTTGTCTGTCTCCACTGAATGGGAGGGGTGGGGAGCACTGGGACTGGAGCTGGGGTGTTGTCTGTCTCCACTCAATGGGAGGGGTGGGGAGCACTGGGACTGGAGCTGGGGTGTTGTCTGTCTCCACTCAATGGGATGGGTGGGCAGCACTGGGACTGGAGCTGGGGTGTTGTCTGTCTCCACTCAATGGGAGGGGTGGGGAGCACTGGGAACAGAGCTGGGGTGTTGTCTGTCTCCACTCAATGGGAGGGGTGGGGAGCACTGGGAACAGAGCTGGGGTGTTGTCTGTCTCCACTCAATGGGAGGGGTGGGGAGCACTGGGACTGGAGCTGGGGTGTTGTCTGTCTCCACTCAATGGGAGGGGTGGGGAGCACTGGGAACGGAGCTGGGGTGCTGTCCGTCTCCACTCAATGGGAGCGGTGGGGAGCACTGGGAATGGAGCTGGGGTGTTGACTGTCTCCACTCAATGGGAGCGGTGGGGAGCACTGGGAACGGAGCTGGGGTGTTGTCTGTCTCCACTCAATGGGATGGGTGGGCAGCACTGGGAACGGAGCTGGCGTGTTGTCTGTCTCCACTCAATGGGAGGAGTGGGGAGCACTGGGACTGGAGCTGGGGTGTTGTCTGTCTTTACTAAATGGGAGGGGGGAGCACTGGGACCGGAGCTGGGGTGTTGTCTGTCTTCACTCGATGGGAGGGGTGGGGAGCACTGGAACTAGAGCTGGGGTGCTGCCTGTCTCCACTCAATGGGAGGGGGGGAGCACTGGGACTGGAGCTGGGGTGTTGTCCGTCTCCATGCAATGGGAGGGGTGAGGACCACTGGGATTGGAACTGGGGTGTTGTCTGTCTCCACTCAATGGGAGGGGCGGGGAGCACTGGGACCGGAGCTGAGGTATTGTCTGTCTCCACTCAATGGGATTTGTGGGGAGCACTGGGAACGGAGCTGGGGTGTAGTCTGTCTCAACTCAATGGGAGGGGAGGGGAGCACACTGTGACCGGAGCTGGAGTGTTGTCTGTATCCACTCAATGGGAGGGGTGGGGAGCACTGGGACTGGAGCTGGGGTGCTGACTGTCTCCACTGAATGGGAGGGGTGGGGAGCACTGGGACTGGAGCTGGGGTGTTGTCTGATTTTACTCAATGGGAGGGGGCATTCGCACTGGGACTGGAGCTGGGGTGTTGTCTGTCTCCATTCAATGGGAGGTGCGGAGTGCACTGGGACTGGAGCTGGGGCGTTGTCTGTCTCCACTCAATGGGAGGGGTGGGGAGTACTGGGAGTGGAGATGGGGTGTTGTCTGATTTTACTCAATGGGAGGGGGCGTTCGCACTGGGACCGGAGCTGGGGTGTTGTCTGTCTCCAATCAATGGGAGGGGTGGGGAGTACTGGGACTGGAGCTGGGTTGCTGTCTGCCTCCACTGAATGGCAGGGGTGGGGAGCACTGGGACTGGAGCTGGGGTATATCTGTCTCCACTCAACTGGAGGTGTGGGGAGCACTGGGACTGGAGCTGGGGTGTTGTCTGATTTTACTCAATGGGAGGGGGCGTTCACACTGGGACTGGAGCTGGGGTGTTGTCTGTCTTCACTCGATGGGAGGGGGGATCATTGGGACTGGAGCTAGGGTGTTGTCTGTCTTCACTTGATGGGGGGGAGCACTGGGACTGGAGCTGGGGTGCTGTCTGTCTCCACTCAACTGGAGGGGTGGGGAGCACTGGGACTGGAGGTGGGGTGTTGTCTGTCTCCACTCAATGGGAGGGGTGGGGAGCACTGGGACTGGAGCTGGGGTGTTGTCAGTCTCCATGCAATGGGAGGGGTGAGGACCACTGGGATTGGAACTGGGGTGTTGTCTGTCTTCACTCAATGGGAGGGGTGGGGAGCACTGGGACTGGAACTGGGGTGTTGTCTGTCTCCACACAATGGGAGGGGTGGGGAGCACTGGGACTGGAGCTGGGGTGCTGTCTGTCTCCACTCAATGGGAGGGGTGGGGAGCACTGGGAACGGAGCTGGGGTGTTGTCAGTCTCCACTCAATGGGAGGGGTGGGGAGTAGTGGGAGTGGAGATGGGGTGTTGTCTGTCTTCACTCAATGGGAGGGGTGGGGAGTACTGGGACTGCAGCTGGGTTGCTGTCTGCCTCCACTGAATGGCAGGGGTGGGGAGCACTGGGACTGGAGCTGGGGTGCTGTCTGTCTCCACTCAATGGGAGGGGTGCGGAGCACTGGTACTGGAGGTGGGGTGTTGTCTGATTTTATTCATTGGGAGGGGTGGTTATCACTGAGACCGGAGCTGGGGTGTTGTCTTTCTCCACTCAACGGGACGTGTGGGGAGCACTGGGACTGGAGGTGGGGTGTTGTCTGATTTTATTCATTGGGAGGGGTGGTTATCACTGAGACCGGAGCTGGGGTGTTGTCTTTCTCCACTCAACGGGACGTGTGGGGAGCACTGGGACTAGAGCTGGGGTGTCGTCTGATTTCACTCAATGGGAGGGGGCATTCGTACTGGGACTGGAGCTGGGGTGTTGTCTGTTTTCTCTCAATGGGAGGGGTGGGGAGTACTGGGACCGGAGCTGGGGTGTTGTCTGTCTCCGTTCAATGGGAGGGGTGGGGAGCACTGGGACTGGAGCTGGGGTGTTGTCTGTCTCCACTCAATGGGAGGGGTGCGGAGCACTGGGACTGGAGCTGGGGTGTTGTCTGTCTCCACTCGATGGGAGGGGAGGGGAGCACTGGGACTGGAGCTGGGGTGTTGTCTGATTTCACTCAATGGGAGGGGGCATTCGCACTGGGACTGGAGCTGGGGTGTTGTCTGTCTCCACTCAATGGGAGGGGTGGGGAGCACTGGGACTGGAGCTGCGGTGTTGTCAGTCTCCATGCAATGGGACGTGTGGGGAGCACTGGGACTGGAGCTGGGGTGTTGTCTGATTTCACTCAATGGGAGGGGGCATTCGCACTGGGACTGGAGCTGGGGTGTTGTCAGTCTCCATGCAATGGGAGGGGTGAGGACCACTGAGATTGGAACTGGGGTGTTGTCTGTCTCCACTCGATGGGAGGGGTGCGGAGCACTGGGACTGGAGCTGGGGTGTTGTCTGTCTCCACTCGATGGGAGGTGTGGGGAGCACTGGGACTGGAGCTGGGGTGTTGTCTGATTTTATTCAATGGGAGGGGTGGTTATCACTGAGACCGGAGCTGGGGTATTGTCTTTCTCCACTCAACGGGACGTGTGGGGAGCACTGGGACTGGAGCTGGGGTGTTGTCTGATTTCACTCAATGGGAGGGGGCATTCGCACTGGGACTGGAGCTGGGGTGTTGTCTGTTTTCTCTCAATGGGAGGGGTGGGGAGTACTGGGACCGGAGCTGGGGTGTTGTCTGTCTCCATGCAATGGGAGGGGTGAGGACCACTGAGATTGGAACTGGGGTGTTGTCTGTCTCCACTCGATGGGAGGGGTGGGGAGCACTGGGACTGGAGGTGTGGTGTTGTCTGTCTCCACTCAATGGGAGGTGTCGGAGCACTGGGACTGGAGCTGGGGTGTTGTCTGTCTCCAATCAATGGGAGGGGTGGGGAGCACTGGGACTGGAGCTGGGTTGCTGTCTGCCTCCACTGAATGGCAGGGGTGGGGAGCACTGGGACTGGAGCTGGGGTGTTGTCTGTCTCCACTCAACGGGAGGGGTGGGGAGCACTGGGACTGGAGGTGTGGTGTTGTCTTTCTCCACTCAACGGGAGGGGTGGGGAGCACTGGGACTGGAGCTGGGGTGTTGTCTGATTTCACTCAATGGGAGGGGGCATTCGCACTGGGACTGGAGCTGGGGTGTTGTCTGTTTTCTCTCAATGGGAGGGGTGGGGAGTACTGGGACCGGAGCTGGGGTGTTGTCTGTCTCCGTTCAATGGGAGGGGTGGGGAGCACTGTGACCGGGGCTGGGGTGTTGTCTGTCTCCGTTCAATGGGAGGGGTGGGGAGCACTGGGACTGGAGCTGGGGTGTTGTCTGTCTCCACTCGATGGGAGGGGTGCGGAACACTGGGACTGGAGCTGGGGTGTTGTCTGTCTCCACTCGATGGGAGGGGTGGGGAGCACTGGGACTGGAGCTGGGGTGTTGTCTGTCTCCACTCAATGGGAGGGGTGGGGAGTACTGGGACTGGAGCTGGGTTGTTGTCTGTCTCCACTCGATGGGAGGTGTGGGGAGCACTGGGACTGGAGCTGGGGTGTTGTCTGATTTTATTCAATGGGAGGGGTGGTTATCACTGAGACCGGAGCTGGGGTATTGTCTTTCTCCACTCAACGGGACGTGTGGGGAGCACTGGGACTGGAGCTGGGGTGTTGTCTGATTTCACTCAATGGGAGGGGGCATTCGCACTGGGACTGGAGCTGGGGTGTTGTCTGTTTTCTCTCAATGGGAGGGGTGGGGAGTACTGGGACCGGAGCTGGGGTGTTGTCTGTCTCCATGCAATGGGAGGGGTGAGGACCACTG
This sequence comes from Hypanus sabinus, assembly GCF_030144855.1. Lineage (NCBI taxonomy): Eukaryota > Metazoa > Chordata > Chondrichthyes > Myliobatiformes > Dasyatidae > Hypanus > Hypanus sabinus. The sequence continues at coordinate 22,911,242 of NC_082732.1, forward strand.
AGATTGGAACTGGGGTGTTGTCTGTCTCCACTCGATGGGAGGGGTGGGGAGCACTGGGACTGGAGGTGTGGTGTTGTCTTTCTCCACTCAACGGGAGGGGTGGGGAGCACTGGGACTGGAGCTGGGGTGTTGTCTGATTTCACTCAATGGGAGGGGGCATTCGCACTGGGACTGGAGCTGGGGTGTTGTCTGTTTTCTCTCAATGGGAGGGGTGGGGAGTACTGGGACCGGAGCTGGGGTGTTGTCTGTCTCCGTTCAATGGGAGGGGTGGGGAGCACTGTGACCGGGGCTGGGGTGTTGTCTGTCTCCGTTCAATGGGAGGGGTGGGGAGCACTGGGACTGGAGCTGGGGTGTTGTCTGTCTCCACTCGATGGGAGGGGTGCGGAACACTGGGACTGGAGCTGGGGTGTTGTCTGTCTCCACTCGATGGGAGGGGTGGGGAGCACTGGGACTGGAGCTGGGGTGTTGTCTGTCTCCACTCAATGGGAGGGGTGGGGAGTACTGGGACTGGAGCTGGGTTGTTGTCTGTCTCCACTCGATGGGAGGTGTGGGGAGCACTGGGACTGGAGCTGGGGTGTTGTCTGATTTTATTCAATGGGAGGGGTGGTTATCACTGAGACCGGAGCTGGGGTATTGTCTTTCTCCACTCAACGGGACGTGTGGGGAGCACTGGGACTGGAGCTGGGGTGTTGTCTGATTTCACTCAATGGGAGGGGGCATTCGCACTGGGACTGGAGCTGGGGTGTTGTCTGTTTTCTCTCAATGGGAGGGGTGGGGAGTACTGGGACCGGAGCTGGGGTGTTGTCTGTCTCCATGCAATGGGAGGGGTGAGGACCACTGAGATTGGAACTGGGGTGTTGTCTGTCTCCACTCGATGGGAGGGGTGGGGAGCACTGGGACTGGAGGTGTGGTGTTGTCTTTCTCCACTCAACGGGAGGGGTGGGGAGCACTGGGACTGGAGCTGGGGTGTTGTCTGATTTCACTCAATGGGAGGGGGCATTCGCACTGGGACTGGAGCTGGGGTGTTGTCTGTTTTCTCTCAATGGGAGGGGTGGGGAGTACTGGGACCGGAGCTGGGGTGTTGTCTGTCTCCGTTCAATGGGAGGGGTGGGGAGCACTGTGACCGGGGCTGGGGTGTTGTCTGTCTCCGTTCAATGGGAGGGGTGGGGAGCACTGGGACTGGAGCTGGGGTGTTGTCTGTCTCCACTCGATGGGAGGGGTGCGGAACACTGGGACTGGAGCTGGGGTGTTGTCTGTCTCCACTCGATGGGAGGGGTGGGGAGCACTGGGACTGGAGCTGGGGTGTTGTCTGTCTCCACTCGAATGGGAGGGGTGGGGAGCTCTGGGACTGGAGGTGGGGTGTTGTCTGTCTGCACTCAATGGGAGGGGTGGGGACACTGGGACTGGAACTGGGGTGTTGTCTGTCTTCACTCATTGGGAGGGGTGCGGAACACTGGGACTTGTGGTGAACTCTGTGCCTGTCTGGACACGCCCCCTGCTGACTGCTCCTGTGGCTCCTCCCACAGGCCCCTGTATAAAGGAGATCTGCGGCCTGACGCTCGGCCTCAGTCTCCAGGACATTGTATGATAGACACTCACTCCTGGTTCCTTCTTTCAGTCAATAAAAGCCGATATCTCGCCTTACGTCTCAGTGTGAGTTATTGATGGTGCATCAGGACTGGAGCTGGGGTGTTGTCTGTCTCCACTCAATGGGAGGGGTGGGGAGCACTGGGACTGGAGCTGGGGTGTTGTCTGTCTCCACTCAATGGGAGGGGTGGGGAGCAGTGGCAACGGAGCTGGGGTGTTGTCTTTCTCCACTCAATGGGAGGGGTGGGGAGCACTGTGACCGGAGCTGGGTTGCTGTCTGCCTCCACTGAATGGGAGGAGTGGGGAGCACTGGGACTGGAGCTGGGGTGTTGTCAGTCTCCATGCAATGGGAGGGGTGAGGACCACTGGGATTGGAACTGGGGTGCTGTCTGTCTTCACTCAATGGGAGGGGTGGGGAGCACTGGGACTGGAACTGGGGTGTTGTCTGTCTCCACACAATGGGAGGGGTGGGGAGCACTGGGACTGGAGCTGGGGTGCTGTCTGTCTCCACTCAATGGGAGGGGTGGGGAGCACTGGGAACGGAGCTGGGGTGTTGTCAGTCTCCACTCAATGGGAGGGGTGGGGAGTAGTGGGAGTGGAGATGGGGTGTTGTCTGTCTTCACTCAATGGGAGGGGTGGGGAGTACTGGGACTGGAGCTGGGTTGCTGTCTGTCTCCACTCAATGGGAGGGGTGCGGAGCACTGGTACTGGAGGTGGGGTGTTGTCTGATTTTATTCATTGGGAGGGGTGGTTATCACTGAGACCGGAGCTGGGGTGTTGTCTTTCTCCACTCAACAGGACGTGTGGGGAGCACTGGGACTGGAGGTGGGGTGTTGTCTGATTTTATTCATTGGGAGGGGTGGTTATCACTGAGACCGGAGCTGGGGTGTTGTCTTTCTCCACTCAACGGGACGTGTGGGGAGCACTAGGACTAGAGCTGGGGTGTCGTCTGATTTCACTCAATGGGAGGGGGCATTCGTACTGGGACTGGAGCTGGGGTGTTGTCTGTTTTCTCTCAATGGGAGGGGTGGGGAGTACTGGGACCGGAGCTGGGGTGTTGTCTGTCTCCGTTCAATGGGAGGGGTGGGGAGCACTGGGACTGGAGCTGGGGTGTTGTCTGTCTGCACTCAACGGGAGGGGTGGGGAGCACTGGGACTGGAGCTGGGGTGTTGTCTGTCTCCACTCAATGGGAGGGGTGCGGAGCACTGGGACTGGAGCTGGGGTGTTGTCTGTCTCCACTCGATGGGAGGGGAGGGGAGCACTGGGACTGGAGCTGGGGTGCTGTCTGTCTCCACTCAACTGGAGGTGTGGGGAGCACTGGGACTGGAGGTGGGGTGTTGTCTGTCTCCACTCAATGGGAGGGGTGGGGAGCACTGGGACTGGAGCTGCGGTGTTGTCAGTCTCCATGCAATGGGACGTGTGGGGAGCACTGGGACTGGAGCTGGGGTGTTGTCTGATTTCACTCAATGGGAGGGGGCATTCGCACTGGGACTGGAGCTGGGGTGTTGTCAGTCTCCATGCAATGGGAGGGGTGAGGACCACTGAGATTGGAACTGGGGTGTTGTCTGTCTCCACTCGATGGGAGGGGTGCGGAGCACTGGGACTGGAGCTGGGGTGTTGTCTGTCTCCACTCGATGGGAGGTGTGGGGAGCACTGGGACTGGAGCTGGGGTGTTGTCTGATTTTATTCAATGGGAGGGGTGGTTATCACTGAGACCGGAGCTGGGGTATTGTCTTTCTCCACTCAACGGGACGTGTGGGGAGCACTGGGACTGGAGCTGGGGTGTTGTCTGATTTCACTCAATGGGAGGGGGCATTCGCACTGGGACTGGAGCTGGGGTGTTGTCTGTTTTCTCTCAATGGGAGGGGTGGGGAGTACTGGGACCGGAGCTGGGGTGTTGTCTGTCTCCATGCAATGGGAGGGGTGAGGACCACTGAGATTGGAACTGGGGTGTTGTCTGTCTCCACTCGATGGGAGGGGTGGGGAGCACTGGGACTGGAGGTGTGGTGTTGTCTGTCTCCACTCAATGGGAGGTGTCGGAGCACTGGGACTGGAGCTGGGGTGTTGTCTGTCTCCAATCAATGGGAGGGGTGGGGAGCACTGGGACTGGAGCTGGGTTGCTGTCTGCCTCCACTGAATGGCAGGGGTGGGGAGCACTGGGACTGGAGCTGGGGTGTTGTCTGTCTCCACTCAACGGGAGGGGTGGGGAGCACTGGGACTGGAGGTGTGGTGTTGTCTTTCTCCACTCAACGGGAGGGGTGGGGAGCACTGGGACTGGAGCTGGGGTGTTGTCTGATTTCACTCAATGGGAGGGGGCATTCGCACTGGGACTGGAGCTGGGGTGTTGTCTGTTTTCTCTCAATGGGAGGGGTGGGGAGTACTGGGACCGGAGCTGGGGTGTTGTCTGTCTCCGTTCAATGGGAGGGGTGGGGAGCACTGTGACCGGGGCTGGGGTGTTGTCTGTCTCCGTTCAATGGGAGGGGTGGGGAGCACTGGGACTGGAGCTGGGGTGTTGTCTGTCTCCACTCGATGGGAGGGGTGCGGAACACTGGGACTGGAGCTGGGGTGTTGTCTGTCTCCACTCGATGGGAGGGGTGGGGAGCACTGGGACTGGAGCTGGGGTGTTGTCTGTCTCCACTCAATGGGAGGGGTGGGGAGTACTGGGACTGGAGCTGGGTTGTTGTCTGTCTCCACTCGATGGGAGGTGTGGGGAGCACTGGGACTGGAGCTGGGGTGTTGTCTGATTTTATTCAATGGGAGGGGTGGTTATCACTGAGACCGGAGCTGGGGTATTGTCTTTCTCCACTCAACGGGACGTGTGGGGAGCACTGGGACTGGAGCTGGGGTGTTGTCTGATTTCACTCAATGGGAGGGGGCATTCGCACTGGGACTGGAGCTGGGGTGTTGTCTGTTTTCTCTCAATGGGAGGGGTGGGGAGTACTGGGACCGGAGCTGGGGTGTTGTCTGTCTCCATGCAATGGGAGGGGTGAGGACCACTGAGATTGGAACTGGGGTGTTGTCTGTCTCCACTCGATGGGAGGGGTGGGGAGCACTGGGACTGGAGGTGTGGTGTTGTCTTTCTCCACTCAACGGGAGGGGTGGGGAGCACTGGGACTGGAGCTGGGGTGTTGTCTGATTTCACTCAATGGGAGGGGGCATTCGCACTGGGACTGGAGCTGGGGTGTTGTCTGTTTTCTCTCAATGGGAGGGGTGGGGAGTACTGGGACCGGAGCTGGGGTGTTGTCTGTCTCCGTTCAATGGGAGGGGTGGGGAGCACTGTGACCGGGGCTGGGGTGTTGTCTGTCTCCGTTCAATGGGAGGGGTGGGGAGCACTGGGACTGGAGCTGGGGTGTTGTCTGTCTCCACTCGATGGGAGGGGTGCGGAACACTGGGACTGGAGCTGGGGTGTTGTCTGTCTCCACTCGATGGGAGGGGTGGGGAGCACTGGGACTGGAGCTGGGGTGTTGTCTGTCTCCACTCAATGGGAGGGGTGGGGAGTACTGGGACTGGAGCTGGGTTGTTGTCTGTCTCCACTCGATGGGAGGTGTGGGGAGCACTGGGACTGGAGCTGGGGTGTTGTCTGATTTTATTCAATGGGAGGGGTGGTTATCACTGAGACCGGAGCTGGGGTATTGTCTTTCTCCACTCAACGGGACGTGTGGGGAGCACTGGGACTGGAGCTGGGGTGTTGTCTGATTTCACTCAATGGGAGGGGGCATTCGCACTGGGACTGGAGCTGGGGTGTTGTCTGTTTTCTCTCAATGGGAGGGGTGGGGAGTACTGGGACCGGAGCTGGGGTGTTGTCTGTCTCCATGCAATGGGAGGGGTGAGGACCACTGAGATTGGAACTGGGGTGTTGTCTGTCTCCACTCGATGGGAGGGGTGGGGAGCACTGGGACTGGAGGTGTGGTGTTGTCTTTCTCCACTCAACGGGAGGGGTGGGGAGCACTGGGACTGGAGCTGGGGTGTTGTCTGATTTCACTCAATGGGAGGGGGCATTCGCACTGGGACTGGAGCTGGGGTGTTGTCTGTTTTCTCTCAATGGGAGGGGTGGGGAGTACTGGGACCGGAGCTGGGGTGTTGTCTGTCTCCGTTCAATGGGAGGGGTGGGGAGCACTGTGACCGGGGCTGGGGTGTTGTCTGTCTCCGTTCAATGGGAGGGGTGGGGAGCACTGGGACTGGAGCTGGGGTGTTGTCTGTCTCCACTCGATGGGAGGGGTGCGGAACACTGGGACTGGAGCTGGGGTGTTGTCTGTCTCCACTCGATGGGAGGGGTGGGGAGCACTGGGACTGGAGCTGGGGTGTTGTCTGTCTCCACTCGAATGGGAGGGGTGGGGAGCTCTGGGACTGGAGGTGGGGTGTTGTCTGTCTGCACTCAATGGGAGGGGTGGGGACACTGGGACTGGAACTGGGGTGTTGTCTGTCTTCACTCATTGGGAGGGGTGCGGAACACTGGGACTTGTGGTGAACTCTGTGCCTGTCTGGACACGCCCCCTGCTGACTGCTCCTGTGGCTCCTCCCACAGGCCCCTGTATAAAGGAGATCTGCGGCCTGACGCTCGGCCTCAGTCTCCAGGACATTGTATGATAGACACTCACTCCTGGTTCCTTCTTTCAGTCAATAAAAGCCGATATCTCGCCTTACGTCTCAGTGTGAGTTATTGATGGTGCATCAGGACTGGAGCTGGGGTGTTGTCTGTCTCCACTCAATGGGAGGGGTGGGGAGCACTGGGACTGGAGCTGGGGTGTTGTCTGTCTCCACTCAATGGGAGGGGTGGGGAGCAGTGGCAACGGAGCTGGGGTGTTGTCTTTCTCCACTCAATGGGAGGGGTGGGGAGCACTGTGACCGGAGCTGGGTTGCTGTCTGCCTCCACTGAATGGGAGGAGTGGGGAGCACTGGGACTGGAGCTGGGGTGTTGTCAGTCTCCATGCAATGGGAGGGGTGAGGACCACTGGGATTGGAACTGGGGTGCTGTCTGTCTTCACTCAATGGGAGGGGTGGGGAGCACTGGGACTGGAACTGGGGTGTTGTCTGTCTCCACACAATGGGAGGGGTGGGGAGCACTGGGACTGGAGCTGGGGTGCTGTCTGTCTCCACTCAATGGGAGGGGTGGGGAGCACTGGGAACGGAGCTGGGGTGTTGTCAGTCTCCACTCAATGGGAGGGGTGGGGAGTAGTGGGAGTGGAGATGGGGTGTTGTCTGTCTTCACTCAATGGGAGGGGTGGGGAGTACTGGGACTGGAGCTGGGTTGCTGTCTGTCTCCACTCAATGGGAGGGGTGCGGAGCACTGGTACTGGAGGTGGGGTGTTGTCTGATTTTATTCATTGGGAGGGGTGGTTATCACTGAGACCGGAGCTGGGGTGTTGTCTTTCTCCACTCAACAGGACGTGTGGGGAGCACTGGGACTGGAGGTGGGGTGTTGTCTGATTTTATTCATTGGGAGGGGTGGTTATCACTGAGACCGGAGCTGGGGTGTTGTCTTTCTCCACTCAACGGGACGTGTGGGGAGCACTAGGACTAGAGCTGGGGTGTCGTCTGATTTCACTCAATGGGAGGGGGCATTCGTACTGGGACTGGAGCTGGGGTGTTGTCTGTTTTCTCTCAATGGGAGGGGTGGGGAGTACTGGGACCGGAGCTGGGGTGTTGTCTGTCTCCGTTCAATGGGAGGGGTGGGGAGCACTGGGACTGGAGCTGGGGTGTTGTCTGTCTGCACTCAACGGGAGGGGTGGGGAGCACTGGGACTGGAGCTGGGGTGTTGTCTGTCTCCACTCAATGGGAGGGGTGCGGAGCACTGGGACTGGAGCTGGGGTGTTGTCTGTCTCCACTCGATGGGAGGGGAGGGGAGCACTGGGACTGGAGCTGGGGTGCTGTCTGTCTCCACTCAACTGGAGGTGTGGGGAGCACTGGGACTGGAGGTGGGGTGTTGTCTGTCTCCACTCAATGGGAGGGGTGGGGAGCACTGGGACTGGAGCTGCGGTGTTGTCAGTCTCCATGCAATGGGACGTGTGGGGAGCACTGGGACTGGAGCTGGGGTGTTGTCTGATTTCACTCAATGGGAGGGGGCATTCGCACTGGGACTGGAGCTGGGGTGTTGTCAGTCTCCATGCAATGGGAGGGGTGAGGACCACTGAGATTGGAACTGGGGTGTTGTCTGTCTCCACTCGATGGGAGGGGTGCGGAGCACTGGGACTGGAGCTGGGGTGTTGTCTGATTTTATTCAATGGGAGGGGTGGTTATCACTGAGACCGGAGCTGGGGTATTGTCTTTCTCCACTCAACGGGACGTGTGGGGAGCACTGGGACTGGAGCTGGGGTGTTGTCTGATTTCACTCAATGGGAGGTGGCATTCGCACTGGGACTGGAGCTGGGGTGTTGTCTGTTTTCTCTCAATGGGAGGGGTGGGGAGTACTGGGACCGGAGCTGGGGTGTTGTCTGTCTCCATGCAATGGGAGGGGTGAGGACCACTGAGATTGGAACTGGGGTGTTGTCTGTCTCCACTCGATGGGAGGGGTGGGGAGCACAGGGACTGGAGGTGTGGTGTTGTCTTTCTCCACTCAATGGGAGGGGTGGGGAGCACTGGGACTGGAGCTGGGGTGTTGTCTGTCTCCACTCAATGGGAGGTGTCGGAGCACTGGGACTGGAGCTGGGGTGTTGTCTGTCTCCAATCAATGGGAGGGGTGGGGAGCACTGGGACTGGAGCTGGGTTGCTGTCTGCCTCCACTGAATGGCAGGGGTGGGGAGCACTGGGACTGGAGCTGGGGTGTTGTCTGTCTCCACTCAACGGGAGGGGTGGGGAGCACTGGGACTGGAGGTGTGGTGTTGTCTTTCTCCACTCAACGGGAGGGGTGGGGAGCACTGGGACTGGAGCTGGGGTGTTGTCTGATTTCACTCAATGGGAGGGGGCATTCGCACTGGGACTGGAGCTGGGGTGTTGTCTGTTTTCTCTCAATGGGAGGGGTGGGGAGTACTGGGACCGGAGCTGGGGTGTTGTCTGTCTCCGTTCAATGGGAGGGGTGGGGAGCACTGTGACCGGGGCTGGGGTGTTGTCTGTCTCCGTTCAATGGGAGGGGTGGGGAGCACTGGGACTGGAGCTGGGGTGTTGTCTGTCTCCACTCGATGGGAGGGGTGCGGAACACTGGGACTGGAGCTGGGGTGTTGTCTGTCTCCACTCGATGGGAGGGGTGGGGAGCACTGGGACTGGAGCTGGGGTGTTGTCTGTCTCCACTCGATGGGAGGGGTGGGGAGCTCTGGGACTGGAGGTGGGGTGTTGTCTGTCTGCACTCAATGGGAGGGGTGGGGACACTGGGACTGGAACTGGGGTGTTGTCTGTCTTCACTCATTGGGAGGGGTGCGGAACACTGGGACTTGTGGTGAACTATGTGCCTGTCGGGACACGCCCCCTGCTGACTGCTCCTGTGGCTCCTCCCACAGGCCCCTGTATAAAGGAGATCTGCGGCCTGACGCTCGGCCTCAGTCTCCAGGACATTGTATGATAGACACTCACTCCTGGTTCCTTCTTTCAGTCAATAAAAGCCGATATCTCGCCTTACGTCTCAGTGTGAGTTATTGATGGTGCATCAGGACTGGAGCTGGGGTGTTGTCTGTCTCCACTCAATGGGAGGGGTGGGGAGCACTGGGACTGGAGCTGGGGTGTTGTCTGTCTCCACTCAATGGGAGGGGTGGGGAGCAGTGGCAACGGAGCTGGGGTGTTGTCTTTCTCCACTCAATGGGAGGGGTGGGGAGCACTGTGACCGGAGCTGGGTTGCTGTCTGCCTCCACTGAATGGGAGGAGTGGGGAGCACTGGGTCTGGAGCTGGGGTGTTGTCTGATTTTACTCAATGGGAGGGGGCGTTCGCACTGGGACCGGAGCTGGGGTGCTGTCTGTCTCCACTCAACTGGAGGTGTGGGGAGCACTGTGACCGGGGCTGGGGTGCTGTCTGTCTCCACTCAATGGGAGGGGTGGGGAGCACTGGGACTGGAGCTGCGGTGTTGTCAGTCTCCATGCAATGGGAGGGGTGAGGACCACTGGGATTGGAACTGGGATGTTGTCTGTCTCCACACAATGGGAGGGGTGGTTATCACTGAGACCGGAGCTGGGGTATTGTCTTTCTCCACTCAACGGGACGTGTGGGGAGCACTGGGACTGGAGCTGGGGTGTTGTCTGATTTCACTCAATGGGAGGGGGCATTCGCACTGGGACTGGAGCTGGGGTGTTGTCTGTCCTCATTCGCTGGGAGGGGTGGGGAGCACTGGAACTGGAGCTGGGGTGTTGTCTGTCTCCACTCAATGGGATGGGTGGGGAGCAATGGGACTGGAGCTGGGGTGTTATCTGATTTTACTCAATGGGAGGGGTGGGGAGCACTGGGACTTGAGCTGGGGTGTTGTCAGTCTCCATGCAATGGGAGGGGTGAGGACCACTGGGATTGGAACTGGGGTGTTGTCTGTCTCCACACAATGGGAGGGGTGGGGAGCACTGGGACTGGAGCTGGGGTGTTGTCTGTCTCCTCACAATGGGAGGGGTGGGGAGCACTGGGACCGGAGCTGGGGTGTTGTCCGTCTCCACTCAATGGGAGGAGTGGGGAGCACTGGGACATGAGCTGGGGTGTTGTCTGTCTCCACTCAATCGGAGCGGTGGTGAGCACTGGGACTGGAGCTGGGGTGTTGTCTGTCACCACACAATGGGAGGGGTGGGGAGCACTGGGACTGGAGCTGGGGTGTTGTCTGTCACCACACAATGGGAGGGGTGGGGAGCACTGGGACAGGAGCTGGGTTGCTGTCTGCCTCCACTGAATGGCAGGGGTGGGGAGTACTGGGACTGGAGCTGGGGTGCTGTCTGCCTCCACTGAATGGCAGGGGTGGGGAGCACTGGGACTGGAGCTGGGCTGCTGTCTGTATCCACTCACCGGGAGGGGTGGGGAGGCTGGGACTGGAGCTGGGGTGTTGTCTGTCTCCACTCAATGGGAGGGGTGCGGAGCACTGGGACTGGAGCTGGGGTGTTGTCTGATTTTACTCAATGGGAGGGGGCGTTCGCACTGGGACTGGAGCTGGGGTGTTGTCTGTCTCCACTCAATGGGAGGGGTGGGGAGCACTGGGACCGGAGATTTGTTGCTGTTTCTCTGCAGTCAATGGGAGGGGTGTGGAGCACTGGGACTGGAGCTGGGGTGTTGTCTGTCTCCACTCAATGGGAGGGGTGGGGAGCACTGGGACCGGAGCTGGGGTGTTGTCTGTCTCCACTCAATGGGAAGGGTGGGGAGCACTGGGACCGGAGATTTGTTGCTGTTTCTCTCCAGTCAATAGGAGGGGTGTGGAGCACTGGGACTGGAGCTGGGGTGTTGTCTGTCTCCACTCAATGGGAAGGGTGTGGAGCACTGGGACTGGAGCTGGTGTGTTGTCTGTCTCTTCCCAAGGTCCTAAAATGAATCTGGACGGTCACTTTGCGAGCCCAAGCAAACAGACACACTGACGAGTGCGTGCACATCCACATGCACTGTGCACAAACAGAGACACATAAACGTGTAGATCTCCACATCCATATTCATGTGTGTGTACGTGCAGAAATTCATATACGTGTATAGACACAATGCATATATGCAGACAGGCAGAGATCACACCCTCGCATGCATACACGCTGTAGGGTGAAACTCAGTTCCCTCCCTGCAGCAAGGGAACTGAGCTCTGATATTGGTGTGGTGTCTGGATGACAGACTTCTGTGGCAATGCCACATGACTGGGGGCATTAGTCTGATACTGTATTCACTATAATTCAGAAAAATAAGGGGTGACCTCGTTGAAACCTAACAAACAATGAAAGGGCTTGATAGAGTGGATTTGAGGGGATGTTTCCTATGGTGGAGAAGAGGACTGAGCCATGGAAAAGAGGGGCATCCTTTTAGAATGAAGATGAGGAGGAATTTCTTTAGCCAGAGAGTGGTGAATCCAGGGTATTCGTTGTCAAAGGCAGCTATGGAGGCTGAGTCTTTATGTATATTTAAGGCAGAGGTTGACAGATTCTTGAGCAGTCAGGGCATGAAGGCATACGGGGAGCGGGGAGTGAAGGCAAGAGATCGGAACTGAGGGGAAAAATGGATCAGCCATGATGAAATGATGGAGCAGATTCGACGGGCCAAATGGCTCAATTTTGCTCCTATATCTTATGGTCTTTTGATACCTGTAGGTGCCCTTAATACGTATGACCAAAGTGAGTGGTGTGGTGGAAATTGCATTTATACAGAGGATTAGCCAGTGCCAAGTCCTTAAATTTAATTCTAATGGTGTATTTGACCAGTGCCAGATACACTTGAGTGGGAGCCAAGTGTCATAAAGTGGGCTCCAAATGATTTCAGACTGTTCATCTTTTCCGGTATTGCAATGGAAAGTCAAGGCTAGGAGTTCTGACAGAACAGTGGATTTTCCACTAATTAAGTTTTTAAAGATTTTGAAGAAAATAATGACAACCTCTTCCCCTACCTGTGACATCTATTCCAGAAGAATAGTTTAGACTTGGAAGTGTTTTGCCCAGCCTGGCTGGGGTAGAGATTCCATGAAGATTAAAATAAATCTTTGGAAGTAAGTGACATTAGAGGGCATAGAAAATGTGAATAATGTAGGACTCCTTCTAAAGAATGAGTAACAGTACAAAGAAGTCCGGCTGAAGGTCAACCTCCCTCTGTTGTCATTTCTAATAAACTGTATGACTACAGCCTATGTCTCAACCAGTGCCATCGTGCGCCAGTGTTCTCTGGCAGCCAGCAAGAATGATCTAAGACTATCAAGGAGATCCCAGCTTAGTACAGTATGAGGTAGTTAAGGGGATTGGGTTGACTCAGAGAAATGTTTTCAGATGCAGCTGGCTAGCAAGGTGCTGAGTTCACGACTGTGAAAGGTAAATTTACAACTAATATTGAGCAGTTCCTCAGAAAAGGTGGGACAACCTGAACAGATTTTGGAGGAAGGTGATCGTAATCAGCACGCAAAATAGCAGGATGCTGCAATGAAGGAGAATGGTTGATGTTTTGAAAGGATTAGCTCAAAGGGGCCTTTCATTGAAACCCACCCTGTAATAACCTACACCTCAACCAATTAATCGAGGGAGAATGAAGAATGTTGACCTACTGAGGTAGTTAACCACATTGCTTGGGCTGCTGTCTCCAAGCACTTCTTCAGTGTCCAGCGAGGACCAAGCACTCAGTGTTGCCTCAGTAATAGCAAACTGCTCAGCAACACCTGTTGGAAAAAGACAGAATTTTTAAAAATGTGATTAAAAAGAACACCCACGAGAAGCCCAGTAAGAACCAGTGTTTCAGGAATGTGACAACCATCATTCTGGACTCCCTCCCACCTCTTCTCATTGCTGCCAGGCAGGAGATACAGGAGCTTGAAGACCAACACCTCAACGTTCAACAACAGTTTCTTCCCCAGGACCATCAAATTTTTGAAATAACTTGAAAAACTCTAATATTACCTCACACTATATATATTCTCTCTCTCTCTCCCCCTTGGCTCTTTCAATATTGCACTAGAGTCATTACCTTTGTTTTGTTGTTTGTTGTGCACACGCATAACATATGTATAATTTATGTTAATTTAAATTATGCTTGCGCAAAAAGCTGATTTTCTTGGCGTTTATATCCCGTTTGTCCATGGCAACAATGACCTTCAACAGAGCTAAATGCAACTGGTTTTGTAGAGGTGGCACAAGGTAAACTCCAGTGTTATCAGCACCCCTTCAAATAAAACTCAAGTCAGGCTCTGAACAGTCTGTGGTGTGCAATAGGGAGAGACCTGGGATGATGAAATGGGAAAGGCAAGTCTGCACACTGATTGGAGACTCTGGAGCCAATTCTGTTCTTCTGTTATAAAAGTAGATATGGGTGAATCTGCAGATCAATATCTTTAGTTTTGCTATGTCTCTTTAAAGGCACCATCCCATTGCCAGCCCCAACTAAGCCTAAAACCAATGGAACAAGGCTTCTGCCTGCATTCTCCAAAATGCCTTAAAATATCAATGGTACCTTCAATATCAGAGAACGTGCACAGTATAGAGCTTGAAGTTCCTACTCTTCACAGACATCCGTGAAACAGAAGAAAATCCCCAAAGAATGAATGACAGAAAAACGTTACAGGCCCAAAAACCCCCCTCCCACACACAATCAGCAGCGCATCAACTCTCCTCCTCTCCCTCTCCCACTTGTTCCAGTAGAAAGTATCAGCCCCCCTACCCTCCAACGAGACCATGATCTAGAGTCCATAAAAAAAAAACCCTGTTCATCCCAACAGTTCGACATCCCACAGGCTCTCTCCTCTCACTAACGAGGGAGAAAGAGGTATCTCACGTTTTAGGCCTCATATGCACTCTGGGCCATCCCATAATCCCTGAGTATCCTTTGGCTTTAAGGACTGGAGAAGCACAATATGATATATAAAGCAACACACACAAAATGCTGGAGGAACTCAGCAGGTTGGGCAGCATCCGTTGAAACAAGCAGTCAACGACTTCGTCCTGACGAAGGGTCTCGGCCAGAAACGTTGACTGCTCGTTTCAACGGATGCTGCCCGACCTGCTGAGTTCATCCAGCTTGTTTGTACGTGTTGATTTGACCACAGCATCTGCAGTGTACTTTGTGTTAACTATGGAAGAATATAAGCAGTCCGTGTCTCTGGATGAGACTGTTATTTAGGACTCAAAATGTCAACTGTTCGCCCTTTTCCAGAGATGCTGCTTGACCTGCTGAGTTCCTCCAGCATTTTGTGTGTGTTGCTTTGGACTTCCAGCATCTACAGAGTTACTAGAGTTTACAACACGATATATACCTGGGAACAGGTGCTCCCCCTCGTATCAGTGCAGGTTATTACTACCATTCCTGAATCTCTGTTGCAATAGGGGAATGTAATGTGTAAATCAAAATGTTGCATTTAGCTAGTTACACACCTGAGCCCTTCAGATATAAACATCTGAGCAACGCCTTTCCTATTGCAAAATCTCAATATTTTCCACATTCCTGGCCTTTTCCTGTTGCTATCCTGCTGTTTGATCCTTGCTGCGCTGAAATCAAATTTTCCAGTTGTCTGGAACTCATGCCTCTTTTTCCATCTCAACGATGAACCGACACCCAGCATGGTTTCCTTACCTGCAGCAAAGCGAGCTTCCTTTAGTTCATCGGTCAGATTGGAGTATTGGTCTTCATCCATTGGAGGGGCATTACACCCTCTGCGCTGGGCACCCCAACCCTTCCATTCAATGATGTGAGCAACACGCCCACTTGCCATGGCTGTTGGTTTGGTAATATGATCTTTCACTGTTTGAACCAGGCCTGAAATAAAAATTCAATGCCACTCTTCACCACAATGATTAAACAAATCTGTGTATTTTATTGTAATCTTAAAAATTGGCCATCTGTCTTTCAAATGGCAATATTATGAATGAGATTTAAAGGAAAGACACTTATTAAACTCAACACGCTTTGAATTAGTCTGTTCACACTTTGAAAGTAATCCCCACGGGGTATCATCCCAACCTCTACTTGTCATTTCCTTTACTAAAGAACAAATTGTTTCCTTTTAATCCCTCTTTGTACTTGCACAGCTGGAGTAGAAGTAATTTAAGAAAATAAGGAATAGGAGCAGGAGTAGTCCATTTGGCCCATCAAGGCTGCTCTGCCATTCAATAAGATCATGGCTGATCTGGCCATGGACTCATCTCCACCTACCTGCCTTTTCCCCTTAACCCTTAATTCCCCTACTATGCAAAAACTATCCAACCTTGTCTTCAATATATACTGGGTAGCCTTCACTGCTTCATTGGGCAGAGAATTCCACAGATTCACCACTTTCTGGGAAAAGCAGTTCATCCTCATCTCCATCTTAAACTTACTCCCTCGAATCTTGAGACTATGTCTCCTAGTTCTAGTCTCACCTACCAGTGGAAACAACTTTCCTGCCTCTATCTTATCTATCCCTTTCATAATTTTATATGTTTCTATAACGTCACTGTTGTCTCAATCCTGGAGGAAGACATGGTTCACGTTCCAACACAAAGTGAAATAAACACTACACTTCCTCAGCAAAACACACAAAATGCTGGGGGACCACAGCAGGTCAGGAATCATCTATGGAGGGGAATAAACAGTCAATGGTTCCGGTCCAAGTTCCTTCATCTGGAGTGCAAAGGAAAGGGGAAGAAGCCAGAATAAGAAGGCGGGGAAGAGGGGAGTACAAGCTGGCGGGTGATAGGTAAAACCAGGTGAGGTGGAATGAAGTAAGAAGCTGGGAGCTGATAGGTGAAAGAGATAAAAGGGCTGAAGAAGAAAGAATCTGATAGGTGGGGAGTGTGGACCGTGGGAGAAAGGGAGGGAAATGGGGAACCACAGACTTGGGCAGGTGAGAAGAGAAGGAGAGAGAGGGTAACCAGAATGAAGAATGCAAAGTTCTGGTTCCGATTCTATTTACAATATTTCCTCAGGCCAGCAAGGACTGGTCACCCTGAGGTGTGTTCTCGCATTCTGGAAATCTTCTTGAAAGCAAGTGTTGTATATGGCAGAAGAGATTGTGGTATTGATCTTTCAAATGGTCCCGGAGCAATGGAAGATTGCAAGTGTCACTCAACTCTTTAAGAAGGGAGAGAGGTGCAAGAAAGGGAATCGTAGGCTAGTTAGCCTGACTTCAGTGGTTGAGAAGATGTTGGAGTCGATTATTAAGGATGAGGTCTCGGGGTACTTGGAGGCATGTGATAAAATAGGCCAAAGTCAGCATAGTTTCCTTAAGGGGAAATCCTGCCATAAAAATCTGTTGAATGTCATTGAGGAAATAACAGGCGGGGTAGACAAAGGAGAGTCAGTGGACATTGTTTACTTGGATTTTCAGAAAGCCTTTGACAACGTACCATGCAAGAGGCTGTTTAACAAGATAAGTACCCGTTGTATTACAGGAAAGATACTAGCATGGATATACGTTTGGCTGACTGGAAAAAGGCAAAGAATGGGAATAAAGGGGGCCTTTTCTGATTGGCTGCCAGTGATTAGTGGTGTTCTGCAGGGCTGCTGGAGTTTAGAAGAATGAAGAGGGATTTCATAGAAACCTATCAAATATTGAAAGGCCTAGATGGGGTGGATGTAGAAAGGATGTTTCCTATAATGGGGGAGTCTAGGACCAGAGAACACAGCTTCAGAATAGAGGAGTGTCCATTTAGACAGAGAGGAAGAGGAATTTCTTTAGCCAGAAGGTGGTGAATTTGTGGAATTCATTGCCACAGATGGCTGTGGAGCCAATTATTGGGTATATTTAAAGCAGAGGCTGGTTAAGTTCTTGATTAGTTAGTGCATCTAAGGTTACAGGAAGAAGCCAGGAGAACAGGGTTGAGAAGGATAATAAGTCAATTGTGATGGAACCGCAGAGCAGACTCGATGGGCCGAATGGCCTGATTCTGATCCTATGTCTTCTGATCTTATGGCCCTTCTGCCTATCCTGTCCATACTGACTATCAAGTACCCTTCATTACCAATCCCATTTGCTCCGTAGCCATCTGTGACTTGGCAATTTCAAGTGTTTATCTAAGTGCTCTCTAAATGCTGTGTCCCTGTGTCCATGCTGCCTCAGGCAGTGCATGCCAATAACCCACCAATTTCTGCGTGAAAAATCTCTTTGTAGTATCTCCTCTAAACCTTCTGTTCCTAACCTTAATCTTAAACAGCACACACAAAATGCTGCAGTAACTCAGCATCTATGGGAAAAAAAGTACAGCCGATGTTTTAAGCCCTCTGGTCAGACACTTTCCAGTTCTTAGACATTAAGCAAGACTGGAAAATTGCCTTTGACGTGTCACAGTCAGGTCTGACTCACTGGCAGAAACAGCTCTCTGCCATTCTCTACCTAGGCAGTCTCTTGGGATTGAGAATTATTTGCCTTGAGTGAGGAGTGGAATGGTAATTTCTTGTAATTATTGTGAGAAAGATTCTGCCAATCAGTTACTAGATGTTTTTTGTAGGACATTTCTGAGATCCTAAATGAGTGGAGAGCAGTGACTTAATATGAGGCCACATATGCAGATACCTATTCACACTAACAATATACAGACACATCCACAAAGACAGGCACAAATGTGTATTAACACCTTCTTTATTAGCCATTCCTTTATCACCATCTTAATTCCCTCTTTCTCCTAATTGATCCTTCAATCTAGAAACTGGCCAAATAGGCTGAGAACACAACTACACCTGAAACAACACCAAAGAGCTGGGATTCGTTGGATCAGAAGAAACCTGAGAGAAGAGCCATTTCTCCCAGGTTCAGGAATATTTACTCATAATGTGCATTTGGAAGGTTCGCCTGCACTGGGCTTGCTCCCAATGAACCCCGGGCGGTTTTACGATTCCCCATAATGGATACATTAGGGAGAAGGCAAGGTGTCTTAAAGTTTGTACCTGGTCCTGAAATAGTCGTTTAGCTGGTTATTAGGTATCTAGAGATCAGAGGAAACATTTATAAATTTGGATAGTGAATGTCTATCTGATTTAGAGAAAAGTTATATTGGACCACGAGGGATGAATTTCTTCAAGCAGGGATTTAGACAAATACCCCTTCACTCTGAACGGTGAATACAATGAAACCGCTAGAAATCACGAAACTGAACCAAAAGTTCCCACTGCTATAACTCTGTGGATTACTGCCTGTATTGTAAGGTGCTTACAACCCCAGGCAGAAAGTCAGGAAGATTGAGCCTGACCTGTTACTGAACTTCCAGCTTCCTGCTACTTGCATCAGGGATTTCAAAAAACTTGGGGAAGCTGCGGCTGATTCATTTCACTCAAGTCCTTGTTGATTACCCATGAGCTGGAAAAACTCTTCGCATTGGCGGCCGTTGCTTACCAGCCGCACACCACTGAACGAGAGAGGCTTGACAAGCTCAAAGCCGTACCCAAGAAACAGTAGTAGGTCTTCTGAGCCCAGGTCTCCCAGTACAGTGCGGGTACCCCATGTTTTACCAACACCGCCCAACCTCAGGCTGGGTACGCGTACCCTCTCCTCACTTCTGATTCACGCTTTGATGGGCTCATTAGAATTTACTTTCAGTCTGCCGTCCTTCAGAACGTTGGCAGCCCTCTGCCTCCTGAATTCAGCTCATCTCTGACTTCTGAGTGTGTGGCCAGACGCCAACGCAACAATCCCTGGAATCGCCGCTGAATATACTGGAGGAAGAGGCCATTGTAAAGCAAGGCACGCATAGTGGCCCTCCTTAACAGAGTAGAAAGGTAAGTGTAGGTAAGTGCTTTAGTCAATTCAATTTATCTTAAAGTTTTAAATTAATTTCTGATTTTTTAGTGTTTCTTCCAACGTAACTATCTTATGTAATTTTTATTTTTATATTAAATATTTAAATCCCTTTGGCTGGCAGAGGCTCCTAAAAATAATTCAAAGACTTCTGACAGCAGTGAGCTGTCGAAAGGCCGTCAGGGATTTCTAGAGGTGGGTCCCAAGGATCAAACAGCTGAGCCCCAGTTGCTGGTCGGAACCCACTCTGTCCTGGGTATGGCGTTTGGATAGCGAGGATTATCTCAGCACGCTCTTCTTATTGTAAGCAGGCTTATGCAGCAGGCACACTGGACAGTGAATTTGGGGAGCAGATCTATGAGTCTGGCTCAGTATATTATATATAATGCCACAGTTTAATAAGATTGATTGGATTAATTTAAATAAGATTAATTTAGCCTCACATTCATTCCACTGCTTCCTCGCCTTTTGCACTGTCAACACTAGTTAACACTGCCGGCCTGCAGTGGGACACAACTTCAGCCTATTATGCCTGTATTCATTGGGAAATTGATGGCTCAAACGATCATCCCATAATAACCTTATACCCTACCACCGAGCACCCCGCCAGTCTCCGCGTCCAGCACATCATCCTCCACAGCTTCCGCCGCCTCCAACGCGATACCACCACCAAGCACATCTTTCCCTCGCCCCCCACTTTCTGCTTCCCACAGAGGACGTCCCTCCCCACCGATCTCGCTATCCCCCACCCCCACCGGCACCTATCCTTGCAAGCAGAACAAGTGCCACACCAGCCCCTACACCTCCTCCCTCACTACCATCCAGGACCCTAAACAGTCCTTCCAGGTGAGGTGACACTTCACCTGTGAGTCTGTTGGGGTCTTATACTGGGTTCGGTGCTCCCAGCGTGGCTTCCCGTATATCGGTAAGACCCGACGAAGGTTGGGAGTCCGCTTCACGGAGGGCCTACCAGAAAAAGTGGGATCTCACAGTGGTCACCCATTTTAATTTCACTTCCCATTCCTATTATGTCCCTCCATGGCCTCCTCCACTGGGTTAAGTTGGAAGAATAAAACCTTATATTCTTTTTAGCTAGCCCCATCCTGATGGCATGAACATCGATTTATCTAACTTCCCCTCCTTCATCATTTCCTCTCTCCTTTTCCCTCTCTCGCCTTATCCCCATGCTGGCCCATCACCTCCCTCTGGTGCTCCTCCCACCTTTTCTTTCTTCCATGGCCTTCTGTCTCTTTCACCAATCAACTTCCCAGCTCTTCACTTCATCACTCCCTCTGCATGTTTCTCTCTCCCCTCCCTCCACCTTTCAAATCTACTCCTCAGCTTTTTCCTCCAGCCCTGCCGAAGGGTCTCGGCCCAAAATGTAGGCTCTGCTTTTTTTCCATGGTTGCTGCCTGGCCTGCTGAACTCCTCCAGCGTTTTGTGTGTGTTGCTCGGATTTCCAGCATCTGCAGATCTTCCTCTTTTTGGTAACCTTATAGCCTAATCAACTTCCATAAAATTGACCAAACTGAGAGCAATGTAAGCTGCACTCCTAACTGTTTCCCGCCATGTGTATAGTATTCCGAAATCAGCCTCCAAGCAACATATAGATCGATGGACGTGTTGAGTGGAAGGGTTTGTATCTGTCCTGTTCATTTCTAAACTTCAAACCTTCTCTCTTTATGTAGGACAGGTACTTCTGTGGTTTGTGTAATTTTAAACATCTGGGTGCACCAAAAATTAACTTATAAATTATGTCGGTGGCGAAAAGATCTCAGTTGCCTTCTGGGATGGAGGGGCTGAAGGCTGGATTGGGTCCCCTCAGTGTGGAGGAGGTTACGATTGGTTTGCTAGATGTGTTCAAAATCAGGACGAGGCGTGGACAGAATGAAGAGTAACCATGCCTGTGGACCGAAGACTCAATAACCAGGTGATACACATTCAAGATGATCGGGAAAGAGGTAAAGGGGAAATGAGGGGCTGGCAGCAGGTTTTACAAGTGCACCTTCTGAAGCAGGTTCGATAGGGTCTTTTGAAAAGGAATTTACTGGGCATCTGAAGGAAGTGAACTGCAGACCCACAGGGAAAGAAGTGGGAAATGGGGCCGACTGGGTCATTCTTATGAAAGGTTAGAATGGACCCGCTGGGCCAAATGGCCTCTTTCTCCAATGTATCACATCTATTGTATATTTTATAAATACTGGTAACTTGAAGTACATAGAAGGAATCACACAGACTGCAGCTCTCAGTTGCAATGAACATAAATCAGCTTCCTTATATCTGCATACATAGACTTGCAGTCTATACAGAAGGAATCTACCATGTCAAATTAGTAATATGAGAAGATCTCTAGTCCCGTTTTCCTAACTTCTTCCCAACACCCATCAGATGTATTTCTTTTAAATGGTTACTCAATGTTGGTCCTGCTTCCTTTTCCCGTTCGAGTGAGACCTGTCACATAGTTGCCCCGGTTCTGACTTTGGCCTTCAACCTCACCTATTGTTTTGACCAACTGATGCAGTGCTACCTTAGCACACTGTTTCTGAAGTGCTGCTCTGCACTGTCCTTACGCTTTCAAAGGAGGTTAATCAGTGTTTGGTGTTTCATGTTAGAAATATCCGAGAATATCTTAGAGTTACTCCATTCCCCATCCTGCTCTTTGGTAACACAAGAAGTAAGGCCAGAGAATTAAGAGCAAGTATAGGCCATCTGTTCCCTTACCCTTGCCCTGCCGTTTGACAAAACCATGTCTGACCATCTGCCTTGGTACCATTTTGTAGCCCTATCCCTACATCCTAGTTCACATAATATCCAGAAATCTACCAGTCTCTATTTGGAATGATCCCAGTCTCTGAGGTTCGAGGGGAGGGCATTCCTTTGACTTGCTACATCCACCATGAGGAAGTTTCTCCTCATTTCTGAACTACACAGACTCTTTCCAATAAACAATACGGTAAAGTGGAGGAATGACTTGGAAGCTTTCCAGTCCTGGGGCGCTTGGCAACAGACGATTTGAACCTACCAACCAGTGATGATCTTGCAAGTGCATTAATATCATAGCCGTTCAGTGTCTGCTTGGAGCCAGAAAAAAATCCATTGGTGCTTCCGAAGCAATTCTAAATCCCAAAGATGAGGACAATTAAACAGTTTTCATAACAATGAATTGCAGGTACAAAACTGAACAATAATACCACTAAATCAGATTAATACAGAGCTATCATATACAATAGGGTCAACTGCATGCATGTGTGTCACCTGTTTAATGTTATTCCATTATTTCCCATCTTTTCTTTAGAAATCTCGCAGACAGCTTTTATGAATTGTTGTCTATGTTGCAACGAGGTGACATAGAAGTTTTGGATGTACGGAGAAGAGGCAAAAAGAACAGCATTGTTTTCTCCTTCATCAACTGGACTCAGTGTTAAGGTAGCTGGCATCCTCTCCTGTGATTCCAAGTCAAGTTTGACAGGAGAAGAGATCACAGCTGAGTGTGGCTGTTCTGGCGGAAAACCTGCACGAGCTTTTGCAAGTAGGGACTGGAAGGAAACTGGTTCAGGTAGTGCTGCCTGATTGTAAACTTCCTTACTTTGAGCTGTCCAACCCACTTGCAACATTCCTTACAGGCTGAGATCTACACTTCACTCCTCACCGGACGGCATTGGTTTATGATTCCAGCGCCTTGGCATTGTGAGTTCAAAGTTCTGCAACTTCTCTCCAATCCCCTCCCCTTCAAAGCAGAACTCATGTTTATCTGACACACATCGCAACTTCTGCACGTCAAAAAACAAATGCTGTATGACTTATCGCAATTTTTTAAAGTGTAGCCACCGTTGCAGTCAACCAATCACAGCAGCTTGTGCGTAGCAGGTTCCTTGGCATCAGTGTGGCAGTGTATGGCGGAGCAGTAAATATAACCCATATCTCCAATGTTAACTCCCCCGCCCCTTCTCATATTATACCACAGAATTGTTGCTTCTGTTTCAGAGGGTACTGGTTCAGCATGCAAAGAATTACAGCTTCAAGCACCCTAATGCATCAGGCTTACAGCCCAGAACAGGACTTGGGTCCTTTGCCTCAAAGAATCCTACTCACTAAATTCCTGGCTGTACTCAGACGTGGGGAGGCATCAAACCACTGTTCATTGCTTTTCCACATCTCTCCTCTTCCCGTCCAGTGCCTTGGCCCTTGTACATGCAGGTCCAGACACTAGAGTTAGGAACTTCTTCTGTAAGGCACCCCCCCACCCCACCCCACATTAGACAAGCGAGGGTCTTTGTCGGTTTGTTCCATACTTCCAAGAGCAGTCCTGCAATTCATCACGTTCAGGATGAAGGAGACACTGACCTGTATGATGGGGTCCCAGCAGAAATCTGTCCTGTCTTGCTGAAATATAATCCATCAATAGAAAAAAAAGCATTAAATCAACGGTAGAATTATAAAGCCTCATTTTCTAATGTTCAGTCTTTGCTCCGGGTTGACTGTTGGTTATCTATGATTCCGTTAGCTTTTGAAATCTTAGCAAAGATTTAATGTGAACCTTTTTAGTGGATGTTGATGGGGTACCTTGCAAGATAACAGTTAGTGCAGAAACGTTTATAATGAAAACCAGAAATGCTAGTATTTGTGGAAAAAGAACAGTTAATGTTTCGGGGCAATGATCCTTCAAAGAATTGGCCTGAAGCATTAGCTCTGTTTCTCTTTCCCAGAAGCTACCTGACCTGAATTTATGGTTTTTATTTTGAATTTTCCAGCACCTGTTTTTGATTCCACCACTGAACCTGCCAATGTGCCTGAAAACTCAGTGTGGTGACTGGCTCTGCTCTTCCAGGTTTGACGAATTGGATCCGTTGTCAGCCAATAGCAGAAGTCAGGGGCGACCTTTGAACTGCCATGCTTAATCAAGAAGGAGAGGCTCCCCCCACACTTTTACAATGTGATTACTAAAGCAGCGGAAAGGAATTTCTTGGCCACTGAGGCCCTAAGATATTGCAAGGCAGGTCATTGAGGGTGGTTCCCAAAACCAGAACAAGAAGGGGGGTCTAGTGTAGGGTACGGCAGCTGAAAGCACGGGCAGAGACAGTGGATTAGGGACAGAAAGCCCAGGGAGGAAGGTTACAATGCAGGTTTGCGTGTGGGACTAGACCATGGGGCAGAAGTAGTGCAAAGCGTGGCCGTGGGGAAAATATTTAGGTGTGGATAAAGATCTTGAGCAGAAAGCTGAGAAGTGTGCATGGGATGAATAGGAAATGAGAGCTTGTGTGGCATGAGGTGATTCCTGATCATTAAAGTAATGGAGGACAAAACCAAAGAGCCTGGTGAAGAAGCATGCGTCACGTTCGTACTGCGAGTGACAGAGGCAGCAATGCAGGCTTTGATGCACACAGCGATGAAGTTGGGATGGAAGTGCATGCTACTTCAGGCACATGCAGTCATTGTCACTTTTAAATGTGGTTTAAATGCAGATTCCTTTCCTTTCTAGTTGGGTGAGCAAGTTGACTTTCAACAGAAATACATGAAATTAGGGCCTCCAAGCTTTGGCAAAACAGGATTGCTTGCTCACAAAATTCATCTGCACATAGTTCATTTTTAGAATAGAAAAGGAGGCAACTTCTTTCCAGCATGGAGCGAGTTTATATCACTCCAGTCACCACATAAGACCATAAGGTGTAGAAGGAGAACTAGGCCACTTGGCCCATCGAGTCTGCTCTGCCATGGCAGATCCAGTTTCCTCTCAGCCCTTACTTCCTGCCTTCTCTCGGTATCCCTTCAGGCCCCAACCAGCCAACAATCTATCAACCGCTGCCTTAAATATACATAAAGACTTGGCCTCCACAGCCGCCTGTGGCAACGAATTCCACAGATTCACCACTCTCTGCTAAAGAAGTTCCTCCTCATCTCTGTTCTGAAAGGACGCCACTTTATTCTGAGGCTGCATCTTCTGGTCCTAAACTCCCCCACCATAGAAAACATCATTGCCAGATCCACTCTGAAATGGCCTTTTACCATCTGATAGGTTTCAGTTGGGTCACCCCTCATTCTTCTAAATTCTGGTGAATACAGGACCAGAGCCGTCAAACGCTCTTTATATGACACGCCGTTCAGTCTTGGAATCACTCTTGTGAGCCTCATTTGAATCCTTCCCCATGGCAGCACTCCTTGCTAAGATGAGGGGCCCATAACTGCTCACCATACTCTGAGAGAGGCCTTGCCAGTGCTTCTTAAAGCCTCACCAGAAAGACCCAGATCCACTCTTCTCTCAGGATGTACTCCCGGTAACAGAAACAGTGCAAAATAGGGCCACTCTCCTAGATTTTACAGTCAGTGATGTTGTTCTGGGAGCCTGGCGTGAACCTCCTTCTTCCCACCCGTCTGGTGGGAACCCGGTTGTGGGCTTAACCTCCCGCTGCAGGAATGAAATGGTTAAACGGACCCTGTTGCTGCAAGGCTCGGTGTGGGGTGGTCAACTGAGCTCACGGGTAATGGTGTGTTGGGGCAGCCACATCGTGCTGAAATATGGCACTGGTATGGTGACTGTGGCCATTGCTGGAGACGGGAAACCCCTACTACATGTGTGTGACCAGACCTGATCCTGTGGTCTCTGTAGTCGCAGTGGTAAGGGTGAGCAGCTTCAACATCACCGAAGATCTATCCTGGGCCCAACAATGACAAAGAAGGCACACCAATGGATATCTTTCATTAGGACTTTGAGGCAAGTCAGTATGTCACCAAAGATGTTGTCAAATTTCTACAGATGTACTGTGGAGATCGTTCTGAAAGGGTGCTGGTGCTGCGTCACTGCTGGTGGAGAGGCTGCAATGCAAAGGATTACTGTAAATTCAGTCAGCTCAATGATGAACACTAGCCTTGTCCCACTGACACATCTTCAAAAGGTGATGCTTCAGAAAGGCATCATCCACCATGAAGGCCCTCACAACCCAGAACGTTCCCTCATCATCAGGGAGAAGGTACAGGAGTCTGAAGGTACACTGTCAATGATTCAGGAACAACTTCTTCCCCTCCGCTATCAGATTGCTGAAAGGTCCATGAACACATGAACACTACCTTGCTATCTTTATATATATATTCTTCTTGCAATTTGTAGTGTACTGCTGCCGCAAAACCACCAATTTCACGATGTGCGTCAGTGATCATAAACCTGATTGATTCTCCTCCTGGTTACTATCTCCCCTTTTCTTTGTTTGACTGCACAGCCAAGAGACTTCTTAATGGTCACAAGCTTGATGGCCAATGGCTACTCTTGAGCTGCTTTTGTTGAGAAATATCTGGGCTAGTAATTGTCACAGGTACTGAGGTACAACGAATAGCTTTGTTTTTGCGTGCCACCCATACAGATCATTCTATAAAAACACCAAGTAATTAAGGTAAAGGATAAACAGGATACAGAATATAATGAATATATTGTAGAGAAAGTCCAGTGCAAGTAAGCTTGGCAGAGTAGACTGAGAGGTCAAGGGATCAGCTTTATCGTATGAGCTGTCTATTAAAACGTTTTATCACTATGTCCGTCTTGTAACAGTGGAGAGCTGGGGATCAGCATGCTCACCCCCAAAAAAAGAGATCCACAGCTTCCGTCACATCCATCAAGGGGCGAAGAGAGAGATCGTGGCTCCATAACTCAGACCGAAACTCAGTCAGCTCCATCATGGGCACTAGCCTCGGTAGCATCCAGGACATCTTCGAGGAGCGATGCCTCAAAGAGCAGCAAGCACCATCATTAAGGACCCCCATCACCTAAGACGTGCCCTCTTCTTGTTGCTGCTGTCCTGAGGAAGTTACAGGGGCCCGAAGGCACACACACAACTATTCAGGATCAGCTTCTTCCCCTCTGCCATCCGATTTCTGAAAGGGCATTGAAACCATGAACCCTATCTCACTAATTTTTTTGCCCGACTTATTTAACTATTATATATATTACTGCAATTCATGTTTTCTTTATTATTATTTATTGTCTGGTACCGCTGCAGCAAAAATAACAAATTTCACACATTATTCCGCTGATATTAAACCTGCTTCTGATTCTCAATTCAAGTATGTCAACAATCGGAGAAGGGGGCCACCGGCCCCCAGTGATAGGCCGCACCTACTGCGCCAGACACCGGAGAAAGTGTGGCCTGTATCGCAGCAGCGAGCAGTTATGTCCCTCACCTCAGCCCTGCCCAACTCCGCGCCAGGTTGCCAGCAAAGCAGTGTGCACTCTGAGTAAATACCCTTTCTGGAGTCAAGTCCAGGGTGGGACAAAGTTACGTATGTTAAGACTGGGATCAAGAGCCCCGTGAGGAATAAGCACTCTGAAGGCTGGTGCTAAACAGGATAGATAATAAAGTATCTTCACATAACCTTGATTTAAAAACACCATTTACACATTCAATTTTAGTATTGCAAATGCAGTATATTTAAGACTTGTGCCACTGAGTATGGTTTATTAACGGTAAAAAAAACCTATTGAACTCACTGCTAAACCCTACTTGTCGGGATCAATGGCTGTGGATTAACTGCTGTTTAATTTCTACAGATCATTTTCTCAGTGGCTGATGCCAGCAAACGTCGCCTGTTAGTGCACTCCACAAGGATCCCAAGCAGCGTGCGTTGACTTCACGTCCTCTGTAATACACCAGATGCGTCTGCGTGGCGCAGCGGCCTGCTTCGTGGGCTGAAACTTGACTGATGGATGAGCAGAGAACTGATCTGCTACCGGCGGAGGGTCTTCCTGCAACTACATCACAGAAGAGCAATGTGTGAAGTCCCTCTGAAGAGGTCCTCACCTAAATATACCATGGGCTCCCTCACAACAAAGACGTGCGAGGTCTGCTCGGTCCATGTCAATTATCATCAAACTCTTACCCATCGGACTCCGTCCAGGATGAAGCTGTCAACACCTGGGAAGCTTGTTTTCTTCTGTGACAGAAGAGACGCCTCCATTCCCAGAGGGCTTGGCACATGTCAACTTTCTTACAAAGGCAGCAGTTTAAGTGAACCCACAACTCACAAGTCTGGGTCCCACTCACTTCTCTCTTTGAGCATGCCTTGATTTTATACGGGTGAGGCATTTGACAGCGTATTTACTAACCTTAATGACCGAGTTTTAAGCCAAACTGCATCCGGGCTACTTGCCACCTGACTCCATGTGTTCCCCTCCTGTGCTATCACCCCGCCACTGGCCTTTGTGCTCTGTATCTGGGCAACTTCCGAACTCTCCTCAGGTGAGAGGGAGAACCTCTCTCCAGCTTGCCACCTCCTCCCTCAGCACCTCCAGGACAACAAGATCCCAGAGCTGAGGCGATCTTGATTCGGCGAGCCCTACTTGCCCATATGGTCACCGTGACTACCTAGCAGCTTAACTTTGGCTTCTTAAGTAGTGCAGGCACCAGGAGCCACCAAGATTGAGTCACCCGTATGAAATTCTGGCTGAGCTGACAGCGCACTTAGCATCGATGGGATGTTACAGTCACACGGTGCGCATTCCAAATCAATCAGTACCGGCACGATCCATGCCTGCTTTCCACTGGTCCAGGTTTGTCCCCATTTCACTGTGACACTACTGCCCTCAGGAAGTTCAAACTCATTCTCAAGGTGACACCGGTCAGGTGGAAGGTCACCCGTTGTGGAATCAGGAGTGGTGCTGGAGCAGGGAACCTGACAAGAAAGAGGTGCTCTCTTGGCGTCGCTCGAAGCCTCCAGGGGGAAGGGAGCAGGTCTTCTGGGACAAAAGGGAGCAGGTCTTCTGGGACAGAAGGGAGCAGGTCTTCTGGGACTGAAGGGAGCAGGTCTTCTGGGACAGAAGGCGGAATGAGAGCATGCAAGATGGAGGATCGCGGTGGAGAGGCAGCGGAGGGCGATGGATGGCTGAAGTGATGAAAACTGCGGAGAGACTGAACAGGACAAAAATGGACTCTGGTCCAATACCCGGATTGTGATATTGACCAGGGAGATTTGGAGCTGGGGTTTAGACAGATTGAGAGGAAAGATGCTTTATAAGCAGATGGAGGGTTGGGTTAGTTTCCGTTCTTCAGTATTTAGTGCCTCATGCCCATGCAGAGTTGGCTCGCAGATCATTACCTTGCAGACATCTTGGTCTTCAGCAGTCGGAGGGTGTTTTTTCTTCTCCTGAGCCACAGCTTTATTTGCATTCTGAGGGGCATCACCAGCACTTGAGGGATTATCATAAACAGCTGTGAGAATTTCTAAAGAGATGAAATGATTAATCACACTGAGGGAAGTGGAAGCTGTGCTAAATAAGGAATTGTACCTCTAAAGCAGGGATTCTCATCCTTTTTATGCCATGGATCAGCACCTTTAAGCAAGGGGGCTGCGGATCCCAGGTTGGGAACCCCTGATCTAAAGTTGGTTTGATAAACAGCAACTCTCCAGTCTCCATTTGTTTCCCGTACCAATCCCAATCCTCTCAGTTTCTGTCTAAACTCCATTGTACGTCACTATGTCTCCAGCTCCCATTCATTCATTCCCAGAGACTCAAATACCCACAGAAATCCAGAGTAACACACCCAAAACTTTGTGTGTTTTACTCTGGATTTAATGCATTTGCACAATCTCTTGTGCCTATGATTTGTCTCCATGGAAATCCAAATTATTTTCTTCCTTCCATCCATTCAGAATCTGCAGACTTTTAGACAGAGTGTAGGCCACCCCTGATTTGCCATAATCTCTTTTCCACTCTTTCAGCACCACCAGCCATTATACATTAATGAAGATAAGTGGGCCAACGTTTACATTAGATAGGTGGGAAATAATAGAAGAAAGAGAAAAACGTTTGCTTGTTTGGTAAAAGTGGCAAATAATTGTTGCTGCCTGTCTCCTCACTGTCCCATTTCGTGACAACCAGTCGAGACACTGCCAATTCCCCGGTTGGAGGGGGTTCCACATGCCTTTAAAGTTGAGGAATCATTCACAGACATACAGCACCAAAAACAGAGCCCTTGACCCACAAAATCCACACTGTCCATTAAATACTCATTTTGCACTAATCCCATTTGATGAAAGGGGCTTGTTTGACTGTTGTCCTGCTTTTTGCATCATTCTGCTGTACGCTGTGGGTGCCGGAATATGTGGCAACACTTGCCCCCAGCACGTCCTTCGGTTGTTAACACTAATGATGCATTTCACAGTGATAATAAATAAATCGGAACCTGAATTTGAACTCTCCCTAGGTTTTAGCGATCACTTACACTTGAGGGACAATCTGCCGTAGCCGGTCAACCTGTTCGTCTTTAGGGTGCGGGAGGAAACTGGAGCATCCGTAGGAAAGAGGTCATGGAAAACACACAAGCTTAGCAAACCCAATCCTGGAGGTCAGGACTGAGCCTGGGTTTCTGAAGCTGTGAAGCGTCAACTCTAGCAATCGTGCCGCTGCGCTGCGCCCACATCTGCCATCCTTATCCAGTCTAGTCTATGAGTGACTCTAATCCACCTAACGTTGTTGACTCATGTCTGTTTGGGGGGAATATGATTGGACATCACCTGCAAAATTCAAGCCCAGTCGAGTCTATTGTCGCATGCACAAGTACACTAAGGGACAGACACTAGGAAAAACCTGTTTAGCGCAACATCGCTGGTACGTGGGTTCAGACAACACACTGAACATAAATTCAATGAAACAAAAATATTTAACTGGTAAATGGCAGTGAAGGAGTGGCAAGACCAATTAAGGGCAAAAAGCAGGAACAGAGGCACTGAGAGGTATATAGTTGGATAAATCTTTGAGGATGTCAGGAAGTTAATAAAGTGATTGAAATATCATTCCCTTTAGAGGGAGGGACAACAAATCAAGGGTGGTGGATTGAAGTTCTGCTTCATTCAAGTAACTGGAGCATTGTGTCCAACTCAACACATCAGACTTCAAGAAGGATATGAAGGTTTCTGAGAGGCTTGTTAGGATAAGTCTGGGTTGAGAGGTGTCAGTAATATGGACAGACTAAAGGAGCTAGAGTTGTTCTCTTTAGATCAGAGGAGAGTTGATGACCCTTGTAAATGGCCTCCTTTGGAGATGTATTAATATAATAGGTCTAGGATTCTGCCAAATAGGAAAAAAAAGCAGCTGGCTTAGGTAATTTAAAGACTGATTTTGAGAAGTAAAGGGTCGGTCTTTACGTAATGCAGAGCAAATCCTCTCTGTGAATTTGCAGCTTTCTCTATAGATCTGTGAGTCCATTCCAATGTCTTTAGTTGCTGCTTTTGCTACAGAAATCATTGTTTTGAAGAAAAAAGTCACAACCCTGAGACTTTAACCTTCTCCAGTCCTTGACCAAAAGGAAAGGAAACCATCATTCGGGACTGTCACTGCCTGAACAAGAAAGGTTAAGTGACTGCTTGTGTTGTAGAAGGAGTTAAGGGAAGAGCTGGGTGCATTTTATCATGGTAAAAAAATATGACTGTGTATCGGATGCTTCAATTAATTTTAATGAATTTGTTCTTTGTGTAATGGAGTGCAAGAATTTTATTATTAGTTATGTTCCACCCGTGGAAAGGAAGATGATTTAGTGTACTGTCATTGTCAACCTGGAACCTTTAATCCCGTCCACTCTGTGATGGTCATTCAGTAGCTGAAGACCTATTTAGACCCGGTTCTGTTCTTTTCCTAGGGAGAGTATACAGAACCCTGTCTGGTTAATCCTCCTCCATAACCAGGCTAGATATGTATGCACTGATCAAGAAATGAAAGGATGTACTGTTAAGATGGGCTAATAGTGATGTCCTGCTCCTCCACGCTATTCAGAAAGCCTACACTGATTCACGATTCCTGAAAAACAAACTTCCTGCTGGGGACAAAGAATCTGTGGCGGTCCACTCCCAAGTCCAGATTATACTCCAAGCAAGACATTCGATGTATCATCATCAGTAGGGTGGAACAAAAACGGACTTTTGGGCTCTCTACAATTGTCCAAATGTTTACCCAATAGCTCATCCAGGCCTGGCTGTCAAGAAGGGCAAGATAACTCCCTCCTCCCGATCAAGCAACTGGTTTCTGGAAGATGTTCGTAGTGCCGTGCATGAATCGAAATTCATTCATTGCTCATTCATTCCCCTCCCTCGCCCACTTTCTGTTGACCTAAGGAGAGGTTGACACATAAATGGAGTTGTGTAGCTAACTGGAGAATGCCAGGATAAAAGCTCACACCTGCTATTTCGCTCATTTACAGAAGCAGAATGTTACGTTCTGGCTTCATCAGCCTCTTCCCTTCTAATTGTTTTGACATGATTAATTCTTCATTTTGTTTATCTCCCTTACCTAATCAGCAAGTGTATTCCTTGCTCGTTAATTTGTTTAAAATCATCAACTGATTCAGATTTCTTGTTAGGCCGATGTGGCCAACCCAGCACAGCCGGAAACCCTGCTCGTTCTTCGGGCCCAAGGGTTTCCCACAGAAGCTCCAATTCCTTCCCACAACGCCCCCAAAAAAAACATGCTGGTTGTTAACTGGCTTCTGTAAATTGTCCCTCGTGTCACTGGGAGGCAGGAGAGTTGCTGAACATGAGAAAAAGAATTGGTTACAAGCAAATAAGTGGGTCAATGGGAGTAAGAAGATTGCCTTGAGGAGGGACAAGAGACTGCAGATGCCTGGACTTGGACCAACATATAAAAAAGGTGGAGGAACTCAGCAGGTCAGGCAGTATCTATGGAGAGGACCAAAGTGACCCTTCATTTGCCCAAAACATCGACTCTTTATTCCACTCCATAGATGTTGCCTGACCTGTTAAGTTCCTCTAGCATCTTGTGTGTGTTACTCTGGATTTCCAGCAACTGCAAAATATATTGTGTTTATGATGTGTGGAGGGACGTGGACAGTCAACATTTTGGGTTGAGACCCATGGAGGGTGTCACCTGCACTCAAACAGTCCAGATGAAGGCCCTCAACCCAGAATGTCAACTACCCATTCCCCACCACAGATGCTGCCTGACCCACAGAGTTCTTCTGGTTTTTTGAGAGGTTATTCTGAGAGCTGGTGTGCACTTGATGGACAAAATATCTTCTATCTATGGTGCAAAAATATATAAAAATATAAGTATTGCAGTTGAGTATCGGGCACAGCATGTATCAGGTGTTAATGCCCTATTGTCTGATGTGCATTACTGCCAATGTCCAGGCTCATCTCCTTAAGCCTCCTAGACCTACTGTTGTCAATCATCCTTCCTTCACTCATTCTCCCAACCCCTTTCCCACTCCTCCTTCCTCTCTTTCACCCACAGTCCCCGTCCCTCTCCTCAATCATTGCCCCCTCCCCTCTCCCTCCCTCCGTCATTCCACTCAGCTGGCTCACTTCCCCCCGTTTGCACGTGTTGATCACTTTCCAGAGCTGTAACTTGGCTCTTTTATTTTCGTCCTGCTGCTCACTCAGTTACAGTAAGTGAGCATCACCATCACATCCAGTGGGTCAAAGTCCTTTCTACTTTGGAGCAAGTAACTTACCATCGTCTTTCAGAGGGCACCTAAGTTCCAAGCATATTAGGTGTGGAGTCACGTACAGACTAGACAAGGGTACCAGATTTCCTTTACTCAAGAACACAAATGAAATATGCTCAGTGGCCACTTTATTAGGTACACCTGTACACCTACTCGTTATTGCAAATATCTAATCAGCCAGTCATGTGGCAACTCAATGCACTGAAGCATGGTCAAGAGGTTCAGTTGTTGTTCAGGCCAAATATCAGAATGGGGAAGAGATGTGATCTAGGTGGCTTTGGCCGTGGACTGTTTGAGTATCTCAGAAACTGCTGATCTCCAGGGACTTTCAATGCACAACCATCCCTAGTTTGCGGAGAATGGTGTGGAAAACAAAAATGCATCCAGTGAGCGACAGTTTTGTGGGTGAAAACACCCTGTTAGTGAGAGAGGTGAGAGGGGAATAGCCGGACTGGTTCAAGCTGACAGGAAGGCAACGGTATCTCAAACAACGTGTTACAGCAGTGGTGGGCAGAAGAGCATCTCTGAACACGTTAAACCTCGAAGTGGGATGGGCCATGGCAGCAGAAGAACACGAACATACGCTCAGAGGCCACTTTATTACTTACAGGAGATACCTAATACAGTGGTCACTGAGTGTAGATGGGCTTTTATGGCAAATCTGTAATTGCATATTCAACGTTTTAATCTTTGAATTACTAGACCAGTAACCTAATGACACCACCCTAACCCTAATTGTCATGTGGGTGGACAGTAACACAGTGAAGAAAACCTCAGGTCATACTATGGCGTGTAGAAATCTCAGTTTACTTTCGAGAAGTCATGGAGTAATTCAGCACAGAAGCAGGCCATGGCCAGCAATGTACCCTTTTAAGTTTGTCACATATGACCGCATTTGGTCCATATCCCTCTAAACCCTTCCAGTCCTTATGCCTGTTCAAGAGTCTTTTAAATTAGGCTAATGAACCTACCTCAACCACATCCTCTGGTAGCTCATTCCATTTCCTGATGACACTCCGCTTGAAAATATTGCCCCTGAGGTATATATTAACTTTCTCCCCTCTCATCTTAAACTTTTATGCCCTCTAGTTTCCGATTTCCCAATGCTGGAGAAAAGATTGTGTGCATTCACTCTACCGAGGCTGGGAAATAAATACTGGAATCAATAAATAAAGGCGTCTCAGGAAGAGGAACAGCTATTTAATTCATTGAACTTTATCATGGCTAATCTATGAGCTAATTCCTTTTTTTCCCACATCCCTTAATGCCTTGGTTACCAAAATCTAGCAAACCCAGCATTAAAATTAATAATTGACCCCTTATCAGTTATAGTTACAGTTATAAACAGACCTCTTATCAGATGGCTCCAAATTTCTACCACGTTCAGCTGGTAGGTTTATCTTAACCTCACAGGAAGGCTCAGCTCTAATTGTTACTCAACCTCTCCCAGTCCTTGGTTCCCTAAACAACTGAAATCATTTTTCTCTCTGCCCTCATTTCTGCTCTTAATAAGAAAGCTCAAGCAAATCATCCCTTTAACTTCTAAATTCCCAGAAGTATAATCCTTGCTATTCGGAGTCCTGGAGTAATTTGGATATATCCCAGTAAAATATGGTGAGGAATGTTGCTGTCTGTGCTAGCCAGGACTTAGTTTAGCTGAAGCAACACCTCTGTTATCTTTATGTCCCACGTACCAAGTCCAGCCTGGCATCGGTCTTTTTGGTTACTTTCTGACCACTTCCACAGTGCCTGGATGGGGATCTACGCATCCTTATCTTTTCTCCGACTAGAAGGCATCGCATTCTGTTGTCTTCAATTCATCATTCATCTGCCACATCTTTGTGCATTTACACAATCCATGGGCAACTCTTGATCAGTTAATTTTCACCTAAAGTGCATACTGTGCCCCCATCAGCAAACGGGTGTATAGCTTTCCTTCCCATTGTCTAACTCATATAACACAACTGTGGCACAACTATGGAACATTGCCGGTCCCCAGTTGCCACCTTCTGCCAATCTTCTAATCTGCTTGTTATGTTTACTCTCTTTCTCCTCCTGCTCCGGCGGCTTCTGAATCAGCTTAGAAATGTGAACTTCAGCCTTAAGTGCATAATAAACTCTATAATGAAGGACTTTAACAGATACCTTGTGCAAGTCCGTGCCAAAGCTGAACAGGTATTCCTATGTCTACCTCTTCGGCCGGCCATTCAAAACGGTCATGATCGGTCATCTACAGATCCAAGGTTGTTACATAAACACAACTGGTCCTTCGAATTCCTTCAGGGTCACAGGCCCGCTCAGTTCTACACAAATGTAGCTGACCTTTATCAGCCCTCTAGCGCAGTCTGGGCACGCACTCAGCCGTGGGCACCCAACGCTTGGCTCACAAGGTGAGGGTGATCACAGTCTAGAGTCTGACTTGCCGTTTGATTCAGTTTTCAGGAGTGACTATCACACCCGCTGCAATGCGCCCAGCTCCAACCACAAAGAGAAGCAATTAAATTTCCACAGAACTATCAAGGCAAGCACAGAAATTGCAGGCTCTACAATTCTAGAATGTTCCACCAAACCTGTACTGAATATAATATTGGGCACCATTGATTTTGTGCTCAGTGTAGCACTCTCCCGCCTGATACTAGCAGCAAGGTCCTGTTCCATTGGTGCGTGTAACCATAGCAACAACAAACCAGGCTGATTTAATTCGCTATACAGTCTCCTTGCAATTCCAGATTGCTATTTAACACCACGGCTAAAGGAGATGGAGTTAGCCAGACGCAAAGGGCTCGGTCTGATTCGGGGAAGAAGCGGTTATTTTTCAGAAGGTAGACTCACCTCTGGAGATGCAGCAACCCATCACGAGCAGCGTTGGGAGAAGCAAAGACTATTTTCTGCTATCTTTGTGAGGCTGCACCATATCTTTTTTTGTGATTACAGTCTCTCTGAGAGTATCTGAACACACTGCTTGCAGAGGCAACTGGTACTGACGTCAGCGATTTCAATCTCAGAGCCCCCAGTCTGCACTTCTGAGCTGTTCTGAGACCAGGAAAACACACAGACACAAACACACAGGGACAGAGCCACCGAGCTGGCAATCACACTGTACCTAGCTGTTAACCCATTCATCACCAGCACTAATTGATCTAATTCCCAGTTTCACCGATCGCCGCGCTGATCTAAAAATCCAGCACGTTGTGAAACAAACAATTTTCAACAGGTGTCTTTGTGTGACAGTCGGGCTGATGCTAACAGGATATAAAATTCAGCCTGACCTTGTGATCAGTGGAACCATGACACCACACGGCCTGTTATTTGCCCTGCTAAGCCTTTACATCACCAACTATTGTTGTTCTTGAATCGACTAATTATGGATTATTATCTCAACTTATTAAATTGATGCACATTAAACTAACCAGGCGTGGTGCCTGAAGCTAGTAAGCACTGGCACATCGGAGCAGAGGGAATGATGGCCTTCCACTACATCGTTTGCTCTGGCTCAATCTCGAATTCAAATATATAACGGTCAACAGTCAGCAGCAGAATCAGGTTTAATATCATTAGCACACGTTATGAAATTTGTTGTTTTCGCGGCAACAGGTCAATGCAATACATATAAATAGAGAAAAAACTGTGAATTACAGTGGGTATATATATGTGTGTGTGTGTATGTATATGTACATAATAGTTATAAGTAGTGCAAAAATAAAAAATAAGAAAGTAGTGAGGTAGTGTACATGGGTTCCATTCATAAATCAGATGGCAGAGGGGAAGAAGCTGTTCCTGTATCACTGAGTTTGTGCCTTCAGGCTTCTGTACCTCCTGCCAGATGGTAGCAATGAGAAAAGGGCATGCCCTGGGTGCTGGGGGTCTTTAATGATGGTGGATGCTGCTTTTTGAGGCATCGCTCCTTGAAGATGTCCTGGATGCTACGGAGGCCCATGCCCGTGATGGAGCTGGCTAAGTTCACAATTCTCTCCAGCTTACTTCAATCCTGTGCATTACCCCTCCACACACACTCCCCCGCCCCATAATAGACGCTGATGCAGCCAGTTAGATTGCTCTCCACTGGACATCTGTAGAAATTTGTGAATGTCTTTGGTGACGTACCAAATCTCCTCAAACTCCGAATGAGATATAGCCACAGTCATACCTTATTTGTAGCTGCATTGATATGATGGGCCCAGGATAGATCTTCAGAGATACTGACACCTAAGAACCTGAAATTGCTCACTCTTTCCACTTCTGATCCCTCTATGTGTCCCCCCCACCCCCCATCTTACCCTCTCTGAAGCCCACAATCAGTTCTTTGGTTTTACTGATGGCTAGTGCAAGGTTGTTACTGTGACACCACTCAACTAGCTGATATACCTCACTCCCGTATGCCCTCTCATCACCACCTGGAATTCTGCCATGAAGAGAGATGGCTTTGGCTTTGCAACTCAACACCATCTTTTACAAAATGAGCGCGCTCCCAATGAAGAAAGCCTTCCTCTATCCCTTGCCGAGCCCCATGGATAAATAAACCATACAATGTGAGTATTGCACAGGTGGCCACAGCAAAGACGTAATAAATCAAAGCTGCATTTCTTACATTTTCTGTTTTGGAAGAAAACCTTTTATAAATTTTGCAGCACTTGCTACCCATCAAATCTGCTTCTTGCTTTTTTTTAAAGGATTTGAAATGTTATTGAGCTGGAAACTAAAGAGAAAGGACTAATCTTAGAGGGTGCTGATGCAGTCTCCTTCACAATGACTGACCCTGAGATCTAGGGAGAAGAGAGTGCATTTACGTAGCTCCTTGGGAGAAAAATATTTTGTGCCTGGATTAGTAAATGGTAATTGGTTTATTATTGTCACATGTACCAAGAAAAAGTGAAAGCTTCATTTGCATGCTGACTAGCCATAAGTCCGTCACTGTGGTATAAAAGTACAAACCATAAGAAATAGGGATAGAATTAGGCCATTCAGCCCATCAAATCTGAATCGCCATTTGATCATGATTGGTTTAGTTTCTCTCTCAACCCCGTTCTCTTGTCTTCTCTCTGTCACTTTTGATGCCCTCACTAATTTAGAACCTATCAACTTCTGCTTAAAATATACCCAATGACGTGGCCTCTATGGCCATCTGTGGCAATGAATTCCACAGATTCACTACCCTCTGATGGAACAAATTCCTCCTCAACTCTGTTCTAAATGGACGCCCCTCTGAGATCCCAATTCCGAGATTGTGCACTTTGGTCTTAGCTGCTCCTGAAGGAGCATTCCCTTCACGTCCACTCGATGCAGGTCTTTCAATATTTGTTAGGCTTCAATGAGATCCTCCTTCTTTCTTCTAAACTCCAGTGCGTACAAGCCCAGAGTCATCAAATGCGCCACATTTGTTAACCCTTTCATTTCTGGGATCATTCTCATAAGCCTCTCCTGGATCTCATAGGCTTTCTCTTGGAATCCATCACCAACCTGATTTTCCCAATCTACATGCAAATTAAAATCCCCCATGACTGTTGTTAACGTTGCCCTTTTGACAAGCCTTTCCTATCCCCCATTGTAATTTGTAGCCTGCATCCTGGCTACTGTTCGGAGGCCTGTATATAATTTCCTTCAGTGTCTTTTTTACCCTTGTAGTTTCTTATCTCTACTCACAAGTATTCTACATATTCTAATCAAGTCGACTCTTTCCAACGATCCGATTTCAGTTTTTTACCAACAGTGCCGCCCCACCCCCTCTGCCCATCTGCCTAACCTTTTGATGAGATACGTACCCCTGGGGTGCTAACATAGACTTTGGATGTCGTTGTAGTGTTGTGATTACAGAGAAAGTGCAGTGCTGGTAGACAAACAAAGTACAAAGATCATGACCAGGCAGACTGAGAGATCAGGAATTCTTTATCGTAAGATACATCAATTCAAGCATCTTTTAGGAGTGAAATAGGCTATGAACCTGCTTTAGACTAATCAGTCTAACTTCAGGGAGAAAGAGAATAATTTATGCTCCTCAGTACAAATTTATCTCAAATAAATAAACAATCCTCTACCTCACGGAGAGGGGGAGCAGGTGAATTGGAAAAGCACCACATCTGGGTCCTCCTCCTAGGTGCTCTACAGTTGGAAGGATCCTCATGAACCCTGGGTCTAGACCCTGGAACTCACCAGAAGAACTGGGTTAGTTCTAAAAGTTGGTCTGATTCGGGGCACTTGAATGGATGGGCAATACCAGCCTTTCCATTATGCCTAGATCCTAAAACTGATGTAAGAAAACAGATAAGCAGATAAACAAATAATTCTAGGGCACCTTCACTGGATCTCATTTGGATTTTTTGGAATGGTCCCATGGATACTTTGCAGCCAATGTCTCAATTTAATGTCTCGTCTTAATACGTGGGGTGATTGATAAGTTCGAGGCCTAAGGTAGACGGAGTCAATTTTGTAAAACCTAGCACATTTATTTTTCATCGTCCCCTAGTGTTGCCACCACCTCCTTGGGTGATAAGCCCTTGAGACCGAGGTAGCGGATGACTGCACGAAGGCCGATGTTGTCCATTTTCTCAGACACTGCTTACTTGCAATTTTCAATTATCTGAAACAGAAATACCACAAAAGTTATTAACTTCAAACTTTCTCCATAATCACTCAGAGTTGAACTGCATGTGCATGTAACGAGAGCTGTATAACATCCCCTTCTACCTAAGGCCACAAACTTATCAATCACGCCTCGTAAAAACATTTTTGGCCTGTGTGAGACTCTCAGAGAGCTGACTGTGTTCTGGGCTTCTGGAGTGAAATTAGAAGATTAGAAGACACAGCCCTGTTGACTGAGAGGTGAAAGAGTCACTGTGAGATGAGGAGACAGGCTGCGCCAGTTTGCTTGGACAGACATGAGTTCTCCATCCTTGTGGCCCTTCGGTTTGTCCAAAACCTGTCGGTCTTCCGGCACAGCGAGACGTCCCTAAGGCAATGTGTGGACTGGCTCAGTCCAGGCTGCTGGTGTACCTGCTGAAGGGTGCACTGAAGCTAGGTGTCATCAGCGCTAAGATTCTCTGGGGAAGGAACACGGTCAAGAGTCCATCCATTATTGAGAATGGAAAGTGGAGTGGGGTGGGGAACAATGTAGGAGGCATCAGCACGTAGGAAATGGTCTGAGGGTGGGTAAATCTGGAGCTGAAGGAAGGCACCCTTGGGTTCTGAAAGAAGTAGCTGGAGAGATTGTGGAGGCGTTAACGATGATCTTTCAAGAATCGATAGATTCTGGCATTGTACCGGATGACTGGAAAATTGCAAATGTTACTCTACTATTTAAGGTAGGTGGGAGACAGCAGAAAAGAAACTATAGACCTGTTAGCCTGATGTGATGTTGAGGCTCTATAAGGCACTCATGAGACCATACTTGGAGTATTGTGTGCAATTTTGGGCTCCTTATTTTAGAAAGGATATACTGACATTGGAGAGAGCTCATTCTTCTAAACCGCATTCTGGCCTCTTACATCTTCTCATCTGCCTACCACCTACCCCTGGGTCCCCTCCTCCTTCCCTTTCTCCTGTGGTCCACTCTCCTTTCCCACCCACCTGGCTTCACCTTATCACCTTGTGGCCATCCCCTTTCTCTCCCCCCCCCCACCACCTCTTCATTCTGGTCTCTTCTCCATTCTATTCCAGTCCTGAAGAAGGGTCTCGGCCCAAAATATTGACTGCTTATTCATCTCCATAGATGCTGCCTGGCCTGCTGAGTTCCTCCAGCATTTTGTGTGCGATGTTCTGGATTTCCAGCTTCTGCAGAATTTCTGGTGTTTATGTACTTAAGCTATCTTATGTATTTATATTTATTGTGTTCTTTATCCTATTGTGCATTTTTTTGTGTAGCTTTGGATGCGGAGTAACAATTATTTTGTTCCGCTTTCTACCTGTCTACTGGAAATGACATTAAGTGATCTTGAATCCTGAATCTTACACGGAATATTGAAACGTCAGAGTAATCAGGTTCTTTCCGTCAGTGAAACAGGAGCTGAAGAATTGACCAGACCCTTGTGTGGGATGGCTGCGATCTCTACAGGCCTCTGTGTGGATTCAGGATTAAGGTGACTCCCTGACTCCAGGGCATCAGTGAGAGGCAAGTGGGCCTTCTGAGAGCATTGGATCACCTGTTACACAACACTGCCACCCTCAGGAACAATGGGAACTTACACTAGTCTGACACAGGAATCAGAACCCTTTATTATCGCCAAGTGTCAGGACACAGACAGGGAATTTGATGTGTCCTCGTACCTGGCGATAATAAAGGATTCTGATAAAGGAACGTAAGAGCTAAGGAGTGGAAGTGGGACAGTTAGTCCTTCTCTGCCGCTCCGTTAGGTCGTGGCTGATCCCATTTTGTGCTGTTCTCTGTGGCTGCGGAGGGAGTAACCCCATTGTTTGGAATTTTTCAAAACACAATAAATTCTGGGAGGGGACTAGAAAATTTGAAAACAGCTAATGTGACTTCTTTTTTCAAAAAGGGAGGAAGACAGAAAGTGGGAAACTATAGGGTTAACATCTATTGGTAGCAAGCAGAGTCAATAATCAGAGAAGTAACTAACCTTTCAGTGAGCTCCCTCCAGGGGATGTTCCTAGACTGTATCTGAAGCATCTCCAGTGTTAAGGTCTCCAACTGTCCAATTACAGTTTTGTCTATCAATCGTTATTTCCTATACCCTGGGCTGGAACTGTCCCCATCCCACTGAAGATACCCATTACCCAGTCGGTCATTTCCTTGAAATTCTAAACCTTGTGATATTTTGACTGCTGTTTTCCCGACATTCTCACCCAATACTGGCTGAAGTTGGCCTGGTTTATTTTCCAGAAGGCTGTCCCTAAGGAGTTTGTACGTTCTCCCCGTGACTGCATGTGTTTCCTCTGGGTGCCTCAGTTTCCACCCACGTCTCAAGGACATACCTAAGTCAATAGACAATAGACAATAGACAATAGGTGCAGAAGTAGACCATTCGGCCCCTTGAGTCTGCACCGCCATTCTGAGATCATGGCTGATCATTCACTATCAATACCCAGTCCCTGCCTTGTCCCCATATCCCTTGATTCCCCTATCCATCAGATATCTATCTAGCTCCTTCTTGAAAGCATCCAGAGAATTGGCCTCCACCATCTTCCGAGGCAGTGCATTCCACACCTCCACAACTCTCTGGGAGAAGAAGCTCTTCCTCAACTCTGTTTTAAATAACTGACCTCTTATTCTCAATCCATGCCCTCTGGTACTGGACTCTCCCAACATCTGGAACATATTTCCTGCCTCAATCCTATCAAATCCTTTAATTATCTTAAACGTTTCAATCAGATCCCCTCTCAATCTCCTCAATTCCAGTGTGTACAAGCCCAATCTCTCCAATCTCTCTGCGTAAGACAGCCCTGCCATCCCAGGAATCAACCTAGTGAATCTACACTGCACTTCCTCAATTGCCAGAATGTCCTTCCTTAAACCTGGAGACCAAAACTGTACACAATATTCCAGGTGTGGTCTCACCAGGGCCCTGTACAAATGCAAAAGGACATCCTTGCTCTTGTACTCAATTCCCCTTGTAACAAAGGCCAACATTCCATTTGCCCTCTTCACTGCCTGTTGCACTTGCTCATTCACCTTCATTGACTGGTGAACTAGGACTCCTAGGTCTCTTTGCATTTCTCCCTTACCTAACTCTACACCGTTCAGACAATACTCTGCCCTCTTGTTCCTGCTTCCAAAGTGGATAACTTCACATTTATTCACATTGAATGACATCTGCCAAGTATCTGCCCACTCACCCAACCTATCCAAGTCTCCCTGTAATCTCCTAACGTCCTCTTCGCATGTCACACTGCCACCCAGTTTAGTATCGTTAGCAAACTTGCTGATATAGTTATCAATGCCCTCATCTAAATCGTTGACATAAATCGTAAAGAGCTGTGGTCCCAATACAGAGCCCTGTGGTACCCCACTAGTCACCTCCAGCCAGTCCGAGAAACACCCATTCACTGCGACCCTTTGCTTTCTATCTGCCAACCAGTTTTCTATCCATGTTGAAATCCTGCCCCCAATGCCATGAGCTCTGATTTTACTCACCAGTCTCCTATGTGGCACCTTATCGAATGCCTTCTGAAAATCTAGGTACACTACATCCACTGGCTTAC
Source organism: Hypanus sabinus (assembly GCF_030144855.1). Taxonomy (NCBI): domain Eukaryota; kingdom Metazoa; phylum Chordata; class Chondrichthyes; order Myliobatiformes; family Dasyatidae; genus Hypanus; species Hypanus sabinus. Next base: position 22,954,677 of record NC_082732.1, read on the forward strand.
CCTCGTCTAACATCCTTGTTACACCCTCAAAAAAGTCTCAAGGTTAGTTGGTCATTGTAATTTGTCCCATGACCGGGGGGGTGGGGGGGTGGTGGTTGCTGGGCAGCAGGGTTCGAAGGGGTGGAAGGGCCTATTCTGCACCGTATCCCAATAAATAAACAAACAAACAAACAAATAAATAAATAACCTTCTTCATCGGTCAGAAATCTACTAGCCTACAAGGCTCTGCAGACCACACGATGCAGTGCTACAACTCAAAACTCTGGTATTTCTTTCCCTCCCACTGACGCTGCTCGACCCATTGAGTTCCTCCAGCACATTGCTCCAGATTCCAATAATTGCAGTTTCTTGAGGCTTCGCTTTAAAAATTCCTTCCCCTCCCCACTTGCCCCTTTTGCTGTTGCCACCCCAGTCGCTATTCAGATATCATAAGTCCTACCTTACGGACTTTGCACGCCTTATACAAGGAAGTTGTATCAGGGTCAGGCTGTTCAGCCCCTCAGGCCATTCAGTCTTACTGGCTGGTCTGCCCCAGACCTAAACACCCCTTTTTACCTTAACTCTGCAGACCTCAGTCCCCGATCTGCTCTGATACTCTCGTTGCTTAACAATGCTTCCCCGCTTGCCGTCCCATTTGCCCTGTTCTTAGGAACATCATATAATCTGGAATAACAATAATACCAAAGCATAGACCGAGTTAACAGCTAAAGACATTTTCCCAGGGTGGAAATGTCTAATAGGAGGGAGGATAACTTTAAGGAAATTGGGGGAAAGCATGGGGGGGGGGGGTATTGTCAGAGGTAAGTGGAATGCCCTACCAGTGTCAGAACGTTTGGATATGGCCCAAGTGGCGGTGAGATAGAGAAAGGGAGACACTGAAGTGGTTCAACAGTTCACTGACTTCAAGGAGAACCACTGCAGAATTTAGAGGAAAACGATAAACACTGGGCCAACAGGGCCGTTAACTAGAACTCTCAAACTGGAAGCAAACACCCAGGCCACGGCTGGAAGCAATACCTAAATACTAAGCGAATCCCGTGCCTTCCCAGCGCCAGTCGAAGAGGAAGTCCTCTTTCACAGACAAGGACGAGGGCAGGCAGGGAGTTTTACATTGCTGTGCTCAAGTCTCGACAAGACTACAATGGAGTTAAATACCACCTAATGAAACAGTAATTAGCTGGAATGTGCGTACTCACGAACGCAATTGGCGAACCCGTTGTGTAGTCCACCCGTGTAGACCCCACGGCAAAGTCCGTGGCTGTGACAGCCAGGGCTGGTGGTAGAGGCAGATACGTGCAATAGGGCACTTAAGAAGCTCTAAGATAGGCGCACAGACGATCGAAAAACGGAGGACTATGCAGGAGGGAAGAGTTAGACTGATATTAGAGTAGGTTAAAATGTTGGCACAACATCATGGGCCGAAGGGCCTGTACTGTGCTGAAATGCTCCATGCTCTATCCAGTCCTGGTCAGCTGTCCACCAAGTCTACATTATAGCTATTCGGTCATAACCATACAATACTCCCTGTGTGGTCAACTCACCAGCTTTATTGCAAATGCACCTCCATTTAACCACACGAGGAGCCACTGATCATTGGCAACTTTCAGCCCACGAAGAACCTCAGCGGTATTTACCTTTGCTGAGGCTCCAGGCGCATCCTCTTTGACTGACAGGAAGTAGTCATTTTGTATCTCAGTCGTGCCCCTCCGCACCTCCCCCCCCCCACCCCACCCTTGAGTTCGTTTCTTCTTTGGCCTCACAGCTCTGACAGCCCCCTATCCTTTTCAGGGGAGGCACGAGAGAGGGTGGCAATGCTGGAAGCCTGGAGCAATGCACAACCTGCTGGAGGAGCTCAGCGGGTCAGGCAACATCAGTAGAGGGAAATGGACAATCGAGGCCCTTCACCTGGATCCATAGAAGCTGACTGACCTATTGATTTTCTCTAGTGCATTGTGTGGCGCTCCTTTTCCTTTCCACATGCATTTCGATTGTTTTTGCATTCCCTTTTACACCACTTTTCTCTTATGCTTGCATCACCTGTTCTATTTCCTATCTAACCGCCCCTCTGAACTTTGTGTTATCATTTTGGTTCGCAATTATGTCAGCAATCTGCATAAACTTGTTTTTGGTTGGTTCTCCTTATTTGTGGTTTGCCCTTAACATCTTGTCCCATTACTATCAGTGAATCATGCTGGACTCGAGTGTAAGGGTACCTTTGGGAATTGAGTGTACATTGATAAACCAGCCATTGCTATTTAGTTGAGAGTTACTGCTTTCAGAAAAGAAATTCCTGTCGGTGGTGCCTCCTCTATTATTTATACAGGCACTCAACTTAACATCTATGTGTCAATTCCTTTAACCAAAGTCTCATCTATACTAACCACAAATGGTTCTAGCTCAGGAAGACACCTTGTCGGTATGAATGAGTTAGTCAAAGGGTTTGTTTCTATGCCCGAGAAACTCAGCAGGCCAAGCGGCCTCTACGGAAAAAAAAAACACATTGATGAAGGTAGAGCAGTAGATGTAGTGTATATGAATTTCAGCAAGGCATTTAATAAGGTACCCCCTGCAAAACTTACTGAGAAAGTAAGGAGGCATGGGATCCAAGGGGACATTACTTTGTGGATCCAGACTGGCTTTCCCATGGAAGGCAAAGAGTGGTTGTAGGCGGGTCATATTCTGCATGGAGGTCGGTCACCAGTGTTGTGCCTCAGGGATCTCTTCTGGGACCCTTACTCTTCGTGATTTTTATAAATGACCTGGATGAGGAAGTGGAGGGATGGGTTCGTAAATTTGCTGATGACACAAAGGTTGGAGGTGTTGTGGATAGTGTGGAGGGCTGTCAGAGGTTACAGCGGGACATTGATAGGATGCAAAACTGGGCTGAGAAGTGGCAGATGGAGTTCAACTCAGATAAATGTGAAGTGGTTCATTTTGGTAGGTCAAATATGATGGCAGAATATAGCATTAATGGTGAGGCTCTTGGCAGTGTGGAGGATCAGAGGGATCTTGGGGTCCGAGTCCATAGGACGCTCAAAGCAGCTCCGCAGGTCGGCTCTGTGGTTAAGAAGGCATACGGTGTATTGGTCTTCATCAATCGTGAAATTGAATTTAGGAGCCGAGAGGTAATGTTGCAGCTATATAGGAGCCTGGTCAGACCCCACTTGGAGTACTGTGCTCAGTTCTGGTCGCCTCACTACAGGAAGGATGTGGAAGCCATAGGAAGGGTGCAGAGGAGATTTACAAGGATGCTGCCTGGATTGGGGAGCATGCCTTATGAGAATAGGTTGAGTGAACTCAGCCTTTTCTCCTTGGAGTGAAGGAGGATGAGAGGTGACCTGATAGAGGTGTACAAGATGATGAGAGGCATTGATTGTGTGGTTAGTAAGAGGCTTTTTCCCAGGGCTGAAATGGTTGCCACAAGAGGACACAGGTTTAAGGTGCTGGGGAGTAGGTACAGAGGAGATGTTAGGGGAAAGTTTTTTTACTCAGAGAGTGGTGATTGCGTGGAATGGGCTGTTGGCAATGGTGGTGGAGGTGGATACGATAGGGTCTTTTAAGAGACTTTTGGATAGGTACATGGAGCTTAGAAAAATAGAGGGCTATGGGTAAGCCTAGTAATTTCTAAGGCAAGGACATGTTCGGCACAACATCGTGGGCCGAAGGGCCTGTATTGTGCTGTAGATTTTCTGTGTTTCTATGAGTAGTAATCTACTCCTCGGCTTTTTTTTCCCCCAGTCCTGCCGAAACATCAACTGTGCTTTTTTCCCGTCGATGCTGCCTGGTGTGCTGAGTTCCTCCAGCATTTTGTGTGTGTTGCTCTGATTCCCAGCATCTGCAGATTTTTTCTTGTTTGTTTCTATGCTCTATGGCTCTTAACACAATCACCTCTAGAGGGTGTCAGAGACTGGTACAAGGCTAATGTCTCAACTCTCAGGACTTCCGACACCTCGAAGTCCTGAGTTCAGTGTGAAATAAAAGACCCCTCACCTCCTGATGATTAAAGTTGCTAATGTCATCCGATGTGATTGTAGAAACAGCTGGGGAAATCAGTTGAGTGACACAAAGTCACTGTAAGATCCTGCCTGGATTCGTTGACTGATATTTGTGACCAAGCGAATTGTGTTCTCTCCACAGGAAGAATCTGCCTTCAACAGCTGGGAAATGGCCGTCAGAACACACCAGGAGAAGGTGCTCTGGGAAACCCAATCTGCCAACGTCAGGCTGGCTGGCTGAAAATTCTCCTGGTGTTTCATGGGGTCTCTGAGCTGGCAATTGGTGGCATGGCTGCCCAGAGCTGGGGGAAGCCGGTCAAGGGTAATAGACCAAGATGGCATCGCTGATTGTTGGAGACGTTCTGGGAACTGCAGACAGTAGTTCTAAATATACTTTTAAATATACCTCTTCTGAATTACTCTCACTGCAATCTGCAGTATGTAACTTTCCTCTAAGCAATGTACTTTTAAATCAACTTAGTGATCTACAGATCTCGCAATTGCCTGAAGGTCACGGCCAGGAACAGTACCTTTAAGTGGATGAAGGCTCATCGCCATGGCCTGGAGCGAGGCAGGAGGGGGGAATCTTCAAACCAGGCTGAAATGCAGAGGGATGAGAACCCCACCTCCCAGCATCTTGTGAGCAAATGTGTAGTCGCTGGACAACAAAATTGAGGACCTGAGGGCAAGATTGCTGCCTCGGAGAGAAATGAGAGACTGTTGTATTCTATACTCGACCGAGTCGTGGCTTTCTCCCAGTATGCCAGATAGAGCGATCAGATCCAAAGGCCTCTCAATTGACAGAATAGACCGAACTGCTGATTCGGAGAAGTCCGAAGGAAGAGGTGCATGTTTCATGATAAACTCACGCTGGCATTCCTATGCGGCGGTTTTGTCAAACTTGTGTTCCCAACACGGTACAGCTAATGGTCAAAAGCCGTCCATTCTATTTACCCGGGTAGTTCTTATCCGTGATCCTGACCGCAGTTTATATACCACCAATGGCAAACTATAGTCAAATGCTCACAATGCTGAACGATGCCATCTCCAAACAAGAAACAGTCCATCCCGATGCATTTCAAATAATAATCGGGGGCTCCAGCCAGGCTTGTTTGAAGAAAACCCTGCCCAATTACCATCAGCATATAACCTGTAGCACCAGAGATCTCAACGCACTAGACCATTGTTATACTAGATTAGAAATGCCTACCATTCCATGCCCAGACTGCATTTCGGGACATCTGATCCCTTGGCTGTCCTTCTGTCTGCATACAGGCAGAGGCTAAAGAGAAAAGTTCCACAGGTTTTGACAACAAAGAGGTGGCTGCAGGAGACTGGCTAAGGGGTTGCTTCAATCAGTGGACTGGGCATGTTCAAGGACTTGTCTAGGGACCTGAATGAAGACATCATGGTTGTAACAGACTTTATTAAAACTGCTGTAGATGAGTGTGTCCCCACAATAGTATTCAGAGTCTTCTCCGTAAGAAGCCCTGGGTGAACCGTGAGATCTGAAATCTGCTGAGAGCTGGATCAGAGACATTCAAGGCTGGAGACCAAGAAGATTGCAAGAGGTCTGGTTAGATCTCTGGAAATGGCGTCTCACGGGCGAAGTGGCAGTTCTGGTCCAACCCCGAATCAATGAAGGACGCTCGGCCATTGTGGCAGGGCTTAAACGCTGTCACCTCTGATAAAGTTAAGACGAGCAACAGAGGTGAGAACAGGGCTTCACTTCCCGATGAGCTCAATACATTCCATGCTCACTTTAACTGTCAAAATATAGAGGAACCATCACAAACTCCAACGTCCCCCAGTCATCCTCCGATCTCAGTCTCTGAAGCTGACGTGCAAGCAGCCTTCAGGAGGGTGAGCCCATGGATGGTATCTGTCCCAGTGGGTTACCTGGCCAAGTTCTAAAGACTGATCAACTGGCTGGCGGGTTCGCTGGGATATTTAACCCCTCACTTCGGTAGAACGTGGTCCCCGCCTGCTTCAAGCCAGCAACAAGAGTGTGGTGATATGCCTCAATGACTATCACCTAGCAGCGCTAATGTCCACAGCGAGGGAGTGTTTTGAGAGCACGGAGATGAAACATATCAACTCCTGCCTGAGAAGCGACTTAGATTCATTTCAGTTTTCCTACTAGAGCCACAAGTCCACGGCAGAAGCCATCTCATTGGCTTTTCACACATCTGAACATCAAATCTACATATGCCAGGATGCTCTATTGACCAATGCCATCGTCCCCTCAAAACTAATCAATATGCTCCAAGATCTTGACCTCAGTACCTCCTTGTGCAATTAGATCCTGGATTTCCTCACTTGCAGACCCCAGTCAGTTCAGATTGGCAACAACGTCTCCTCCACAATCTCCATCAGCACAGATGCACCACACAGCTGTGTTCTTAGCCCTCTGCTCTATTCACTTTACACTTATGACTGTGTGGCTAAGCACAGCTCCAATGCCATGTTCAAGTTCGCTGATGACATCACTGTCATGGGCCAAGACAAAGGTGGCAGTGAATCAGAGCACAGGAGGGAGACTGAACATCTGGCTGAGTGACGTCATAACAACAATGTCTGCAAGACCAAGGAGATGATTATAGAGATCAGAAGAAGGGAACCAGAGGTCCACAAGTCATTCCTCATTGGACGATCAGAGTTGGAGAAGGTCAGTAACTTTAAATTCCTAGGTGTTATAAGTTTGGAGGATCTTTTCTGGGTCTAGCAAGTAAGTGCAATTACAAAGAAAGCACAACAGTGCCTCTACTTCCTCAAATGTTTGCAGAGATTTGTCATGACATCTCAAACTTTGACAAACTTCTTTTGATGTGTAATGGAGAGTATATTGACTGGCTAGATCACAGCCTGAGATGGAAATACCAATACTGTTGAATGGAAAATACTATAAAAAAGTAGTGGATGCGGCCCAGTCCATCATGGGTAAAGCCCTCCCCACCATTGAACACATCTACACAAAATGCTGTTGCAGGAAAACAGTGTCCGTCGTCAGGGAACCCCACCACCCAGGACATGCTCTCTTCTTGCTGCTCCCATCAGGAAGAAGGTACAAGAGACTCAGGGCTCACACCACCAGGTTCAGAAACTGTTACTACCCCTCAACATCAGGCAACTCAACTCAACTCTCTTGAACAAAAGGGGATAACTTCACTTGCCCCATCATTAAAATGTTCCCGCAACCAATGGACACACCACCCAGGACTCTTCATCTCATGTTCTCAATATTTATTGTTTTTTTTATTTATTACTATTACTTCTTCTGTTTTGTATTTGCATAGTTTTTTTTGTCTTGTGCACTCTGTATGAATGCCCTAGTAGGTGATATTTCATTGATTCTGTTATGGTTATTATTCTATTATGGATTTATTGAGTATGCCCACAAGAAAATGAATCTCAGGGTTGTATATGGTGACGTATGTGTACTAAGATCATGAAATTTACTTTGAGCTTTAAACTTTGAAATGTCAGATGGGTGGAAAGAGTAAGTGGTGGGGCCTGGAGAATCGTGGGGGACTGGTCTGGGCAAAGGGAGGTCGTGTGGAGAGCAGTGGAATTGAGAGAAAAGGGAAGCTAGAGAAAGCTTAAGGGGAAGGAGGTGAGGGAATAGGTGAGGAACTGAGGCAAAGAGGGCCAAGGGAGTGGGGGGGAATAAGGGATGTGGTTGGGGGAATGAAACAGAGGAGGGGATATTGGGGGCGTGTGGCTGTTGGGATGAAATGAGGTGGTGTGAGGGAAAGGCCAAGGTGAAGAGGGTGTGTGTGTGTGTGTGTGTGTGTGTATGTGTGTGTGTGAAGCAGCAGAAAAACAGTATGAATGAAGAGAGCAGTCAGGCTCGTTAGGAATGGTAAAGATGGCATGAAGACGGACAGAGTGATTAGAATCCATTCCCCTGCCTTCGATTTCTGTGATGGATGATTCATTCATTCCTCTGCAGCTCGCAGGTTTTGCTTATAGGATTTGTATCAGTGTTTTGGAAACTCTTTGAACTTTAGAAATCATTTGTAATTTTGAAGTACTTTATGAGATAGAAATCCTCTGTGAGTTTTAAATGTGTTTAAAGAGTTATGTCTGGATTTAAATGTATATCATTAAGAATAAATGAACTGTGTTTAAATTAGTTTGCGAGCTGGCAGTGTCTCTTACTTTGTAGGGTGGGGGAGCTACCACTCAAAGAATGAGTATTGGCAGCTAAACTTGCTTAAAACTCTACCAGAATATCGGGATTGTCTCCACCAAAAAGGCAATACCTTCCACAGGCCAACAGGGGATGGTCAATAAATGCTGGACATAATGGTCATATTTAGTTTTGAATATACTGTGCTTTTAAAAACCTTTTTTGCAACTCAGGTCCATCACAGGCAAAATCCTCCTCACCATCGAGCACACCTACAAGGAACGCTGCCACAAGAAAGCAGCATCCATCATCAAGGACGCCCACCATCCAGGGCATATTCTCTTCTCACTATTGCCATTGGGGAGGAGGTACAGGAGCCTTAGGTCCCACACCACCTGGTTCAGGAACACTTATTATCCCTCGGTTATCAGGCCTCTGAACCAGCATGACTGAACTGATTCCACAACCTATAGACTCACTTTCAAAGACTCTACAACCATTGTCAGAGTTATTTTTTCTTGATACTACCTGCACTACATATCTATGCTTGCATTTTGACTGTTTTTTTTCAGTCTTTGTTATGTATAGTTTTTCATAAATTCTATTGAATGTTTTATTTTCCTGTAAATGCCTGCAAGAAAATGAATCTCGCAGAGACACATAGGTACTTTGATAATAAACTTACTTTGAATTTTGAACTTTGTCCAGGAGGTGTAAGTAAAATTCTGTTATTTTGTTCTGGGACATGTTAAATGCTCAAACTAATTGACACTAAGAAGGGAGGCAAAATGGCATGAGGCAGCGCACCAAGCCTATCAGGAAGCTTCTACAAGGATCAGAATATCCACCAATTGTGTTATGATTGACAGGTCTGTTCCGCATGTGACAACATCCTCTCCTTGTCCGCTGTGGCTGGTACCACTCCACTTCAGCATACAATGAGTAGGGTTGGGCAAGATTAGAGCTAGGTTTAGGGTGAAAGGTGAAGTATTTAAGAGAAATCCCAGGGGAACTTCTTCATTCAAAGGGTGGAACAAGCTGCCAGAGGAAGTGGGAGATAGGGGTTTCAATTGGAACAGTTTGGATAGATTTGGAGGAATATGGTCCAGGTGAAGGTTGATGGGACTAGGAAAAAGACCAGATTGGCATAGACTGGATAGGCTGAAAGATCTATACTGTTTTACTCTGTGACTCTATTGGACACTAATGATAAAACAAGTCAAAATCAGCATGGTTTCTGTGAAGGGAAATCTTGCCTGACAAATCTGTTAGAATTCTTCAAGTAAGTAACAAGCAAGGTGGACAAGGGAGAGTCATTTACTTAGATTTTCAGAAGGCATTTGACAAGGTTACTCACTTGGCTGCTTAACAAGATAAATTCCTGTGGTGCTACAGAAAATATCCTGGCATGGATAGAGGAATGGCTGACAGGCAGGAGGCAGCGAGTGGGAATAAAGGGGGCCTTTTCTGATAGGCTGCCAGTGACTAGTGGTGTTCCTCAGGGGTCAGTATTGGGACCGCTGCTTTTCACATTGTTTGTCAATGATTTAGGTAGTGGAATTGATGGCTTTGTGCAAAGTTTGCAGATGATACGAAGATAGGTGGAGGGGTAGGTAGTGCTGAGGAAGCAATGCGATTGCAGCAGGACTTAGACCAGGGGTCGGCAACCCGCGGCTCCGGAGCCGCATGCGACTCTTTCATCTCTGTGCTGCGGCTCCCTGTGGCTTTGGAAAATAAATGATGAGTGTTCAATTAAAATGTATTTTATGTTAGTTTGTTAGTTTTTGAAATGTAATTCTAAATTTGAAGATTATGGTGATCTTGTACAATCTAAATAAAACGTTGTGGCGACCCATTTCCTGGCATATCCGAACCGGCTCACAATTTGCCAGCGTTCCGGCTAAGGGTGATAGCTTACGGGGGTTTGTGAGTACATGTCTTTTGGAGCATCCGTGCCCACGGGGGGCAGGTTGAGAGAGGCTTAAAAGCAAGGCTGTGTAGTTCGAATAAAGTTATCTTTGACTGCAGTTTACCCACTCCGTGTCGTTATTTTAGCGCTGCGTGTAGCACACCGCTACAACGTGTTTTTATCGCTATTAATATACGTCACCACTGCCAATGCCTGACACCTGCCAGTGCGCGATTTCTTTTAATTTTTCGATCCAAGGTAGGCTAACAATGTAGTGACCTTCAACCCAACGTCTTTTTTTCGGAGTTCAAAATGTTTTTGTTGCATGCAGAAATGTAATTTCATTTGCTCTGCAGGAGTTCATCGATTTCATAAATGCAACACATTATAGTTTGTTTATACATAGCATAAAGGCAAAAAAAACATTGTTTGCAGTGTTATTTCATTTTAAATGTCAAACGGGTTTTGTGGCTCCCAGTGTTTTCTTTTCTGTGGGAAGCGGGTCCATATGGCTCTTTCAGTGGTAAACGTTGCCGACCCCTGACTTAGACAAATTGGAAGAATGGGCAAAAAAGTGGCAGATGGAATACAGTGTTGGGAAATATATGCTAGTGCATTTTGGTAAAAGGAACAATAGTACAGACTATTAACTAAATGGGGAGAAAATTCAAACATCAGAGGTGCAGAGGGACCTGAGAGTCCTCGTGCAAGACTCCCAGAAGGATCATTCACAGGCTGAGTCTATGAGAAGGTGAATGAAATGCTGGCATTTATTTCAAGGGGAATGGAATATAAAAATAAGGAGATAATGCTGAAGCTTTATAAGGCTGCACTTGGAATATTATCAACAGTTTTGGGCCCTGATCTCAGAAAGGCTGTATTGTCTTTGGAGAGAGTCCAGAGGAGGTTCACAAGGATTATTCCAGGAATGAAGGGGTTAACATATGAGGAGCATTTTCCTGTACTCACTAGAATTTAGAAGGATGCAGGGGGATCTCATTAAAACCTACTGAATGTTGAAAGGACTAGATAAGGTAGATGTGGAGAGGATGTTTCCTCTGGTGGGGGTATCCAGAACTAAAGGGCACAGCCTCAAAATTGAGGGGTGAACTTTTAGAACAGACATGAGGAGGGATGTTTTAGCCAAAGAGTGGCGAATCTGTGGAATGCTCTGCCCCAGAATGCGGTGGAGGCCAAATCCATAGATATATTCAACGCAGAAGTTAATAGATTCCTGACTAGTCAGGGAACTGGCGAGAGGGCAGGTGTATGGGGTTGAATGGGATCCGGGATCAGCCATGAGGAAATGGTGGAGCTCACTTGATGGGTTGAATGGCCTCATTCTGCTCCTTTTACGGTGTTATGGTCTTATTGGGCAGAGTGAATGCTGTTCACAGTGATTTGGACAAACATTGCTTCTTACTGTTAAAAATTATATTCACACTAGGTCCCCTTACCTTTGTTAATGAATCATACTCCCTGATGAGTCAGATCATTACTTTCAGGATAACTTCCTACCTGGGAAATTGTGATAACAATGCACACATGATGGAAACTAATAATTATTCCATTTGCACTAATGCTCCTTTGCTTCAGGCAATATTCAAAGATTAATTTTCCATTAATGTCATGTTACCTTGTGGTATGCTAGTTAACGTATTGTGCTTCCCTGTGCTCTGTGGGATAATGTACAGTGGTACCTTAAAATTAGGTGTTGTTTTAGTTGTGCTGATTGTGTTTAGTTGTGTTTAGTCTTGCATTTAGTTGTGTTTTGTCTTGAACTTAGTTCTGTTTAGTCTTGTATTTAGTTCTTTTTTAAATTTTTTTTATTGAAGTTCATCATCAAACAAACATTTCCATAAGATGTATTTCAGACATTGTACATATATATCATATAATCATATATATCACAAAACTCCACAAAGTATTTATCTGGGGTATACACTTATAGAAGAGTGGAAAGAAAAAACAAGCAAAAGGAAAGAACTATGTACAAGTAGGGAGTGATCTTTTTTTTACAACAGATTCATTGATTTGTGAGAATAAAATCAGGTCTATGAGGCATTATGTAGTTAAACCATTTTTCCCAGTATGAATCAAATTGTTCCAGCTTATGGTTAACAGATGCTGTTATCTTCTCAATTTTGCAAATGTCCATTGTAATTTCCATCCATGTATTTAAAGTTGGGCTCTCCCGTGATAACCATTTCCTAGTAAGAGTCTCTTTACCAGCCACCAACAGTATATTCATTAAATATTTATCTCTTTTCAACCATTCTTGAGGTATATATCCAAAATATATGGTCTTACTCTCTAAGGGTATTTCACATTTAAAGATGTCTTGTAGGGCATTATGTATCTCCCTCCAATAGTTTTTGATAACAGGGCAGTCCCAAAAAATATGATAATGATTTGTACTTTGATTTCCACAATTTCTCCAGCAAACAGGGAGGTTACTATCATAATAAGATTTCTGAGAGGGTGTAATAAAATATCTTTTCAAGTTTTTCCATCCAAACTCCCTCCACTTCTGTGAACTGGTACACTTCCATTGATACCTCCATATTATTGTCCATTCTTCCTCCTTCCTTCTCCCATTTTGTTTTAATGTATGAAGTCGAATGTGCTTTAAGATTTGACAACCCCTTATACATGCTTGAAATAATTTTACTACCATTATCTGAATTATATGCTTTTCTAAAGAGCTCTATCAAGCATGTACTTGCCTTGGTTACATTTTTAACATATTAACTTATTAACATATTGTCGCATCTGTAAATACCGATAAAAATCTTGTTTTTCTAATAAGTGTTTCTCTTTAAGCATTTCAAAACTGAACAGTGTTCCTTCTTTCATTATGTTGCAAAGAACTGTTATTCCTTTAGCTGTCCAGTCCTTAAATCTGGCATCCAATTTCTTTGGTGTAAAATCTGAGTCATATGCGCACCATTTAAGAATTGCAATACCTCCCTCTAGATTATATTCTTTTATAGTAGTTTTCCATATTTTAACAGGATGACATTTTGATCTATCTAGGGTAGCCAACATACTCTTTACCTAAATTGATGCAATCCTTTGAACAATATAGTCAATTATCAGGATACAAGATCAACATAGATAAAACCCAATTACTTTCATATTACTATAGCCCACCAAGAGAAATTGAAAGTAGATACCCCTGGGCATGGCACTCAGAGTCTTTCAAATATTTGGGCATCATTATGCCAAAAGATTTGGCAAAACTATCAGAATGTAATTATCAGTCTTTATATAAAAAAATTAAGGAAGATGTGGCAAGATGGAACTTGATTCCTTTTTTCAGTCTCAGTTCAAGGATTGAGTCTATTAAAATGAATATACTGCCCAGACTGTTATATCTCTTTCAGACCCTACCAATAGAGATTAATCAAAATCAATTCAACAAATGGAACAAGATGTTATCAAGGTATATTTGGCAGAGTAAAAGGCATAGAGTTCGTCTCAAAACTTTGCAATTAGCAAAGGATGGGGCCTACCTTCTCTTAGAGATTATCATTTTGCAGCACAGTTGAGAGCTGTGATATGTTGGTGCAACCCATCATATGACGCTCAATGGAAAAACATTGAGGAGTGGGTACTTCCCATCCCCATACAAGCAATTTTGGCTGATAACAACCTGCAAAGGTACATAAATACTATTGATAACCCATGGGTGAAATTGACTCTTAAAATATGGAAAACTACTATAAAAGTATTTAGTTCTATTTAATCTTTTGTTTAGTCTTGTGCTGGTTAATGTATTTTAGAAGATAGTTAGTGTGCTGTGATGTTCTGTATCAAGCTGATTGCATCTTGTGTTATGCTAATGTGTGACACTGGTATAGCTTGTCCTGAGAAACCCACAAACATCACCGCAGATTCCAGCAGCAAAATGCAATACACACAGAGTTCAGCAGAACGACACAGGCAACAAGATATAAACAAGAGTAAAACAAGATCTTCACCCACTCACTCAAGCAGGATTCCAACCCCAGAACAGGCCTCTTCTGGGCCTCTGACTTCCAGTCCTTGACCGGAATTCGCAGACTCACTCCCGTCAGGCCTCTGAACGTCCGGAAGCTTCAACCTTCAGGCCTTGACCTTCTCCTCATGCTGCACTCCCTCAACACTGGGGAATCTACCTACTGATCGGGCACCAGAGGTTGCCTGGCCCAGCGACAATGACTCCGTATCCACCTCACTGGACTCGAATGGCTGCAAGGGACTTGGATGAGGTAACCCACAACCTGCTTTAATTAATTATCCCTACTTAAATGTTTTTTGAAGTGTTTCGACTTCTTATTGGTTTAATTGCATTTTAATGTGTTTTGAACGCGCCTCAATGCTTCAGGATATTACAGGGAATCACATTGATTCAAAGAGATTGTCAGGTTTGGTAGCAGGTTTGCTCAGGGCATAGCTTAGTTGCCAGCCAGAGAAAGTCAACGCCTTCCTTAAGACAGGGAAGCACTTTCACAAAACGGTTGTGCGCATGTCGAGCGAATGAACAGGAGCACTAGCAATATAATCAAATACAGGAGCTCAGCGGGTCATGGGTGACCCTTACAAACAAACAACCTACTTGACGTGTATTCTCCTATACATTCTTAAAGCACTTCTCAAACTAGTAAAAATAATAATTACTATTATTATACAAAACAGAGCAGCAGAATACGATACAACCGATGGATGATTATGAAAACATAGAGGTATCCGAGATATCAGCAAGGAAAGAAAGTAGATCATACTGTGATAAAAGGAAAACTTTTGACAGAATTTACTTCAAGGCTTAAGAAAATCGGCCAAACAGACCTCAACGGTGAAAATAGAACAAAGACAATGACCACTTTCTCTATACCTATATTAATGTATTGTTTTGGCATACTGTTGTGGTACCTTATTTTTTATTCTTTCTACTTCTCTTCTATTATTTATATCTGTGTACTTGTAATGGTACTGTGACACTGTCGTTTCCTTTGGGATCAATAAAGTGTCTGTCCATCTATTTATCCATCTTGGTCCAAAGCCAATCTAGAAAATTTACAAAAAAAATTAAGACCTGAAATGACCAACAAGTTCAAGGTAGTAAGTGCAGAAAATGCCAAGAGAAACCAGAAACAATCCAACATGTTTCAAGATCCTGCAGCAGTTTAACTGAATCTGATTACTTACACAGAAAACATCGTGTACACTCAAAGACGCTTAGAGTCACACTACCTAGGGCAGAATGAGGAAGACGAATAACAGACTTTAGAAATGTGCACAACAGTCAGGTAAAACTTCCAAAGATAAACTTTCATAAGTGAAAACAGAATTCAGCACTCCTCCCAACCATATGCAATTCTGTTAAGAAGTATACACCACTAATCTTAAATGAGAGCACAAGCCAGAAAAATAAAGAGAATTCAGCACTCCTCCCAACCATATGCAATTCTGTTAAGAAGTATACACCACTAATCTTAAATGAGAGCACAAGCCAGAAAAATAAAGAAATTATCTCTATTGAAGTAAAAGTTAACCAATAGAAGAGCAAAACCCTCCATGGAAGACATCCCCACGATCTGAGCAGACTCGATGTTAACAAAACAGTGTCGAATGCCTGGCTCAGAGTTGGAGGCCGCTTCCTAGAAGAGGGGTTCCTTGTGGCAACGAGTGAGCAGGTGGCTAACACAAAAAGGTATCACAAGACCAACAAATTCAAGATGAAAAACGCAGAAGATGCCGTGAGAAACCAGAAACAATCCAACACATTGCACAATCCTGTAGCAGTTTAACTCAATCTGATTATTTACACCGGCGGAATCAAGTGGCAAACATCGTTCACCAAAATCTTTGACCGTGGAATGACGAGGTGCCAGACACGGTGGTTTGAGTATCTCAGAATATGCAGAGCTCCAGGGATTTCCATGTCCAACAGTCTCTTGAGTTTACAGAGAATGGTGCAAAAAAAACCAAAATACATCCAGTTTTATGGGTGAAAATGCTTTACTAATGAGAGAGGTCAGGGGAGTATGGTTAAGTTGATTTAAGCTGACTGGAAAGCCTCAGTAACTCAAATAAACAAGCACTACAACAGTAACACGAGTGAATCTGCAGATGCTGGAAGTAAATAAAAATACGAGATGCTGGCAGAACTCAGCAGGCCAGACAGCATCTATGAGAGGAGGTAGTGACGACGTTTCGGGCTGAAACCCTTCATCAGGAGGGATGATGAAGGGATGATGAGGGATGATCAGGAGGATACTACAACAGTGGTGTGCGTAAGAGCATCTCTGAGCACACAACATGTTGAACTTTGAATGAACGGACCACAGCAGCAGAAGAGCAGAGACATACACTCAGTGGCCACTTCATTAGGTCCAAGAGGTATCTTGTAAAGTGCCCACTGAGTGTATTTCAGACTAAGGCAGATAATTGGGTTATTATTTTTGTCACACATAGCAGGGTACAGTGAAAAACATTGTATTTCATGACATCCATACAGATAATTTCGGTAGTACAAGAGAAAATCAATAGCAAAGTACTGAATATAGTCTTTCAGAGTAAGACAGACAGACATACCTTATTGATCCCGGAGGAAATTGGGTTTTGTTACAGTCGCACCAACCAAGAATAGTGTAGAACTATAGCAATATAAACCATAAATAATTAAATAATAATAAGTAAAATATTCCAAGTGGAAATAAGTCCAGGAAATAAGTGCAGTGCAGGTAGACAATTAGATGCAAGGTAACGAGGAGGTAGACCGTGAGGTCAAGAATCCACCTTGATAAATCAGAGAACGAAAGTTTACCAAGTATCAAAGTCACAGTAAATTTACTATAAAAAGTATGCATACAGTTTGTTACCATATACTACCCTGAGATTCATTTTACAGGCACTTACAGAAAAGTAAAGAAATGCAGAAGAATTCATGAAGAACTGTACATAAACGAGGATTGACCGGCGACTAACATGCATAAAAAGACAAAACTACACAGTTAGAAAATTTGTACTGAGAACTTGATTTGTAGCATCCTTCAAAGTGAGAAACTCGCTTATGGAGTTGTGGTCAGTGAAGCTATCTACGACCAGTTCAGCAGCCTGACGGTTGAAGGGTAATAACAGTTCTAAGGCTCCTGTACCTCTGCCCGATGGTAGTTGTGAGAAGAGATCATAGCCTGGATGGTGGGAGTCCTTCATGATGGAAGCTGCTTTTTTGTGGCAGCACTCCTTGTATGGGTGGGGATGGCATTACCTGTGATAGAACGGGCTGCTTCCAAGCAGCTTTGTAGACTTTTCCATTCTTTGGCTTGGTTTTTCCATGCCAGGCCATCATGTAGTCAGTTAGGATACTCCCCACTGTGTATCTAGAGAAGTTTGTCAAAGTTTCAGATGACGTGCTGAATCTATTTGCAAACTTCTAAGAAAGTAGAGGCACTGTTCTGCTTTCTTTGTGATGGCACTTGCGTGAGGGTCCTGGGACAGTTCCTCTGAAATGACAACGCCCAGGAGTTTAAAGTTACTGGCACTCTCCACCACTGAACTCCCAACGAGAACTGGATCACGGGCTTCCGGTTTCTTCATCCTGCAGTCTCTTTCGTTTTGCCAGTGTTGAGTGAGAAGTTGGTATTGTGGTGCCAGTCAGCCAGATTTTCAGTCTCCCTCCTATGTGCCAATTCAGGTGTAAGGGAGGACAATATTGTCTATCAGACAGCTCTGATCTTATGAAGTGAGGGGCAGCTTGGTCTAGTTGTACTTCTAAATCACAATTGTTGTCAGACACATTTTAAGAAAACGTCCCGACGTCTATTCGCTTTTCCCTATTTCACTCTACATGCAGAGCCCCTATGTCGCTGTGCTCTTTGCTGCCTGATTTAAAGGCCTCCCCACACATGTTATCGGGACTCCCACGCCTGCCCCACAGAGACAGCCATGGCAAAAACAAAGAGGCAGCTGCACAAGAGCTAGTTGGGGTAAGGATAGCTGCTGGCAAAACTTCTCAGTCCTTCAGCTTTGGAAGAACAGAGTCAGTGAAGAGTGTGCAGTAGAGAGATCAGAGTTTAACCATTACCTCACCACAAGAACCTGTAACAGGCTTTAACAAAAGAATACTTGAGTCATGCAAATGCTAACTCGATACCTGGTATACCGGTGTGATTCATGGCTTGTCACCCATTGCAACATTCCTTAAGGGTAAGAGAGTAGAAATGATTTAAATTACCAGTCAAGACATGTCTAAATTCACAGAATACTTTTGTCAGACAAATAATAAGGGAGATCTCCAAGCCACTAATTTTTTTCTGTGATCTTTGAAGGTGCTGCCTTTCCTTTTTCTCTCTAAAATTGCAACACAGTTCCATTCCAATGAGGTCATCTGTCTTTGGCTCCCTCTTCTGAGCTGTAGTTCTTCACGTGATAGGCTGATTTTGCCCATGCTTAGCGTCCATGTGCTTCAGCTAACCAAGAGCTCGACTCCATAAAGCAACCCCTGAAGCAGATGTTGCTAGAACGGAAAAGCCTGCAAAAGTAGTGGACGCAGCCAGTCCATCACAGGCAAAGCCCTCGCTTACCACCGAGCACATCTACAAGGAGCACTGCCACAAGAAGCAGCATCCATCATCAAGGACTCCCACCATCCAGGCCGTGCTCTCTTCTTGCTGCTGCCATTGGTGAGGACGTACAAGAGCCTTAGTCAAGTCAAGTCACTTTTATTGTCATTTTGACCATAACTGCTGGTACAGTGCACAGTAAAAATGAGACAATGTTTTTCAGGATCATGGCACATGACACATGGCATGTGTACATGACACAGTACAAAAACTACACTGAACTATGTACAAACCCCATTTCCAGAAAAGTTGGGATATTTTCCAAAATGCAATAAAAACAAAAATCTGTGATATGTTAATTCACGTGAACCTTTATTTAACTGACAAAAGTACAAAGAAAAGATTTTCAATAGTTTTACTGACCAACTTAATGGTATTTTGAAAATATACGCAAATTTAGAATTTGATGGCTGCAACACACTCAACAAAAGTTGGGACAGAGGCATGTTTACCATTGTGTTACATCACCTTTCCTTTTAATAACACTTATTAATTGTTTTGGAACTGAGGATACTAATTGTAGTAGATTTGCAATTGGAAATTTTGTCCATTCTTGCTTGATATAAGACTTCAGCTGCTCAACCCTCCGTGGCCTCCGTTGTCTGATTCTCCTCTTCATGATGCGCCATACATTTTCAATAGGAGATAGATCTGGACTGGCAGCAGGCCAGTCAAGCACACGCACTCTGTGTCTACAAAGCCACGCTGTTGTAGCCCATGCAGAATGTGGTCTGGCATTGTCCTGCTGAAATAAGCATGGACCTTGATGGCAACATATGTCTCTCTAAAATCCTAATATACGCCTCAGAGTCAATGGTACCGTCACATACATGCAACTCACCCATGCCGTGGGCACTGATGCACCCCCATAGCATCACAGATGTTGGCTTTTGCACCCTTCGCTGATAACAATCAGGATGGTTGTTTTCATCTTTGGCACGGAGAACTCGACACCCGTTTTTTCGGAAAACTAGCTGAAGTGTGGACTCATCTGACCACAGCACACGGTTCTACAGTCTTTTGGTCCATCTGAGATGAGCTCGGGCCCAGAGGTCTCGACAGCGTTTCTGCATAGAGTTGATGTATGGCTTCCTCCTTACATAATACAGTTTCAAGTTGCATTTCTGGATGCAGCGATGGACTGCGTTAAGTGACAATGGTTTCCCGAAGAACTCCCGAGCCCAGGTGGCTATAATTGTCACAACAGCATGACAGTTTCTTAGGCAGTGCCGCCTGAGGGCTCGAAGATCACGCGCATTCAACAGTGGTTTCCGACCTTGCCCTTTACTCACTGAGATGTCTCTGAATTCTCTGAATCTTTTTGCAATATTATGTACTGTAGATGTTGAAAGACCTAAATTCTTTGCAATCTTGTGTTGGGAAATGTTCCTTTTGAACTGACTAACAATTCTCTCACGAATTTTGGCACAAAGGGGTGTGCCACGACCCATCCTTGCTTGCAAAGACTGAGTCTTTGATAGATGCTACTTTTATACCCAGTCATGATACCTCACCTGCTGCCAATTAACCTGCTTAATGTGGAGTCTTCCAAACCAGTGTTACTTGAATATTCTGTGCACTTTTCAATCTTATTTTAACTCTGTCCCAACTTTTGTTGAGTGTGTTGCAGCCTTCAAATTCTAAATTTGTGTATATTTACAAAATACAATTAAGTTGGTTAGTAAAACAATTGAAAATCTTTTCTTTGTACTTTTGTCAGTTAAATAAAGGTTCATGTGAATTAACATATCACAGATTTTAGTTTTTATTGCATTTTGGAAAATATCCCAAATTTTCTGGAAATGGGGTTTGTAAAAAACAACACAGAAAAAAAACGACACTAGACTACAGACCTACCCAGGACTGCATAAAGCACACAAAACAGTGCAGGCATTACAATAAATAATAAACAAGACAATAGGGCAGTAAAGTGTCAGTCCAGGCTCTGGGTATTGAGGAGTCTGATAGCTTGGGGGAAGAAGCCGTTACATAGTCTGGTCGTGAGAGCCCACCAGACCACCAGGTTGCACAGCACCAGGTTCAGGAACTTCAACCATCAGCATGATAACTTCACTCATCTCAACCGACCTAAATTCTGTGGACAATCTGTGGACCCACTTTCAAGCACCTTATAAATCATGTTCTCAGTATTATATAAAATAAAGTATATATTATATAATTATAAAGTATGAATATATCTTGTGTGTAGTTTTTCATTGATTATATTGTGTTCTACTGTGAATGCTTACAAAATATGAATCTCAGTGCAGTATATGGTGACATATGTGCACATTGACAATAAATTTACTTTGAACTTTGGTAACTAATTCTTTATAGACTAACAAACCAATATAGCAGCACCAGGGCCGTGATGAATTGCTGGTATGATAATGAAGTGTTTAAGCTCACAACCAAAGTTCCAGAATATAAATATTCAGGGATATAAATTCAAATCCAGCTGGATAATTTAAATGAATATGTTTTATTAAAACTAATTATTAGTAATATTAACCATAAATTCCAATCATTCATTAACACCCTTCAGTAATAGACATATGTCATCTTTGCCTTCAGTCACTTTTACAGCTGATTCCAGACTGCCATGAGGTGGGTTCCTCATTGCTTTTAAGTTCAGGAACAACTGGGATAGACAATAAATGCTGGCATTGCTGGTGGCATCACAAAAAGCAAAAGATAAAAATAATATTTTCTATTTCAAGTCTCACAGTTTCAGTGGGCGTTTTATACATTGAGATTGTTTACAAGGTAAACCAATGGACCGTTGCAGGCTGATATAATAGAAGCTTTACCTTCAGTTCCAGTGGCTGGAGTTTTACAAGGACCAAAGATACAGCATACGGGCGCAGCAAAGTCTCCATGGCAACAGTCACACTTGGGTTCTTAAGTCAAGCCCCAACTTGGATACGCAAGGTCCTAATCTCAGGCGAAGTTCCAGCGCAGCACCGAGGGACCGCTGCAGTACACAGGTACGTCATTCGTCAGGCACAGCTCAGACTTCATCCGCCTCTCTTTCTGTGTAGAAATCATATGGTTCAAAGGAGGGCGGGTTTATTCACAAGTCATTATTTCTTCAGTCAAGTGCTGAAGATGGTTGAAGATGCTTGTCCAGTATCCTGGGCCATCATTATGAAACAGTTGAACACATTCTTTTGCAAGGTGAAACATATAAGGTTGAAAGACATCAAACGCAGGTTGTATTACACCTTTGGGGGTTGATAGTGTTCATTTTAAAACTTTACTAAGCTATGGAAGTGACTTCAATTTAATTCACAATATTGTCATTCATTATTTACAATCTATAGGGCTTTTTGGGATAATTTAATTTTCGTTTGATAACAAACTAGTTTATTTCCCAACTCTCTACACCACACTCCAGCCCAGATGGTGGGAGTAATGCACCTTTAAGTTGGACTGCCTGTCGCCATTAAAAGCCAGAAGGGGAAGTATTCTGGGTCTCTTGGCTCTCACGCCGACCTACCTTCCACAGTGACTAACCTTCGAAAGAATTACATTCACCTCAATGCACCTCAGGACAGCTTTAGCTTACAAACAAGATAGTAGAGGCTTTCTGGCCCTGAAGTTGCAATGCACCATGAAAGGTGTGTTATGTCACGGTGAAGAGAGTGCCGGTTGGGACCTGGTTGCCGCAAATCTCTTGAGTACCACCGGACAGACGTTTCCGTTTTCCTTCATTCGATCAAAGGCTTCAGAAGCTGTTGGGTGGAAAGAGTTGAGGGTGGAGGGGGCTCTTGGGTGGGCTGTTGGATGGAGCGAAGCCTAACTGGGCCCAGGGGTGGGCGTGGGATGACTGGATATTGGGACGTCGTGCTGGGGATGCATGGAGATCGGGGATTTAGTCAGGGAGCTGTGGGGCTCAGGAAGCCTGCAACTGGAGCAAATGCCAGAGTCGCAATTGACAGATTTGCAGGATCGGATTGCAGGGACAAAGGGGCAGGTGATGAGCTGATCAGGGGCTAAAGCAGTGGGTGAGGTGGGGTGAGGATAGGAGGTAAGTCAGAGTCCTTTGTGCTAACCTGGGGTCCTGGTCAAATTTCGAGAGGGATAAAAATGACCTGGAAATGTCTGATGCACAAGGACAGGGAAAGTCCAGTTTCAGTTGTGCAATCCTGAAATTAACAGCAGCGTGCAGTCCGACATCTGGGCTTCTTCCTTCAGCGATCTGTTCCTTCAGAGGCTGGGGATCAGCCAGGTTTGGTGCATATTGTTAACAGTCCTCTGCTGGGACCTACTGCTGACTAAAAAACAAACCATGCTGCAGGTACAACCCCCAGTCATGCAATTCACAGGTAAAATCTCTGACAGAAAGCAGGGAGAAGTGTCACACGGGAAGGCCAAAATGCAAAACTCCCTGCCTCTCTCACAGCATTGTGGTCTGGTTATTAAAGGTGTTAAAGAACTTACTGCTCCATGCTGATGAAATAAATATGTGTAGTAGTGTAGGCCTCTGTTATTCTCAATAGACCATGGATTTGCACCTTGGAAAGGTTCCAGGGCGCAGGCCTGGGCAGGATTTTTTTATGGAGGACCGGCAGTTGCCCGAGCTGCAAGTCTCCCCTCTCCACGCCACCGATGTTGTCCAAGGGAAGGGCATTGGGACCCACACAGCTTGGCACCGGTGTCATCGCAGATCATTGTGTGGTTAAGTGCCTTGCTCAAGGACACACACGCAGCCTCAGCCAAGGCTCGAACTAACGACCTTCAGCTAACCTTCAGACGACCCCCTTAACCACTTGGCCACGCGCCAACCCAAGCAAATACGTAAGGCTGACCTGAATGAAGTCCTCCATGTTGCTGTGCTTTGAGATAAGATACTGTATATGGTGAATCAATGTTCCTGAGGGACAGTGTAAAGCAATGGATAGGTGAGACTGCCAGGTACTGGAGGAAAAATGGTATGTTATTAGATCATCAAAGAACTTCGCGGCATAAAAAAACCATAAAGGGAGGTGATTGAGATAAAGAGGGAAACAGAGAGAGAGAAATAGAGAGTGATAGAGAGAGACGGAGAGGAGGGTGTAGAGAGAGATGGAGATGGTGCTAGAGTTAGAGATAGAGACAGAGACGGAGAGATAGAGAAAGAGGGATATAGATAGAGATAGGGATATAGAGAGAGGTAGAGATATACTGATAAAGATAGAGAGAGAAGGGGCAGTGGGAGAGAAAGAGAGAGAGAGAGAGAAATGGAAAGGATAAGCAGCTTCAAGTTTCGGGGTTTGGTGCAGAACATATTGATGCAATCATGAAGAAGGCACGACAGCAGCTACCTCATTAGGAGTTTGCGGAGATTCGGAATATCACCATAGACTCGAGCAAATTTCTACAGATGTACAGTGGAGGCCATTTTGACGGGTTGTACCACTGCCTAGGACAGCGGCTCCAATGCCATGATTGGAACAGGCTGCATCGAGAGGGACCCTCGCCAGCCAGGACACGCCCTCTTCTCATTGCTAACATTAGAGAGGAGCTCACACTCAACGTTGGAACAGCTGCTTCCCCTCCATCACTAGATTTCTGAACGGGCCATGAACCCATGAACATTGCCTCATTATTTTGCACCATTTATATTTTGTAATATTTATTTTAACTTGTGTTAATTTTTCATGTATTGCACTGTACTGCTTGCACAGAACAAGTGTCAGTGATTGCGAGCCTTATATAAATATATAAATAGGGAGCATTTGGTCATATTAAAGGACTATACATTTATTATTACAACAGTAATATATAATGCAGCCAATCAAGGCTCTGGAGGCAGTGAAACTTCAGCAAGCGAGCAAATCTGGGTGAAAGTATGGTTGGAGCAAAACGGCAGCAGAGATTGTAGAGGGGGAGCAGTGAGAGTGGGTCAGTGGGTCTCACAGATCTCCCACTGGAGACTTCAACAGGCACCAGGTAACATAGACCTGGCAGCAGACAGTGGAGGCACCGTCACTGGTTTAAGTCTGAGTAGCTTTTAAAAGCCTCGGAGAGCAAGAAGCATCCTACAATATTAAAACAGTGCACGATTCAATGAAAGTAAAGTGAAACTGGAGGAGAATGTAAACAGAGAGGAGTGCCTGATGATGAACCAGTTGGATTGGCGAAGGGTGAAAGAGGTAAGCTCCCCAGTAAGACATGCCCCAGTAAGAGCAGCTCATTTTGGACCTTGGGCAGGTACTTGTCAGTTTGGGATTCCCTTGGACATGGAGTGGGTGAATGCTAACAATTCCTTATGGAACTGTGGGCCATACTCAGCCTAACTGGGTGCTCTGAGGAATGTTGGGGGCAGGCTTGATGGGAAGACTGAGCTATATGCTTCATGTAGGAAGAGTAAGACCAGAGGATCATTGGGTGGGCAGCCTGTAGGTGCAAACATTTAATTCTGGCTTTATGGCTGCTTTACGTGAGTGGCAACTCGCCGAGGAATGGTACTTCATGTGAAGGTATAGCTTCCTCCTGTTCTTCAGAAACATCTGCTGGCAGTATTTGCTCAGTTGCACAAAGTCCGTGAGAATGAATCAGCCTCCCCATTCGCCGATTTTCCTGTTGACCATGGTGACCTTGAATTCACAGAAAGCAGAAGAAGCATTAATCACCTTGAAACATTGACTCTGTTCCTTGGTCCACAGTTCAATGTTACTTGCCTTTTAAGGCTCTAATATAGAGTCATTGTTTCCTGCCTGACACTCCCATCGAACTTCTATTATGTTTCCCATGGTGACGTTGCCCGATGAGTCATCTTGATGAAAAGCTGAAACCCTGGCCATCGTTAGTGATCTGGGTTGGAAGCTGTCAGCAATGAATCAACCTGTTTTTTGCAGCACCTGTTCTCATCTCAGTGCCCTCCTCAGCCGGTGAGTTACTTCCAATGTCTGAACGCTGACAGGTTGTCACAAAATGCGAGGTAAATGGCCAGTTCCTTTGTTTCGATGAGGGAAGGGATTGTGGCCGGAGCTCTGGGAGAGCCGCCACTGTGTGAGCAGATTTGGGCCCCATATCTATGAAAGGATGTGTTGGCATGGAGAGAGCCCAGTGGAAGTTTACAAGAATAATCACAGATATGACAGGGTTAACATATGAGGAACATTTGAGAACTCTGGCCCTCTGCTCGCTGGAGTTCAGGAGAATGAGGAGACAGCTCATTGAAACCTACAGAATATTTGAAGGCCTGGATAGAATGGGTATGCAGAGGAAGTTTCCATTTGTGGGAGAGAGACTAAGACCAGAGAGCATAGCCTCAGAATAGAAGGATGTCAATGTAGAACTGTGGTAAAAAGGAATTCCTCTAGTCAAAGGACGGTGAAGCTGTGGAATTCATTGCCGCAATGGCTGTGGAGGCCAAGTCACTGAGGATACTCAAAATGAAGGCTAATAGGTCCTTAATTAGTAAGGGTGTCAAAGGTTATAGGGAGAAGGTAGGAGAATGGGGTCAGGAGGGAAAATAAATCAGCCATGATTGAATCATGAAGCAGGCTCAAGGGGCTCCCGATTCTGCTCCTATGTTTGATGGTCTTATGGGTTATCAAGGTTAGAAACAAGACACAGATCAGCTATGATGTGGTTCATTGAGCATCCACTGGGGAGTGGTTAACATGGAATGGCTCCACTTCCCGCTGATCTGCAATTGCAAAAGGGTGATGCATCTATCAGTCTCGGGTGGGACCTTCCTCATTAAGTGCAAAACTAGGGTCCTTACACATTGAACGGCAGATGGGACTCCACTAGTAGGGTGCGGTCAAATCAGCTTGCCTGCTGGGACTCAGGGAACAAAGATTCTAGAGAACCTATTGTCAGCGGTTTCTAGCATCTGAGAATTTCCCTGGGCTACTTCATGTCTTCCCAGTGACAGATTGCCACTGGGAATAGTCTGCCTCTGCCTCAGGTGGTTGAAAGGGGTTGTCATCCATTCAAGATGACCTCTTGTCTGGAACTGTTGACCCTTGGCATTCTATGTGCATGCAAGGATATCATACTAGAAAGTTTGTTTGTCCGAACACTGGAGATTTGTTGCATGTATGGGCACTAGGGTGTTATATGTATGGCTGATGTATACAGACAGCAAGGACTTGTTATTATTGGCGATGGAGGAACTCTATATTGTGGGTATTAAATTTGAATATGTATATACACTCATTGGCCACTTTATTAGGTATCACCTATACACCTGCTCATTAATGCAAATATCTAATCAGCCAATCATGTGACAGCAATGTACTGCAAAAAAGCATGCAGACATGGTCAAGAGGTTCAGGTGTTCAGACCAAACATCAGAATGGGGAGGAAATGTGGTCTCAGTGACCTTGACCATTGTTGGTACCCCACGGGGTGGTCCAAGTATTTTAGAAACTGCTGGTGGGCTCTCACACACAATGGTCCCTTGAGTTTACAGAGAATGGTGCGAGAAACCACCAGTGCTTTTGGTTAACGAGAGAGGTCAGAGGAGAATGGTTCAAACTGACAGGAAGACGATAATAACTCAGATAACCACACATTACAACAGTGGTGTGCAGAAGAGCATCTCTGAATGCACAGAATGTTGAACCTTGAGGCAGGTGGGCTACAGCAGCAGAAGACCATGGACATACAATTACTGCCCTCTTGGTTAGGTATGAGTGGCTGAGTGTAGAGTCTGCAGCATCCCTATCAACTTGGATTTTAGCAAGTTACTCTATGGATGCTGGAGGGGTTCTTTGTGTAAGACTCCATTCCAGACAGGATCAGCACCTTCAGCAGACGAGTGTAACACACCTTTGTGTATGATCTCACACAGCAGTGCATGACCTCACACTTTAGTGTATGACCTCACACTAGTGAGGATCAGCACTTTGAGCAGAGGGTGTAATATACTTGTGTATGACCTCATGTCTTAGTGTATGACCTCACACTGCAGTGCATGACCTCACACCTTTGTGTATGACCTCACACCCATGAGGATCAGCACTCTGAGCAGGGCAACCTAAGACATTAGCTGGATAAAACACTACTGTTTGTCCTATTCCTCAAGAGAAGATTTACAGACAGATTCCTCATAGTTCTACTTTTGATATGCTGCTCTGTCAGGACAAGCTGATTAAATTGATTGGTTGGATTAAATTCTCCAATGGCTTTAGAGCTTTCAATTCATTGGCTTTGAATCAATTTCCTAAAGTACAAACTGTGCCTGAGGGTTTATTCATAGGGCCCCTCCTGTATTGCCGTCTATTGTGTACATGATCTTTTTTTTATTTTTATAAGCATCACTAGATATTTCACACCCATCAGACGCAGTAATCATTGTACTGTATGTGTGGGCTTATTTTTTTAATGATCCTCCTCACTTGGTACAGGTTCTGCCTGACTCTTCCAAGCTCATTGCCCCTTGTTGGAGGGATGGTGCCAGGAGTGACACAGCACTTCATCCACTTGGTTATTCTTCACCTTTGACCTTAGACAAAGCATGATTGGTGGATCGTTAGCAGGAATGCTGGAAGAAGTCAGCAAGTCAGGCTGCATCAATGGAGGGGAATAAACAGTCTCCCTTTAGAGTTGGAACTTCATCAGGACTGGAATGGCAGTGGGTGGAAGCCAGCCAAATGTAGATGCTTCATCTGCCCGAAAAAATGGGATCTCCTATTAGTCACCCATTTCAATTCCATTTCCCATTTCCATTCCAATATATCAGTCCTGGGCCTTATCTCCTTTCCTGCCCATTACTTCCCTCTGGTGCTCCTCGTCTTCCCTTTCTTCCATGGCCTTCTGTCCTCTTCTACCAGATTCCGCTTCTCCAGTCCTTTACCCTTTTCACCAATCAACTTCCCAGCTCTTGACTTCACCCCTCCCCTCTCCCGGTTTCACCTATCACCTACAACCCTTGTACTTTTTCCTTCCCTTCCCCCAACTTCTTCATCTGACTTCTCATCTTTTTCTTCCCAGTCCTGATGAAGGTTCTCTGCCCAAAACGTCAACTGTTTACTCTTTTCTATAGATGCTTGGCCTGATGAGTTCCTCCAGAATTTTGTGTGTATTGCTTTGATTTCCAGCACCTGCAGACTTTCTCTTGTGTATGAATATATTTACAATATTACTGATATATTAACTACACAATACCCCTCCCTGCTCAGCTATTTCCTTTACTTTTGGAAACCCTCCTCACACTGCTTTGTCCATTGCCATTTCTTCCTGCTGTGTAGTAATAACTTCAAGGGGTGGAGCACAGAGGCCAGTTTTGGCAGGAACCTGTTATAATAATTGGCAAATCCTATACAGGACTGCAACTGCAACACGTCCTTTGGCCTTGGGGCATCCACCACTGCCTGAATTTCCTCAGCACACTTGTGTAATTCTTGTGCAGCAATGGTGTGACCACAGTAGGTGATGCTTGGTTTAGAGAACTTACACTTGCTGTGTTGTGCTCCAAGCCCATAATCTTCTAATCATTTTAACACCCACTTGAGATTTTGGAGGTGTTCCTCAGCAGCCTTACCAGTAATAGTGATGTCATCCAGGTAACACTGAGTGCCTGGAGACCCTTGCAGAACTTGGTCCACAGCTTTCTGCCAGAGTGCAGGTGCAGATGCCACTCCAAAAATAAGCCTATTACAGCGATAAAGCCCTTTGTGAAGGCTAATGGTGAGAAACACTTTGGACTCTTCTTCCATCTCTCTCTGTGTCTCAGCTGTCCAGGTTGATGAAATGTTTCCCTCCAAAAAAGTTTGGAAAAATAGCCTCTATGCTGATCTACTTTCAGTACTGGGTTGATGGTGACCTTAAAATCACCACCGATCGTGACAGACCCATCCTTCTTTGTTACTGAGATAATATCGGCATTGCCCATGGACTCCACTCAAACTTTGGAAAGAATTTCTTCAGCCTCCGTGCAATCTAGCTCACTGGCTACTTTAGAATGGATGGTATAAGCAACTGGGCGGGCTTTGTAAAACATGAGGGTGCCATTTTCATTAAGCGCTATTTTACCATTGATTTGTTTGAGTTTTCCAGTGCCATCCTTGAACACTTCTGTGACATCATCCAGCATCTTTCCTAACATGCTTCCAGTTTACTCTCTTGCAGGGATGTGGCATGCAAATAGTGGATGGATCTCCAATAAAGTTGTAGTTATCTTAGCCATGTTTCCAATTCCATTTTAAGTAATTTACCATGCGCTTTTGGCGTGAGCTGTACTCCTTGTCTACTGTTAGTTTTCATAATGTAAATGTCAAGGCTGCTCAGTCCAATGTCACTCTCATCACTATCAGATTTTTCATGAGCAGCATGCAGGATAGTGCTCTTTTTGAAAGTGCAAGTTAACTTTTTATCTTTTACTCTTCCCTGCGCAGTTCATTTATCTCTGTCTGCCCACCATGCTCTTTATATGTATGTGTCCTTCTTTGTTGCATCTTCTGCAAGTTTCACCTTTTAACCTGGCATTGGTCTGGCATATATGAGCCCCTGCCGCAACGGATTTACAATTTTTTCAACCAGGCCACCTTCTGTTTAGATATTGCAGTTTTGTTCATGCTCACTTTCATTCCTGACTGCAACTCAGTTGCTTCCCTCTCTGCTGTTTCCATTGATACAGTGACTTCAACTGCTCTTTTAAGTGTATGTTGTGCTTCAATGCTTTCTTGTAAGATTCCACAAACTAAATGATCTCTTGGTGCATCATTAAGCCCATTACCAAACCGATAATGCTCAGACAATCTCTTCAATTCAGCCACGTAAACTGAATAAATTCCCCTTCTTTTTGATTCCACTTATGAAACCTAAAACCTTCTACAATCAACAGTGGTTATGGTTCTAAGTGTTCCTGCATTACTTTTATAATATCAGCAAAGTTTTGTTCAGCTGGTTTGGTTGGAGCAGTGAAGCGTCTAAGCAAACTATATGCCCATAAATGCAATGCATTCAACAAAACTGGTACATACCTCTCATTGGCGATTTCATTTGCTTCAACATACTGCTCAATTCACTCAGTATACATGAGTCAGTTATCTATTGTGCAATTGAACACATCTATATTTCTGATGTAGCCAGCCATTTCTGCTTTTTTTCATTTATGGATCGTATCAACCAGTAGTCTCCATTTATGAACCCATGAACTCATCTGTTCTCTGTCCTTCTTTTAAACTCAAACATTTCTCTCTTGTGAAGAAAATGTGCTGTATTTTTTTTAAACTTGAAAACCTTGCTGTGTTTTTTTAAACTTAAACTTCTTGTTGTGCTTCAACAGGTAGGTAGACATCTCAGATTCATTTTAAAACTTACTCGAAAATGTTTGTAACTCCAAAATATTAAACTAATCAAAAGCAAAGACACGGAGCCAGGAATAATGTATCTTAGTTTTACTTTTACTTTAAGCGAGGAGCACAAGTACTGTACGACATGGTGGCATAATGGCATACACCATTTACATAGTTTTACATATGACCTGCAAATGT
Organism: Hypanus sabinus; assembly: GCF_030144855.1. NCBI lineage: Eukaryota > Metazoa > Chordata > Chondrichthyes > Myliobatiformes > Dasyatidae > Hypanus > Hypanus sabinus. Next base: position 22,985,759 of record NC_082732.1, read on the forward strand.
AAACAACAAAGAATGCTTAATCAAACAATATATTTCCAATATTACTCGGATATTACTGAAGTGTTAAATACACAATAGGAGGGAGACATCTGTGAGCCGATGATGGATCTGATTCTGAACTGCACCCATCTTTCCAATACAGTCTGTGGTCTCATAACCACCAGCTATTCATATTTTAAAAATGTCTGGATTTTGTCACAGCTCTGGAGATAAATTTGATTTAATGACCATTTTTGTCTGGCTGTCTTTTTCTGCCGTTGGCAAAATAACAGGGAGCAGCCAGCTGTGACCGTACATAGGATGGATACCAGACAGAAGTGATGCCAGTGACTGCTTGAGGCATAAATAAAATTTGAGAGACTCTGCTGCATAAAGCAAACAACAACTTACGGTGAGAAGGAGACGGTTTGAACACTGGCATCTCAGAAAGCTCTTTGGTGTGACAAACAAGTCTGCAATATACACTCAGTGGCCACTTTATTCAATGCCACCTGCACCTAATAAAGTGATGTATATTTGTGGGCTTCTCCAGCCCATCCACTTCAGGGTTTTATGAGCTGTGCGTTCAGAGATATTTTTCTGCAGACCACTATTGTACCGCGTGGTTATTTGAGTTACTGTCCCCTACATTTCAGCTTGAGCCAGTCTGGCCACTCTCCTCTGACCTCCCTCATTAACAATCGGTTTTTGCTCACAAAGCTGCTGCTCGCCTGGTGTTTTTTGTATTTTGTATTCTCTGTAGTAAGGGCTCCCAACTCTTTTTAGATCATGGACCAATACCATTAAGCAAGGGGTCCATGTTGAGAACCCCTGCTCTAGAGACTGTTGTGTATGAAAATCTCAGGAGATCAGCAGTTTCTGAGATACTCAAACCACCCCATCTGGCACCAACGATCATTCCACGGTCAAACTCACTTAGATCACATTTCTTCCCCATTCTGAGGTTTGGTCTGAACAACAACTGAACCTCTTGACCGTGTCTGAATGCTTTTATACATTGAGTTGGCTGATTAGATTTTGCATTAACGAGCAGACGTACAAGTGTACCTAATAGAGTGGCCACTGAGTGTATATGCAGGAAGAGTGGGGTGAGTGGAGCTTTACAAACAGCAGTGGTTCCTTTAACTTCACTGGAACTATTTTAGGCAACTCTTTATGTTCAAGTTCAATTATCGTTCAATCATTTAATCAATTATCATTCAATAAAACTGAACAATACAATGTTCCTCTGGGGCCAAGGTGCAAAGCACAGTACTAAAAGGCACACACAGCAGAAGGCACAGAGGCAAACATAAATTATAATATCAGTAAAACACACGGTCACAAAAAGAAATGATAATGTAACCCAATTCCCTGAGTGTCACAACCAGCAGATTGATGATGCATGGGATCTTGTCCTGGAGCCAGGTTTCTGCAAGAACAAGCACGTAGCAGTTACTCATCACACTGCAAATGAACACAGTCCAGCTTGTCTTCCACCAAATGAACATTAGAGGGCAGCACTTTATGAAAGGCAACATATGGAGATGAAACCATAGCCATCCGGAGTGATTAGACAGTTTGGCTGTGGAATAACTTTGGTGGCATTATAATCATCAGCTGACGTTGATTTCACGCACATAATTTGGATGTGCTATCCTCCACTTTCTGCATTTTTCTGGAGAAATTACTTTGCTTTCACTTGGAGAACTTGCTTTAGATTCTGGTTCCCCTGCCCTTTAGACTTTATTTTGTGAGTTCGCTGTGTGCTCTGAGTCACACTCATTGGTCAATGTAATGTTATCAGTAAATACTCTGGTCCAAATCTCAGAGACAATTGATATCAAGGCTGAAATCAAGATACAAGAGATTGCTGATGCTGGAATCTGCAGCAACATAAACAACACCCCACCCTCTCCCTCTCCATCTGCCCATCACCCACACACTCTTCCCATTGGTAGCTCTCCCTCCTCCTTATCTCCATCCTAATCACCACCGTCCTCCCCTATTAGATTCCATCATCTTCAGCCCTTTGTCACTTCCATCTATCACCTCCTGGTCTTGACATTATTTCCACTTTCATTTGCCTATCGACCACCCATTGCCCCCCACCTGCTATCTCTTGCTCCACCCCTTCCCCTACCTTTTCATACTGGTTATCTGCCCTCCACCCAGTCCAGATGAAAGGTCTCAACTCGATCTGTTTCCCTCTGACCCAATGAGCTCCTCCAGCACTCGTTGTACTAGTCCCAGCTGAAAAAGACATTCTTCCATTCACAAAGTACTGTATCTGGCTTTACTAAGCCAGGTCTGCCATAAACCAAGAAGCGATTTGATGATCGAAAGTAGAAGAGACTACCAATCCTGAATTCCAGAACAAAATTAAAACAGAGCGCTGGAAGAAAGGAGCATAAAGAAAGGACATAGCATAACGCTTTATAGTGCCAGTGACTGGGGTTCAATTCCCGTTGCTCTCTGTAAGGACATTGTCTCCGTGATTGCATGATTTTCCTCCAAGTGTTCTGGTTTGCTCCCACATTCCAAAGACGTACGAGATGGGTTAGTAAGTCATGGGGATGCTATGTTAGCATCAGAAGCAAGGTGGCACTTGTGGGCCGCCCCCAGCACATCCTCGTACCATGTTGATCACTGACGCAAACAACGCACTTCACTGTGTTATACAATGCAAGTACAGTATAATAAAAAAAGGTCATCTTTAAAATTGGTATTTATTTATTTATTAAGGTACAGTGCAGAATAGGCCCTTCTTGCCCTTTGAACTGTGCAGCCCAGCTATCCCCTGATTTAAACTTAGCCTAATCACGGGATAATTTACAATGATCAATTAGCCTATCAACCGGTACGTCTTTGGACCGTGGGAGGAAACTGAAGCGTGATCAGAATTGAGCCCGGCTTGCTGCTACTGTAAGCATTGTGCTAATCACTACGCTGCAGTGCTGGCAATATGTTTTGGATCAAAATGCATTGACCCAAAATGTCAACTTCACCTTTTGCCTCCGCAAATACTTTTGAGCAGCTGAGTTGTCCAGTGTTCTGGTTTCAGTGAAAGCTTTGTTGGTCATTCTGGACAGATCATGCTTGCAGCTGTTTGATATTGGCATTAAAATTGGTTTGTTATCTTCATTCTTCTTCTAAGCCTCGCAGGCGAATCACTCACATGGCAGATGTAAAATAGTTTAACAAGTTTTAAGTAACCTTTTTAAGCCTTGTTTGATTGACACAAGCTGCTCAGAACTCTGGGACAATGTATTATAGAGTCTACTCCCATGAACTCTGATAACATTTCATGAAGTTCTGATTGTGTCAGAGGCTTCACTCACCGGGACACTACATGAATGGAATTTATTCCTTAAAGTACATTTAATTTAGTTTTTAACGCAGGGGTGGTGAACCTATGTCAGGTGTACCCAGGATGGCACATGCAAAAGGTTTTGTTGGCACACAGCAAGCAGCACCGTCCTTCGATCCTTTAAACCCTACCCATAGTAAAAAAGATACATGATGATTATCTTTACTGCCAAAAATGGTTAGATGATGTTAGCCGCAGTGCCTGTGGAGCAATTGGGCTCTATTGTCAACTGTGGACTGATGGCATGAGGTTTCTGTTGCAATACTTTTCTATAGTGATTATGATACTTTATTTGTGTATTGAATGTGTGCTTTGTGCGACTGTATTATGCTATTCACCTTGATCCCATAGTAACGCTCTTTGTCTGGCTGTATTCATGAATTTTTGTGTGTGGTTGAAATGACAATTAAACTTGTATTGAATGATACATTTCGAAATCTTTGCAGACCTGGTGTACAGATTAATATTCGGAGACTAAGTGGTTGGGCCAGTTGGCATTGGCTTCTCCCTATTTATATTTTTATTTCTGACATTTATGAGTGAACACTGGATATTCAATGCTAACATCAGTAAACACTATATGTTGTTTCAGACCTCCATGAATATTTTTTCACAAAAAACATATTTACTATGTTATTTAAGTTTATTGGGGAGGCATTTTTAAAATTGTGTTTACCCTTTTCAGCTTGGACAGAATGAAACAAAACTGTTCAAGTGGTGGGAGAAGCACCAGAGAGTGGTGGAGTGGATGATATGGCATGATTTTTAAAAAGTGATAAAGCATCATGCACCTTATTTTCCAAAACAGTGATGGGCAGGACTTCCCCTGTAAAGTGGCATTATGAAACTGTTCATAACTGTTATAAATGTGGTAGAATAACAATACTATTTATAAGTGATGTCAATTTAATTGTCTTTTAAAAATATTGATATTAATAAATTTTGAAAGGCTTTGTTTGTTTCAATCTGTCTCTTTTTTTTATATAAATAGTACAACAAAGAATACATGTAAATAAGCAACAGGACTCATCCTTTTCCTTTAAAAGTCCATAATCATTGTTACTAATTCATCAATCAATAATAGACTCTGCTCAAACTTATCACAGCACTCATGAGAATTTTGTAGAGGACTGTAGCCAATATTTGCACAAAAAAAGCTTCTCAAGAAGGTTCACCACCACTGAACATCTGCAGACGCATGCACTCAGCGGCCAGTTTATTAGCTACAACTGTACACCTGCTCATTAATGCAAATATCTAATCGGCCAATCATGTGGCAGCAGAAAAGTGTTGCAGACACGGTCAAGAGGTTCAATTGTTGTTCAGACCAAACATCAGAATAGGGAAGAAATGTGATCTAAGTGACTTTGACTGTTGGCACTAAACAGTGCCATTTCAGTATCTCAGAAACTGTTGATCTCCTGGGACCTTCAAGCACAACTGTCTCTTTAGTTTACTAAGAATCGTGTGTTGTTGCATGAATGAAGTACTGGTAGATACAAAGCAGCTCCTTTATTCGACAAAGCAAAGTACAGCAGCATTGGTCGAAAGGTTTGACTGGCCCAACATAGACTTGATATTTTATGTGCTAAAACAGTTCCATATTTACAATGTATCTACAATGCTTTCTTTGAAACTACACACAAACTTCACACCTCCCAATTTGCGCCCACACCACACATCCAAATAAATTTTAATCAGCATTGCCTCTAGCCATGGAATCTTTTTTGTGTGCAACTTCTGGAATATCCTCCACCTGTTCTGCAAAGCCCATGCCTGGCGTTTGGCCCGCTTCATCCAGGACCACGTGCTTCAGGTTAGGCAACTTGATCTTCATGTTTTGCAAATGGTCCCTGATCCAGCCAGGTGTCCCCACCAAAATATCAATGCCTGTGCGAATGCTGCCATTTGACTGTTCCACCGTGAAAACAAGAGACAGAAAGTTTTCTGGTGATGTCCTTCATAGCTTTTGACACCTGAATCACAAGTTCTCCTGTTGGTGCAAGTGTTAGGACCTTAGGAGGCTGACCCCTCCTTTGTTCAGTCATGTCCAGCTGTAGCTTTTCTACCAACGGGATGGCAAAGGGAAATGTTTTGCCTGTGCCGGTCCTGGCCTGTGCTAAGCAGTCACTACCATCATAGATATGGTTGAATGTCTGTGCTTGTATCTGAAAGAAGTGAGTCACACCTTGAGCCTTAAGCAGTTTAATAGTCTCCTGAGAAATTCTGAAGTTTGTAAAGGCTCCTTCTCTCTGTTCAAAAGACAGTTCCTCTTCTACTCCGCCCTCAGAGCACTACATGGAATCATCGCTGCAAGATGGAACGGCTTCAGATTTTGATTCATTAATCAACCCATTTTTATCTTCCCGCTTATATCTCCTTTCAGATTTTTCCTCATAATCATCCTTCACCAATTTGCGCTTTGTTGATTTTGGAGGTTTCACATCACTCTCATCTGCTGATCACTGATGTTCTTCAAGTACGCCGTCTTCTTTGTATTTTGTCTTTTCTTGCAATGTCGTTCTCTCTTCTGAGTGTCCGCTCTTCTCTTTATCTCTCTTGTGAGAACTGCTCCTTCAACGTCATGGGCTCTGCCTCCAAACCAGGTTCTGGGTCCTCGGTCTTGCAGCTGAGTCTAACCGGCATCTCGCCTCAGCACACCAGGAAACGAACCTCGACACTGCTGAGCAGTGCGGGGCTGCAGGGGAATTCAAGGGGGAGAAGCGTAAGTCAGATATAAGGGTATCACAATGGAATAAAGGGAATTACAGAGGCATGAGAGAGGAGCTTGCCCAGGTGGATTGGAGGAGGATACTGGCAGGGATGACAGCGGAGCAGAGATGGCTGAAGTTTCTGGAAATAGTTCAGAATGCGCAGGATCGATATTTCCCACAGAAGAAGTTCGCAAATGGCTGGGGTAGGCAACCGTGGCTGACAAAGGACTGCATAAAAGCCAAAGAAAGGGCATATAAGGTAGCAAAAGCAAGTGGGAAGTTGCATGATTGGGAAGCTTTTAAAATCCAACCAAAGACAACTAAAGAAAGGAAAAGATGAAATATGAAGGCAGACTAGCCAATAATATTAAGCAGGATACCAAGTGCTTTTCAGTTTTATAAAGAGTAAAAGGGAGGTGAGAGTTGATATTGGACCACTGGAAAATGATGCTGGCGAGGTAGTAATGGGGGAAAAAGAAATGGCAGATGAACTTAGTGGGTACTTCACTGTGGAAGACACTAGCAGTGTGACAGAGGTCCATGAGTGTCGGGGAGCAGGAGTGAGTGTCATTGCTATTACAAAGGAAAAAGTGCTAGACAAACTCAAAGGTCTTAAGGTGGATAAGACATCTGGACCAGATGGACTACATCCCAGAGTCCTGAGAGAGGTTACTGAAGAGATAACGGATACATTGGTCATGATCTTTCAAGAATCATTTGATTCTGGCATGGTCCTGGAGGACAGGAAGATTGCAAATATCACTCCACTCTTTAAGAAGAGGGTAAGGCAGAAGAAAGGAAATTATAGGCCAGTTAGCCTAACCTCAGTGGTTGGAAAAGTGTTGGGATCTATTATTAAGGATGCAGTACTTGAAGACTATTGATAAATAAGTCAAAGTCAGCGTGGTATCTGTGGAGGGAAATCTTGCCTGACAAATCTGCAAAGAGTTCTTTGAGGAAGTAACAAACAGGGTGGACAAGTGACGGGCAGTGTATGTCATTTACTTGGATTATAAGAAGGCTTTTGATAAGATGCCACACATGAGGCCCTTTAACATGAAAAAATTCTATGGCATTACAGGAAAGATACTGCCGCGGATAGTGGAATGGCTGACAGGCAGGAGGCAGCGAGTGGGAATAAAGGGGCTGCCAGTGACTATTGGTGTTACTTAGGGGTCAGTATTGGACCGCTGCTTTTCATATTGTTTGTCAGTGATTCGGATAACGGAATTGATGGCTTTGTGGCAAAGTTTGTGGTCAATACGAAAATAGGTAGAGGGGTAGTTAGTACAGAGGAAGCAATGCCATTGCAGCAGGACTTAGAGAAATGGGAAGAATGGGCAAAAAAAGTGGCAGATGGAATACAGTGTTGGGAAATATATGATACTGCATTTTGGTACAGGAAACAATAGTGCAGACCGTTATCTAAATGGGGAGAAGATTCAAACATCACACTGCAGAGTGACTTGGGAGTCTTTGTGCAAGACTCCTAGAAGATTGCTTTACAGGTTGAGTCTGTGGTAACGAAGACAAATGCAATGTTGGCATTTATTTCAAGAGGAATAGAATTTAAAAGCAGGAAACAACGCTGAGGCTTTACAAGACACTAGTCAGGCTGCACTTGGAGTATTGTCAACAGTTTTGGGCCCCTTATCTCTCAGAAAGGATGCGTTGTCATTGGAAAGAGTCCAGAGAAGGTTCATGAGGGAATGAAGGGGTTAACAAGAGGAGTGTTTGGCAGCTTTGGGCCTGTACTCACTGGAATTTAGAAGAATGTGTGGGAATCTCATTGAAACCTACTGAACATTGAAAGGACTAGATAGAGTGGATGTGGAGAAGATGGTTCCAATGGTGGGGGTGCTCAGACTAGAGGCACAGCCTCAAAGTTGAGGGATAACCCTTTAGAACAGAGGTACGGAGGAATTGTTTTAGCCAGAGAGTAGTAACTCTGTGGAATGCTCTGCCAGAGACTGCGGTGGAGGCCCAAGGCGGAAGCTGAGTGTTTCCTGATTGGTCAGGGCATCAAAGGATATGGTGAAAAGGCAGGTGTATGGGGTTGAGTGGGATCCGGGATCAGCCTGATGGAATGGTGGAGCAGACTCGATGGGCTGAATGGCCTAATTCTGCTCCTATGTCTTATGGCGGGGTGGGCAAACTTTTTGACTTGTGGGCCACAAAGGGTTCTAAAATTTGACAGGGGGGCCAGACCAGGAGCAGATGGACGGAGTGTTTTGGTAATACACCTCATAAGAGAAAATAAAATATGGGATATGTAGAAAACATGTGCTTTAATTTCAATTGAAAATGAACAAATGCATTACAACAAAATATCTGTCTTTGAAGTCCCATTGTATTTAGCTATTTATTGAAATGACTTTTAAAACACTGAAAATTAAATGAATAAAATACAGCTTTTTTTAATAGTAACAGTTATTATTTTAAAGCACTGAAAATTCTGTTATCCTTCAAGATATTATCATCATCACTCTCCTCCTGACTGTCTTTATTTCAAAAACAGTAGGAGATGCAGGTCTACTTGTCCTGCTCCTTCTTATTCAATTTTCCCCTGTGCCAAAACTCAACAACGACCAGCACAAGGACAGAACAGTGACAGCGCGCCAGTATGCGGAGCGCGTTGTTTGATCTGGAGCGCATTTTTTATTTTGAGAACGTACATGCACCTGCGCACTACTCATGTCCATCACTTAACAGAAATGACATGTAACATGTAAGGCTTATTGAAAAAAATATTTTCAAATGCATTTTTTACATAACACAACGAAGAAACTTATTTTTAATTTCAGTGGGAACTGTGTTGTTGGTCTCCCTTTTTAGCCAGCGCATCAAAGTCTGGATTTAGTTTTGTTGTGGCGATTCTCAGGATGGATCTGAGGTGTTGGTCAGTTAACTTGGATCTGTGGCTGGCTTTGTTGATGTTCATGACGCTGAACGCCTGTTCACACAAATAGGTCGAGCCAAACAAAGAGTAAAGCGCAAATGTGGAGTAATATGCTGCACCTCAACAAAGGTCAATGTATATAGAGTGCGGCATCTATTGGGAAAATGCCAGAATTGCAGGGAAAAAACGTTAACAAGGTTTATTAATATAATTTCATCAAGTTCTGCGGGCCGGATTAAAAAGCTTAACAGGCCGCATATGGCCCCCGGGCCGTAGTTTGCCCATGCCTGTCTTATGGTCTTATGGTCTAGTCTGGGATTCATGGTTTTTAGGAACCCATTGTTCAAAAAAGTACTCCAAAGCAAATTCACAATACATTTTCAGATGTGAGGATTGGTAGCCAAAGTCATTTGTTAAATGTCAATGTGCTAAACCCAAAAATCGCTCTAACAGGGTGTGAGAAACAAAATACATTCTGTGGGCAAAAATGCCTTGTTAATGTGAGAGGTCAGAAGAGAATGGCCAGACTGGCCCAAGATGTCAAGAAGGTGGCAGTGGTGGGCAGGAAAGCATCTCTCAATGCACAGCGCATCGAACCTTGAAGTGGATGGGCTACAGCAGCAGAAGACCATGAACGTACATGCAGTGGCCACTTTATTAGGTACAGGAGGCTCCTAATAATATGGCTACTGAGTGTATACAAATATACAATCTTTAAACCCATCAAGATGATGGTGAACTATCTACTCCCTGCGTTGAAAGATTTAGACATCAGATTCGATATTATCTTTGGTTTGATTTCATTAGTCAAATCTGTGGTGGGCTTTAGATCTTTACTGTATCTAGGAAGGAACTCAAAATCCAGGGTTTGCTCTGCATAAAGCAACAAGCAAGACCCGGCTTCTCGGCTGACAGGCTGATTGTAAACATTTGACTAAGTAAGCGGTAGGTCGGGAATCAAAAAAGCACGAAGCTGCATTTGCAGTAAACAACACTAAAATTTAGGAAACAGTCATCAGGTCGATCAGTATCAGCGGAGAGAAAAGCAAAGATAGAGTTTCAGGTTAATGGCCCATAATTTAGTCCTGATTCAAAGTCATCAACTTGAACTGTTCACTCTCGTTTCTTTCTGCACAGCTGCCGCCTGATCAGTTGTGCATTTCCAGCATTTTAAGTTTGTAGTCGATGATTCACTGGTGAAATGTGCAGCAACGGTTCAAGAAAATGAAGTCAGGACATGTTTCCATGTCCCGAAAACAAAAGTAATTTTTTTCTGTGCTGCAAACTACATGCATTTTGGATTATATTTTATTAGCCTATTTGTGGAAATATTTTGTTTATGATACTTGTATATGCTTTGTGGGCGCACAATGGTCCAGAGCAATGCTCTTTTAATCTCAAATGACAATAAATTTGGACTTGAACTTGAAAAGAATGATAAGCTTTCTCACTGAAAATAACCTGAAAAGAGGATTATTTGCTTTATCACAATGGTTAAATTTCTGTGCAATCACAAAAGTGGTTTTAAAAATACAGCTAATACGCTTGGTTTTGTAGGTCGATTCATTCTCTTAGTGCCAGGAATCACTTACACTACTCTGCTAGCTGATGTCTCTATCTCTTGCATCCACCAAGTTGCCCATCATGTGGAAGCCCAACCAATCAGCTGCTGTGACCTCTTCTCATGGCCGTTCAGACACAGGTGCCAGGTTTACCAAGTCAAGATTGGAAAGTGTTGGAAATAGGGCACCAACTTTGTGTAGAACTTAAACCGATCATCCAGGGAACACACACACAAAATGCCAGAGGAACTCGGCAGGCAGGGCAGCGTCTATGGAAAAGAGTCGATGTTTCGGGCCGAGACCCTTCATCAGGACTGCAGAAAAAGAAGATGAGGAGTCAGAGTAAGAAGGTGAAGGATGGAAGGAAGAGAGAGCCATGCTTTCTCACTGAATATAACTTGAAAAGAGGATTATTTGTTTTATTATCATTGGTTAAACTTCTCCTGTCTAACTTCTCCGTAACTTCTGTCACCTCCAACAGGATCCCACCAAATACATCTTTCCCTCCTCCCCACTTTCTGCTTTCTGCAGGGATCACTCCCTATGTGACTCCCTTGTCCATTCGTCCCTCCCGGCACCTATCCTTGCAAGTGGAACAAGTGCTACGCCTGCCCCCACACCTCCTCCCTCACTGCCGTTCAGAGACCCAATCAATCCTTCCAGGAGAGGCAACACTTCACCTGTGAGTCTGTTGGAGTCATCTCCTGTGTCCGGTGCTCCTGGTGTGGCCTCCGGTATATCGGCGAGACCCAACGTAGATTGGGAGACCACCTCACTGAGCACCTAACGCTCCAGATAAAATTGGGATCTCCTAGTGCCCACCCATTTTAATTCCACTTCCCACTTCCACTCCGACATGTCAGTCCATGGCCTCCTCTACAGTCGCGATGAGGCCACACTTGGGTTGGAGAACAACACAACAACACCTTACATTCCACTTGTGTAGCCTGCAGCCTGATGGCATGAACATCGATTTCTTGAACTTCGGTAATGCCTTCGGTAAGGCGTCACACTCCACTTGGAAGGGAATGGTCTCGTCCACCGCATGCATCGTAGCTTTGGCAATGTCCTCTTTAATGCAGCTGAAGGCCGCGCGGGCCTCAGCAGAGAGGGGAAAAGTGGTAGACTTGACCAGGGGGCGGGCCTTGTCTGCGTAATGGGGGACCCATTGGGCGTAATAGGGAAAAAAACCCAGGCACCGTCTGAGGGCTTTGAGAGTGGTGGGAAGAGGGAATTCTAACAGGGGGCGCATACGTTCGGGATCAGGGCCAATGACCCTGTTTTCCACGACATACCCAAGGATAGCGAGGCGGGTGGTTCCGAACACACACTTGTCCCTGTTATAAGTAAGGTTCAGAGCTGCGGCCACTTGGAGAAATCATTGGAGGTTGGTGTTGTGCTCCGGCCAGTCGTGACCACAGATGGTGATGTTATCCAGATAGGGAAATGTGGCCTGCAGTTGGTACTGGTCCACTATCCGGTCCATTTCCCTCTGGAAGACAGAGACACCATTCGTGACACCGAAGGGGACACGCAGGAAGTGATAGAGCCTGCCGCCCGCCTCGAAGACGGTGTAGGGGAGGTCCTCTGGGCGGATGGGGAGCTGGTGATAAGCGGATTTCAGATCTATTGTCGAGTACACCTTGTACTGAGCTATCTGGTTGACCATATCCGCGATGCGGGGTAGGGGGTACGCGTCAAGCTGCGTGAACCTATTGATGGTTTGACCATAGTCCACGACCATCCTATTTTTCTGCCCGGTCCAAACAACAACCGCCTGGGCCCTCCAAGGGCTTGTGCTTGGCTCAGTGATCCCCTCCCCGAGCAGCCGCTGCACCTCTGACTGAATGAAGGCCCTGTCCCCCGCACTGTACCTCCTGCTTTTAGTTGCCACAGGTTTACAGTCAGGGGTCAGGTTGGCGAACAGCGGTGGGGGAGGGATCTTGAGGGTGGAGAGACTGCAAGTGGTGTCGATAGCGCAGCTGTCGGCATGGTGCTGGGTGGGACGTGTGTGTCGCTGTGTGTGTGTGTGGTCAGTAGTGATGAAGTCCCACAGAACTGAGGATTCCTGACAGTGAGTGGTGGGAGGGGCCCGTCACATACCATAGTCACACTTTCGAGATGGCTCTGGAAGTCCAGCCCCAATAGCACAGGGGCACACAGTTTAGGCATGACCAGTAGCGCAAAGTTCCGATATTCTGTGCCTTGCACCACCAATGTCGCTACACAACCCGCCCGGAAGTCTGTGGAATGCGACCCAGAAGCCAAATTGATCCTCCGACTTACCGGCTGTGTTGTGAGTCCACAGCGTTGCACTGTGTCCGGGTGAATAAAACTCTCAGTGCTGCCCATATCAAGCAGGCATCTAGTCCTGTGCCCCTCCACCAGGATGTCCATCATTGACCTTGCAAGCTGGTGTGGGGTGCTTTGGTCGAGGGTCACAGTGGCCAGAGTTGAGCTGTCGGGGTACCCGGTAAGCATCGGTGGGTCAGGGGCGGGGCATGCTGACGCCAACAAAGATGGCTACCCACATCCGGGGTACCCGGTAAGCATCGGAGGGTCGGGGGCGGGGCATGCTGACGCCAACAAAGATGGCTGCCCACATCTGGGCATGCAAGATAGCGGCTCCCATGTCTCACCCGTAGCGCTGCACACCACTCGTAGTTTAGACTTACAGACCATGGCGAAATGGCCCCACTTTTCGCAGCTGGAGCAGGTCGCTTCTTGTGCCCGGCAGCATTTTCGGGGATGTTTACCGACTCCACAGAAATAACACAGCACGGGCTTCTGACAGGTCGCAGCCGTGGTCGAGTTCGGGGAGCTCGTGGGATCATGACTGGCAGCAGCATTGGCGAATTCGCTCGTGGGAACCGGCGGTGGCGGGGTCTGAGGTGTCCACGGAACCAGTGGGGAATCGCGCGGCTGGACAGCATCAGCGTTGTGCAGAGCAGCTTCCAGAGCGTTGGCCGTCTCGATCGCCAAGCGTAAGGTCAGGTCGGCGTTTTCCAGCAGCCGCTGGCGCACATACACTGACCTCAGTCCCGTCACAAAGGCGTCTCGCACTAGCAGCTCCGCATGCTGTTCTGCCGTGAGCGTCTTGCAGTCACAAGTTCGGACAAGTGTCTGTAGTGCTCGGAGAAACTCAGCGCACGATTCGCCAGGCCACTGTCGCCGGGTAGCTAAACGATGTATTGCGTAGACAGTGTTCACCGGCCGCAGGTACTGTCTTTTGAGGGTGTCCAGTGCCCCATCGTAGGTTGGCAGGTCTCTGATAATTGGATAAACTTTTGGGGTGACCCTCGAGAGGAGAATTCTGTGCATAACGGCAGGTTCGGTTGCACGAACCCCCTCCAAGTATGATTGGAAGCATGCAAGCCAGTGTTCAAAAGCAAGAGCTGCTTCAGGGTCTTGGGGGTCCAAATCCAATCTTTCTGGACGTAAAACGGTTTCCATGTTTTAAAACTTCCAGTCAATAAAATTGATGCACCATCAATAACTCACTCTGAGACGTAAAGGCGAGATATCGGCTTTTATTGACTGGAAGAAGGAACAAGCAGTGAGTGACCACTATACTACATCCTGGAGACTGAGAGGTCGGGCTCAGGCCTCAATCGCCTTTATACAGGGGTCTGCGGGAGGAGCCACAGGAGCAGTCAGCAGGGGGCGTGTCCAGACAGGTATATGTAGTTCACCACATTTCCCCATTTCCATTTCCCTCTCTCACCTTATCTCCTTACCTGCCCATCACCTCCCTCCGGTGTTCCTCCCCCATTCCACCCCTTTTTCTTTCTTCCATGGCCTTCTGCCCTCTCCTATCAGATTTCCCCTTTTCCAGCTCTTTTTCACTTTCACTGATTGACTTCCCAGCTCTTTAATTATGCAGAGAATGACATGCTGGACGCGGAGGCTGGTGGGGTGGTAGGTGAAGACAAGAGGAACCCTGTCCCTGATGGGGGAGGTGGGAGGATGGGGTCAGGGCAGATGTGCGTAAAATGGAAGAGGTGCAGGCGAGGACAGCGTTGATGGTGGAGGAAGGGAAGAAGGAGGACATCTCCTTAGTTCTCCAAAGTACACTCTGGCTGGTCGCCCCTCAGCTCTGTATGGATGCTCCAATGCACAAGGTCTAAGGAATTATAGAGTCAGTCCGCTCCATCATGAGCTCAAACCTTCTTGCTTCAAGGACATCCTCAAAAGGCAGCATGCATCATTAAGGACCTTCACCATCTGGAACATGCCCTCTAATCATTAGGCATCCGTTAGTCTCGAGAGACCATGGATTTGCGCCTCGGAAAGTTTCCAGGGCGCAGGCCTGGGCAGGGTTGTATGGGAGACCGACAGTTGCCCATGCTGCAAGCCTCCCCTCTCCACGCCACCAATGTTGTCCAAGGGAAGCAGCTTGGCACTGGTGTTTTCGCAGAGCAATGTGTGGTTAAGTGCCTTGCTCAAGGACACAACACGTTGCCTCAGCTGAGACTCGAACTTACAACCTTCAGATCACCAGACCAATGCCTTAACCACTTGGCCACCATCATGGAGGAGGCACCAGAGCTTGAAGATCTTCTCCCAGTGCTTCTGCTCCTCTGCCGCCAGATCTCCGATGGTCTACGACCCCATGGCCACTACCTCGCTATTCTTCGTTTTCACTATCTATTTATGTATTCTTCATTGCAACTTATAGTAACATTTTAATGTCTTGCACTGTACTGCTGCCACAAAACAACAATCTTCACAGCAGATGTCAGTGATTCTGAGACAGCATCACAGAGGAAGTGCAGCAGAGAGCTAAAATGAATTAGTGCTTTCGGGTGGGCATTCAAAGTTCAAAGTAAGTTTATTTTCAAAGTTCGTATACGTCACCATATACTACCCTGAGATTCATTTTCTTGCAGGCATTCACGGTAGAACAAGGAAATACAATGGAATCAATGAAAAATACACGCAAACACTGACAAACAACCAATTTACTAAAGAAGACAAACTGTACAAATAGAGATAAATAAATATTGGGAACATGAGTCCTTGAAAGTGAGTCCATGGGTTGTGGAATCAGTTCGGTGCTGAGGTGAGGCATCCTGTAATGTTATTTAAAGAGTAATAGGAAACTCCAGTCAAGTGACCCTCCCATTGTCCTGCACATCACCCATCTTTCAATCAACACTTAAAAAAAACATGACCTGGTATAAAGCACCATGGATCCTCCTGCGAAAGTAAAAATTGCTCTGTAATTGCCAATTCTTTTTTTGTGTGTCAGTAGCAGTGTGACCCTGTGCTAGGGTCTGTTAATTGCTGAGCATATTTACATATTATAGTGTCTCTCTGCCAGGGTTGCTCACTCTGAATGGAATGGAACAGCTACTTCAGCAGGAAGTTAGGCATCTCAAAGTTGTCAAGGGGAATAACTAAGGGAGGCTTTGATAATGGCATGTGTGGGAATGCCCCCCTGTTGATTTACTAGTTAACACTGGGTAGGAAATTTGCCTCTCAAAGAGGAGCTGGCTGTCGGGCTGAACAAAAGATGAGAATGCAGGAAACGCTCATGCATCATCTATGGACCCTTCATTCAATGTGCAGTTTGCTGCAGCAGAGGATAATGTCGGCTTGCTGGAGATATATCATAAACAGCTCAGTCCCAGAATGCCCTAGTCTCCAGTCACATGGCACAGTTCAGAAGGCTATAAGCGCTTCTGGTTCTATGTTGCTGAAAGAGTTCCGAGGAGCTCCAGGTTAACAAAGGAATGCCACAATCACATCTTTTGTTATTCATTCTTTCTTCCCCAGACCTTTTTGTTCTCTGCCAAACTGCTGAATCCCAAACTTCTTCCAGTTCCAATGAAATGTCATTGACACAAATCCTTTTATCTGTTTCCCTTGTTACCGTTGCTGTTTGCTCAACTTTCTGTTTTCACTCCAGAAACAGAAAAGACACTCTCTAGGAGAACACTCCCTCATAAATGATTCCATCTTACTTGAGTGTCAGGCTTTTGTCTGAATGTATTTTCTGTTTGCAATTCAATCCAGGTTGATGACTGACATGGAAGGGTCACGATGGTGAGATGGTTAATTTTACATTGACGCAGACTTAACTGCTGTGTTGCATAATTTGCTACAGTGTTATTCTATTGAATCTGGTTTTGAATCAAGACTAGAATATTAACATCAATCACAATTTAATTGCAGGTTCTAAAGGTAGTTGTACAACACAAAACAGGAATGAAAAAGCTGGCTGAAAGAGCAGTGAGCATTTTAGAGTCATAGAGTTAAAGTCATTTAACACTACAGCACATAAACAGGCCCTTTTGGTCACCTAGTCTGTGACGAACCATTAATCTCCTTAGTCCCATTGATCTGCACCTGCACCATAGCCCTCCATGCCCCTCTCCAATCCACGTACCTATCCAAATTCCTCTCAATGTTGAAATCGAACCTGCATCCACCACTTGTGCTAAAGTGGCTCGTTCCACACTCTCAATGCCCTCTGATCAAAACCTTTCCTCCTCATGCTCCCCTTCAACATTTCACCTTTCACCCTTAACCCAGTGGGAAAAGCCTGCTTGCATTTAATCTATCTGCAGCCTTCATAATTTAGTATACCTCTATCTTTTATGTTCTAGGGTATAAAGTTGTAACTTATTCAACCTTTTCCTATAACTTAGGTCCTCAGGTTCCAAGAACATGCTTGTAAATTTTCTCTGCACTCTTTAAATCTTATTTATATCTTTCCTGTTGGTAGATAACTAAAACTGCAGACAATGCTCCAAATTAGGCCTCACCAGCATCTTCAACAAAACATCCCAACTCCTGAACTCAATACATTGATTTATGAAGGCCAATGTGCCAGAAGCTTTCTTTATCTACCTGTGACACCACTTTCTAAGAATTGTGGACCCTTATTCCCAGGTCCCTTTGTTCTGCCACACTCCTCAGCGTCCTACCATTCACTGTGCAAGACAAACCATGGCTGGTTCTCCTAAAGTGCAACAGCCCCCAAATTGCCACACCTACTACCTCGTCTAATCCAGTTTACCACCACATCCCGAATGCCAAGCAACAGAACCTTCTTGACCAACTTCCTATGCAAGACTTTGTCAAATGCCTTGCTAAGGTCCATGTAGAAAACATCCTTTGCCTTCCCTTTAACTTTCCTGACAGCTTCCTTGTAAAACCTCTATAAGATTGACTTGGCAGGACATGCACAAAGCCATGTTGACTGTCTCTGATCAGTCCCTGTCTGATGAGATGTAGCTGAGGGCAGCATCGATAATGGAGGAAGGAAACACCCCTTTCTTTGAAGATGGAAGTCATCTCTGATGTCCTGGAAAGAAAGGCTGCATCCTGGAAAGAGCTGTGGCAGAGGCGGAGGAAAAGGGATCAGCATTTTTACAGGAGACAGGGTGGGAAGAGGCACAGCCAAGATAGCCATGGGAATCGGTAGGTTTATAAAAGATGTCAGCTGAGAGCTTGTCTCCAGAGGTGGAGACGGCGAGAATACAACTTGGCATCTATCACCCCTCAAAACTAATCAATGAACTCCAAAAGCTGGGCCTCACTGCCCCCTGGTGCAATTGGATCCTGGATTTCCTCACCTGCAGACCCCAATCAGTTCAGATTGGTAAAAACATCTCCTCCACGATCTCCATCATCACAGGATCACCACAGAGACGCGTACTTAGCCCCCTGCTCTGCTCACTTTACACCTAGGACTGTGGCTAAGTGCATCTCCAGCACCATACACAAGTTTGCCAATGACACCACTGTTGTGGGCTGTATCAAAGGGGTGACAAATCAGCATACAGGAGGGAGATTGAAAACTTGGCTGAGTGGTGTGGTAACAACAACCTCTCACTCAGTGCCAATAAGACCAAAGAACTGATGTAGACTTTAGTGGAGGGAAACCAGAGTCCATGAGCCAGTAATCATCAGAGGATCAGAGGTGGAGAGGGTCGGTAACTTTAAACTCCTTGGTGTTATCATTTCAGAGGACCTGACCTGCATATAAATATCACTGTGAAGAAAGCACATCAGCGCCTCTACTTCCTCAGGAGTCTGGAGAGGTTTGGCATGTCATCGAAAACTTTGGCAAACTTCTATAGATGTGAGGTGGAAAGTGTGCTGACTGCCTGCATTATGGCCTGGTACGGGTACGCCAATGCCTTTGAGTGGAAAATCCTACAAAAGGTAATAGATTTGGCCCAATATATCACGGGTAAAACCCATAAGACCATAAAACATAGGAAAAGAATTAGGCCATTCAACCCATCGAGTCTGCTCCGCCATTCCATCTCGGATTCCACTCAACCCCATACACCTGCCTTCTAGCCATAACCTTTGATGACCTGGTCAATCAGGAAACTATGAATTTTCGCTTTAAAATATACCCATGGTCATGTGGCAGATCATTTCACAGATTCACTAATCTTTGGCTAAAAAAATTCCTCCTTACCTCTGTTCTAAAGGATCACCCCTCAATTTTGAGGCTGTGCCCACCCCCACCAGAGGAAACACCCTCCCCACGCCCGCCCTATCTAGTCCCTTCAACTTTTGTTAGGTTTCAGTGAGATTCCCTCTCCTCGCATTCTTCTAAATTCCAGTGGGTACAGGCCCAAAGCTGCCAATGCTCCTCATATGTTAACCCCCTTCATTCCCAGGATCATCCTCGTGAACCTCCTCTGGACTCTCTCCAATGACTACACATCCTTTCTGAGAAAACCCTTCCAACCATTCAGCACATCTGCATGTATCTACATCACCAAGGACCTCACACCGGCTGGGTGGTGGAAAAGGCACAACAGCGCCTCTTTCGTCTCAGACGGGCCCCCAAATCCTAAGAACTTTCTACAGGGGCACAATTGAGAGCGTCCTGACTGGCTGCATCACTGCCTGGTATGGGAACTGTACCTCCCTCAATCTCAGGACTCTGCAGAGAGTGGTGCGGACAGCCCAGAACATCTGTAGATGTGAACTTCCCACGATTCAGGACATTTACAGAGACAGGTGTGTAAAAAGGGCCCGTAGGATCATCAAGGACCAAAGTCACCTCAACCACAATCTACTCCAGCTACTACCATCCGGGAAACAGTACCGCAGCATAAAAGCCAGGACCAGCAGGCTCCGGGACAGCTTCTTCCACCAGGCTGTCAGACTGATGAACTCACGCTGATCTGAGTGTGAGGACTGTTCTATTTATTATAAATTACTATGATTGCTTTAGACTGAGACGTAACGTAAAGATTTTTACTCATGAATGTGAAGGATGTAAGAAATAAAGTCAATTCAATTCAAAATGTAGTCGTAGAAAAGCAGCATCCATCGTCAAAGATCCTCACCACCCAGGCCGTGCTCTTTTCTCGCTGCTGCCATCAGGCAGAAGGTACAGGTGCCTCAGGACTCACACCACCAGGTTCAAGAACTGTTACTACCCCTTAGCCATCAGGCTGTTGAGCAAAAGAGGATAGCTACACTCATTTAAGGACTCTGTTATATTGTTACGTATTGCTAGTTACTTGCACAGCTTGTTTTCAGTTAACGGTTCCTGATGTTTACAGTTACTGTTCTATAGATCTGCTGAGTATTCCTGCAGAAAGAACAACCTCAGGTTTGTATTTGGTGGCATGTATGGACTCTAATAAATTTTACTTTGAACTTTGATTGAGAAATGGGAGGGAGGTGTTAAAGGTGGACTAGGGCAGGGTGGAATTTAGAGGCAAAGTGGATAAAGTTGACAAACTCAGCTTGGATGCATGAAACAGAGCTAACACACTCATCAATGTAGTGCAGGAAGAGTTGGGGTGTATTACCAGGGAGGGCTTTGAACTTGGACAGTACTACATAGCCAACAAAGAGACAGGCATAGCTGGGGCCCATGTAGGTGCCCATGGCTACCCCTCAAGTCTGGAGAAAGTGGGAGGAGCCGAGGGAAATGCTGTTAAGATTGAGGACCAGTTCGGAAGATGGAGGAGGATGGTGGTGGTGAGGAATTAGTTGGTTCTTTCCTTAAAGAAGAAGCAGAGAGCTTTGAGGCCTTCTTGACAGGGGAATAGAAATGTTTAGGACTGAACATCCACGGTGAAAGTAAAGCGGTCGGGGCCGGGGAATCGAGGATAGTAAGACCATGAGTAGTGTTGTAGATGAAGGTGGGAAAGGGCTGAACCGAGGGGGAATAGAATGAAATTGAGGTATGAGGGCACAAGTTCAGTGGGGAAAGAGCAGCCAGAGACAATAGGCCTACCCAGACAATCGGGTTTATGAATCTTGGGTAGGAGGTAGAAGCAAACAGTTCTATCCATAAAACCTCACTAGACAAGCTTTCCAGTTTGTCCTGACAGAGCACTGCCATGACATTTTCCCTGACTAGCAATGCCACCCCTCACCTTCAATCCCTCTCGCTCTACCACGTCTAAAGCAATGAAACTGAATGCTAGTCCTGTCCCTCCTACAACCAAGTCTCACTAATGGCTTCAATATCTTAATTCCACATGCTGATCTCATCCGCTAAAGTTCACCTTCCTTTTCTAAAGTACTGCTTGCATTGAAGCATACACAGCTCTCAACTTCACTCCTACCAAGCTCAACCTTTCGATTCTTAACATCTCTCTCCACAACCTCTCCACGATCTGTTCTGGCACTCTAGTTCCCATTCCCCTGCCATTCCCATTCCGGTTTAATCCCTCCCCCATGCAGTACTAGTAAACTCTCCCACTAGGATATTAGTCTGCCCTCAAGTTCAGGCGTAAACTGTCCCTTCCCTAGGAGAGAGCCCAATGATCCAAAAATATGAAGCCCTCTCTCCTGCACCATCTCCTTAGCTACGTGTTAAACTGTACGATCTTTCTATGACTCGCCTCAGTAGCACATGGCACAGGTAGCAATCCTGAGATCACAACCATGAATGGCCAGTTCTTTAACTTAGCATCTAGCTCCCTGGACTCACTTTGCAGGACCTCGTCACCCCTCCTCCCGATACTGACATGGGCCCACGGCCTCTGATTTCTCACCCTCCCACTTAAGAATGCTGTGGACTTGATCCAAGATATCCCTGACCCTGGAACCCGGGAGACAACTTCCATCTAAAAGTCTTGTTCTCATCCATAATCAATGAATCCTCCTTCACTACAGCTCACCTCTTCTCTCCCCTCCCTTCCCTTCTGTGTCACAGAGACCCGACCACTGTGACTTTCCTCTGTTAGGTTGTTCCTCCACCATCTCCCGGCAACTGTATCCAAAGGGCTATTCCTGTTTTTGAGGGTAACTACCACAGGGGCACTCTGCATTGGCTGCCTATCCCCTTTCCCCCTCCTGATGACACCCGGTTTCCCATGTCCTGCACCTTGGGTGTAGCTACCTCCCACTATGTCCTGTTTATCAACCTCCAGAATGATCCAGAGTTCATTCAGTTCCAGCTCCGACTCCTTAATGCAGTTTGTTTGAAGCTGCAGCTGGATGCACCTCTTGCAGTTATCATCATCAGGGACACTAGAGGACTCCCTGCCTTCCCACATCCTTCAAGTGAGCATTCCACTATCCTGCCTGGCATCCCCACTGCTCTAAATGTCCAAGAAGAAAGAAAGAAAGGATAAATAATGAATTTTTTAAAATCTATCTATGAACTACGCTTCTCCTCGCCGAAGCCTCAACACCCCACTCTTCAGGAGGGCACAGAGCAACCACTCCCCGCTGAACATCGACGGCTCCTCAGTAGAGATCGTTAAGAGCACCAAATTTCTTGGTATTCACCTGGCGGAGAATCTCACCTGGTCCCTCAACACCAGCTCCATAGCAAAAAAAGGCCCAGCAGCGTCTCTACTTTCTGCGAAGGCTGAGGAAAGTCCATCTCTCACCCCCCCATCCTCATCACATTCTACAGGGGTTGTATTGAGAGCATCCTGAGCAGCTGCATCACTGCTTGGTTCAGAAATTGCACCATCTCGGATCGCAAGACCCTGCAGCGGATAGTGAGGTCAGCTGAGAAGATCATCGGGGTCTCTCTTCCCGCCATTACAGACAGTTACACTACACGCTGCATCCACAAAGCAAACAGCATTATGAAGGACCCCACGCACCCCTCATACAAACTCTTCTCCCTCCTGCTGTCTGGGAAAAGGCTCAGAAGCATTCGGGCTCTCACGACCAGACTATGTAACAGTTTCTTCCCCCGAGCCATCAGACTCCTCAATACCCAGAGTCTGGTCTGACACCAACTTACTGCCCTCTACTGTGCCTATTGTCTTGTTTATTATTTATTGTAATGCCTGCACTGTTTTGTGCACTTTATGCAGTCCTGGGTAGCTCTGTAGTCTAGTTTTTTTTTCTGTGTTGTTTTTTATGTAGTTCAGTCTAGTTTTTGTACTGTGTCATGTAACACCATGGTCCTGAAAAACGTTGTCTCATTTTTACTGTGTACTGTACCGGCAGTTATGGCCGAAATGACAATAAAAAGCGACCTGACTTGACTTGACACTGGTCCACTCACTCAGTGGCTGCTCCGCTTAAACCTAGGTTCTTTTTATTGACCCTTGCTAGGTGCATTACTATATGCAGGACAATGTCTCCCCGGGAACTGTGGGGCGCAAAATGTGCCAACTGCCCCCATTCACTTCTTTTAAACTCTTCCTACCTCCATGCAATCCAATGTCTCCTCACCAACTGTGCACAAAAAAAAATCTGCCAACTGTCGCTGCTTGCTTCTTTTAAACCCTCTCCCTCTCTGTGTAGTGCAATGTCCCCTCAGGAATGATGGCACACAAAATATTGCAATAATATTTTGCTATCTTACCATAGCAATGTGTCTTAAATTACTGCCTTAAGAGAGATAAGAATTGTTGAAAAGAATTCCAGTAATCCAAGATGACCAGATAGGTAGAATAAATGTAAGGTGTGGCACTTTGCTGAGAAGACCATGAAATGTTAACACAGTGAAGGGACAATTATTAGCAAAATGGAATTTGTTTTATTAAAAAAATAAACTTTATTCATAATAACAGATATACAGAAAAGAATAAACACTGTGCAAAAACTTCTTATATTCTTAGCGTTATATGGTCCAAACATTCAGTAGAGTTAACACTTTTAAAACTGTAGGAGAATTTTACATTGCATCAGGTAAACCAACTTCATTCTGTTCAGTTCCCAATTCCGCCCCTGAAACCATAAACCTCCTGGCTCCTTGCTCACACTGACGCCAGTCAGTCAAAGCCTTGATGTCCTATCAGTAAAGTTGAATTCAGTTTCATACTTATAATTGCCCTTCCCTTTTACTCCCACCTCTTTACACCCCCAATTTAAAGCCATACACTGTTCCCCAGCTTTCTTCCCTAAATTTATTTTATCTTTGTCACTTAATTCCTGCCTCACTGGTCAAAGGCTCTGGTGATCTACCCTGCTGAAGGGCACAGGAAAAAAAAGTTTAACGGCCCTCCTTGTGAAGCATGTGGGGCATTTTCCTGCTATTGGCTCAATGTAAATTATTCATGTTGTCAAGTCAATCCAGGCTTAGTTTTTCTAACATGTTCATCAGTCTTTTGATATTCTCCTTCCAGTTCTAGAGTTGTGGGCGGAATCCACCCACACAAAAGGCTCATCAATCATCTTTATTGCTTCCATTAACCTCTTCTGTTCATTCGGTGACAGCCACATACTGGGTTTTATTATCAAATTTCTTCCCTGCCTCAAGTCCCTCAGCCCCCGCCCCCATCGCCCCAGCTCCGCTTGGCCATTCCGATCCCCTGCTGCTCCCACACTTATGCCCCTGATCTGTTGGCGGGGGCAACCTTCAGCCCTTTAAAGAGAGAGATTAGCTTTAATTGTCACACGTACATCGAAAGATTGAAACACGCGGCGAAATGCGTTGTTTCGTGCCAGCGACCAGCACAGAGGATTGTGTTGGAGGCAGCCTGCAAGTGTTACCTCACTTCCTGTGTTGTGCATTTACTATTTCAATCATCTCTGAGTAATCTTGCATATATATTGGTTCTTGCTCATTTAAATAATTAATTGTGGGTTATATGTAAAAATACATTAATTGCATAGGTCGTCGCGTCACCACGTGAAATCTGTGCGCCTCACTTAGAGTAAGGGCGAACTACACCAGTACTTCAGGCTCCCAGCATCTTCTTTTGAATTAGTTTAATGCTTTGAAGTTACAAGATACAACATCCAGCACCAACGTATCATGCTCAATGCTCACTGACCCTAACCGTACATCTTTGAAACATGGGAGGAAACCGGAGCACTTAAGGAAGCCCACGCAGCCACGTAGAGAACATACAAGCTCCTTGGAGATAACAGTGGGAATCGAACCACTGGCGCTGTAAAGCAATTGGGTGACCCGCAATGCTACTTCATGTATTTCTTCTGAATATCTCCTTGGTCCAATTTAAAAAAAAACTCCATTCATCTCTTGGTGGTAATGACTTGCATTAATGTGGCAGCTGCACTGTCGGTAGAATGACAGAGAGAAGCAAACGTGGGATCTGAAAATTAGCTTCACAGGGGGTTTAAAACCAGCAGAAATGTAATAAGGTGCAGTGATAAAGGGACTCATCCTGAAACGTTGCCTGTTTATCCCTCTCCATGGTTGCTGCCAAGTTCCTCCGGGATTTTGTGTGTCTTGCCTTAGATCTCCTGTATCTGCAGAACCTCTGGTGTTTATAATGAACTGCAGGGTTATTGGGGTATTTCTGCAATATTATATTGCAGATATGATTTTACCAATTTCTTGACCTGGTGGGTGGTAAAGTTTACCGGCTAGGGATGGTTGGCAAGACCAAGAAATTGATTGTGGACTTCAGGGCTGGAAAGGCAGGAGATTACACAACGGTCTTCATTGAGATGGGAAGTTCTGGGGTCAGCATCTCAGAGGAATGACCATGAAGGAGGCACGCCAGTGGCTCTGTTTCATTAGAAGCTTGAGGAGATTTGTTACATCACCAAAGGCTTGCAAATTTCTACAGATGTACAGTGAAGAGCATTTTGACAGGCTGCATAACCACCTGATGCACCATCAATAACTCACTCTGAGACGTAAAGGCGAGATATCGGCTTTTATTGACTGGAAGAAGGAACAAGCAGCAATTGACCATCAAACTACGTCCTGGAGACTGAGGCCGAGCATCAGGCCTCGATCGCCTTTATCCAGGGGTCTGTGGGAGGAGCCACAGGAGCAGTCAGCAGGGGACATGTTCAGACAGGCACACGTAGTTCACCAGATTCACCCCCTCTTTGTTTGAAAGAGTCCCCATGTGGCGAAGTTTCTTACAGGTCAAGTCTATCAGGTGGTCGAATCTGTCGCTGCGATCTGCGTAGCACCGGCTGTGATTGCACAGATGCCGGCGACATTGGTGATTGCACAGGAGACGGAGGTTGTGCTGGTTCCAGCCCACTAGGCGCCGGTGATCCCTCACGCATGTGCGAGGCACCTGGTATAAATGCGTACGAAACGCCCGGTATACAAGTGTTGTGAGGAGTCTGTGTAGGGCCTGGTGAGCACGGTGTCACCTCACCACCTGATACAGATCCCCCAATTCAGACCATGATGAACTACGGAGCATTATAGACTCGGCCATTTCCATCATGAACACAACTCTTCCTGCTGTCGAGGACATCTTCAAGAGTGGCTGGCTCAAGAAGGTGACATCCATCATTAAAGATCCTCACCATCCAGAACATCCCCTCTTCGCATTCCTACCAACAGAGGTACGAAGGCTTGAGGATTCACACTTCTTCCTCTCCACCATCAAATTTCTGAGTGCTCTATGTACCCATGAACACAACCCTGCTAACCATCTTTTGTTCTAACTATTTATTTTTTCACCTTGTAGTAATATTTATGTCTGCCCCAGCACTGCCGCCACAAAACAACATATCTCATGTCATATGCCAATGATAATAAACTTCATTCTGATTCCTTCTGAGTTACCTCAAAGTTCAAAGGTCGAAGTAAAATTTATTACCAGAATGTTACCAGATACAGCTCTGAGATTCTTTTTCCTGCGGGCATACTTAGCAAATCTATAGAACAGTAACTGTAAACAGGATCAGTGGACAACAAACTGCGCAAATGCAAGTATAAATAAATAGCAATAAATAACCAGTGTGAAATGACAAGTTAAAAGGTTCCTTAAGTGAGTGTAGTTAACCCCTTTTGTTCAAGAGCCTGATGGTTGAGGGGTAGTAACTGTTCTTGAATCTGGTGGTGCAGGTCCTGAGGCTCCTGTACCTTCAGCAGCGAGAAAAGAGCACGGCCTGGGTGCTGAGGATCTTTGATGATGGATGCTGCTTTTCTACGGCAACGTTTCATGTAGATGTGCTTAATGGTGGGGAGGGTTTTACCCGTGATGAACTGGGCCGAATCCACTACCTTTTATAGGATTTTCCACTCAAAGGCATTAGCGTTCCTATACCAGGCCATAATGCAGCCAGTCAGCACACTCTCCACCACACACCTATAGAAGTTTGCCAAGGTTTTTGCTGAATCTCCGCAGACTCCTGAGGAAGTAGAGGCACTGCCATACTTTCTTCGTAATTATATATATATGATGGGTCCTGGACAGGTCCTCTGCGATAGTCCAGTGCAGCCACAGTATAGAAGACATTAGGGAAAGCTTACCGATCCAACTGCCTACCGGCATTGTTGTCACCTTTCCAGTAAAACACTTAAGATTTCCAACACACTCATGATAATTAAATGGGTCAACTGGTGAGTCACTTTTGCACAATACTTAATCTCGAGCCAGAGCTGACATTGTTGGATCTGATAAGTTTTCATTCAACAGCGAGTTCCAAATTGTTCATGGTGGATCACTTTACACTGAGCATCCAGAAGAAGAAATAATTCTTCGGGTAAGATGGTAGTGTGCAACAGCTTCTACAGGGCTAACCAAAGGTGTTATTGTCCTTTTTAAATGTTTTTTTGTGTGATCGCGAGACCCAGCTGGACATTAAGAACAGGAAGTACTGCAGGTCTACCCCATTAGCGAGCTGCTTGTTGGCGGAGAAACCGGAGCTGCTGGACTTTGAGCGGATCGTGCTGTGGCCTGCGTCAGCGCGCAAAGTCTGACAGCAAGGGATCGTCTTAGTTGCTTTTCTGGTGATCCCAAGACCCTGCTGGACAATGTCACTGAAAGTCCGATTCACCGGTTTATTGGCGGACGGGCGGGCAGCTGCTTGACCTCGATCGTAATGAGGACTACGTCTCAAGCTGTGGTGTCACCTGTTTACAGCTGCCCAGGAGAGCCAAAGGTGTCAGAGGCGGTGTGGCACGAAGTCCATGCTGGAGACGGTGCTGCCCCCTCAGTGCCCAGAAGACGGATTGTATTATGTATGACTGCACACTGCTCCAACATCCATGGACTCAGGGACTTGGACTGTATTTTTTTGGTAACTGTATTTTACTGCTGTCTTCTTGTATGTGTTTTGTGCTGTGTATGACTGTTGGTACTGTGGTTTGTATCTTGGTCCCAGAGTAATGCTGTTTCGTTCATGTATGGCTTGACTAACAATGAAAGTTGAACTTGAAATCGTTGTCTTCTCACTGCATATCTCGTCAACTATTTCAATCCTACTAGCCTAGACGGAGTTGTTTTTTGCCCTCAGTCAGCAGAGGGGATCCTGAACTTCCTGTTGCATGCCATTTTAATTCTCAGTCCCCCTGACCTGTCAACCTTGCACGTTCACACTGGAGAGCTGGGAAGCCACAGCAACACGCACAAAGCAAGTCAGGCAGCATTCATGGAGGGGAAAAAACAGTTGATGTTTCAAGTCAAGATTCTTCTTCAGGATTGGAAAGCAAGCGGGCAGAAGTCAGAATAAGAAGGTATGGGATGGGGGGAAGGAGTACAAGCTGGCAATTGATGGGAGATACCCTGCGAGGGGGAAAAGTGGGTAAGTGGGAGAGGAGAGATGGGGAAATGTTCCATCTGTGCACTTTGCGATCTCTCTGGAATGAGAATTGAGTTTACCTACTTCAGGCAAACTGATCTCCCTTCATTAAAAATCAACTTCTAAAAAGTATCTACAAAGATGAATTTTAAAAGTATTCCGTATAAAAGAAGAAATAGTGCAAGAAAATCTTTGTGTTAATGAACGGTACATTCAGTAGAGCAAACTTTTTTTAAAAATGCCACCATTGCCCCTTATGTGACTCCCTGGGGTGATACTATGACTGCTCGAGAGGCTTCGCCACCCAACTTGGCGCCTCCATGGGCAGGAACAGAAGGAGCCTATACTGTGATCTTTCCCCACTGACATTCAGCATTGGCTGCACCTTCACTTTCAGCACATACACCAGCAAACTTGGCCGAGTCAGTCTGCAGCATTCCCTGACAGTCATCTCACTGTGCTGGGTGACCAACACCTTTCGGTCAGACCAAAGGGTACCCTTCACCAAGCTGATGACCTCCCCCGTATCTCCCCACGAGCTTTCCAGCCCTTTGACAATTCCTCTGATCCTCAGTAACACTAACTCACTCCTTTTCCGTCCTCAATGCTGCCCAGCCTGCTCAGAGCCTCCAGGGTTTTCCGTTCAGCTTTAACCATCTTTTTACTACTTAGTTCTGTTTTGTTTACCTGTCAAGGTTCATTTAAAGTTTTTTTTTAAGTGCCTTTCTGCTACAGTGCTTCACTATTCCATAATCTGACATACAGATGGAATTCATCTGACCACAGATAGCGCTATCTGGCACGGTGTTTTGAAATTCCTTTGCTGGGGGCTGGCCAACTAACCAGAGGCAAGTTCTGTAATCACATTTCACAGTGGTTATGAGAAATATGATCTTGCTCCTGTAAGCACTTTTTATGTCCCAGCAAATGAAGTACTGTTGAGGTACAGACTCCAGAATGATATTGAGAAATGCAGTCGTTGACCTTGCCATGTCCAGAGAGAGAAGGTGTGAGTTGATCAGATTTTTAAGTGCTGGTTGAGCATTCGGTGTTGCCCAGGACATCACAAGTGCTTTCATAAATATATAATATCTTCCCAACGCATTTCAGAGAGTAACTGAGTTACTCACAGCTCAACATCACAACAGGAAGGTGACATTTGGACAGTGAAACACTTCCAGCCTGGAGCAAGTGCTTAAATCTCTGGAATCGTGTTAATTTGTCAATCTTCCAGCTCAAGTCCAAGGCCACAACAACTGAGCAAAGGCTTTCTATTTCGTATGTTTTTGTGTTGAAGTTATTCCAACGCAATTCAAGTTAAAGCCGGTTTGTGAGGAGCCTTTTATATTCTGTGAACGTTACCTTCCGATCGTCAATATTAAGATCAGATGCAGCAGGGTAAAGTCTCCACAGTCCAACAATATGTTTCCTGCAAATAAATTAAACAGGTTCAGTTGACCTCGACATTTTCCACCAAACATCCCCTGATTAGAAGCAGCATACATCAGGATGCGAAAAGAAAAGGAAGACTTGCAATATATGATGTCACCCACAAACTTAATATCCCCACTCAACCTTTATGAGTTTTGTTTTCTTACCATGTGTCAGATAAAAAGGTGTAATTCTCTCCTTGACTAATCCATAGACGTTGGATGCTTGAACTATGACTTATCTTCAGATGAAGGATTTCCACAGCAGTGGTTTCGTCTTTTAAAACTGCATTTGTAAGATGTGGGACTCACTGGCCGGAATTTATTTATTTATTGAGCTGGGCCTCAGCAACACCAGGATTTAACCCTAGCCTGAACACGGGACAATTTACAATGACCAATTAACCCACCAACCGATACGTCTTTGGACTGTGGGAGGAAACCAGAGCACCCGGAGGAAACTGGTCACGGGGAGAACAGACAAATTCCTTACAGGCAGCAGCAGGAAATGAACCCCTCTGATACTATAAGACACTCTGCTAACCTCTTTGCTACCGTGGCCTGAGAGAGTGGCAGTATTTCTCCTTGAATCAATTTAGTCTGTGTCATGAGGGCCCTCTCTCATTACTGTTGTGTAGAGGCCTCCAGGGCTCGCCCCGGTGACAAGGAGGGAATGCTGACACAACTCTGGAGCCAGATGCAGGGAGCTTTGAAGGGCAACTTGTTCCTATTTGCCTGCTGCCCTTGTCCTCCAATGGAGATCATGGATCATGGAGGCACCACTGAGGCAGGCTTGGCCGTTTGCTGAGGTATATTTCATGGCTACCACCAGCCGCAGTCCAGTATATTGGCAAAGAGTGAATGACTGTTTAATGTGGTGGAAGGAATACTGATAACAGGCTTTGTAAGTGTAAATCTGAATTTGCTAGAACAATTGTGTGGTGGCCCATTATTGGATAAGTACCAAGTAGAGAGCTATCTATGGGAAAGTTTATTTTTGATTTTTAATATAGAACATAGAACATTACAGCACACCCAGACCCAGACTTTTAAGGTCAATCTAACCCTTCCCTGCTACATGGACGTCCATTTTATATCATGTACATGCCTATCCAAAACTCTTTTAAATGTCCCTAATGTATCTGCATCTTGTGCTGGCGTGTGGCCTAGTGGATAAGGCATCGGTCTAGCGATCTGAAGGTCACTGGTTCAAGCCTCAGCTGAGGCAGTGTGTTGTGTCCTTGAGTAAGACACTTACATTGCTCTGCGATGACACTGGTGCTTGGGTCCTAGCGCCCTTCCCTTGGACAACATCGGGGGCTTGCAGCCTGGGCAACTGCCAGTCTCCAATACAACGCTGCCCAGGCCTGCGTCCTGGAAACCTTCCAAGGCTCAAATCCGTGGTCTCACGAGACTAACGGATGCCTATTATTATCTGCATCTACCGTCACACTGATCACTTCTCAATTTTTGTATCACTTTTCCAGAGAAATTCATTTCACATACCAGAGAGAGAGAGAGAGAGAGAAAATGCTTTCTCCTCCTTTGTGGATCCCTTTGTGGTGGACAAAGAGTATCATTATCTTGTAATACCAGGGTGGGTCTGCAAGTTCTGACAGAAAACCAACATCAGAAGCTACAATTCCTTGAGTCAGCTGTGAACATTCATGCGATTTCGATATAATTGCTTTGTAATAGGATGCGCTAGGAAAGAGCTTCCTCTCCACCTATGGTGCGTGTGGCAACACACCAGTGTGACAATGATTCACTGTATGTGTGACAAACGGAACAAGTTACAAGGTCATCTTCATTTCACTTTATATTCCCTACCATCCATGGCTAACAAAATCTTATCTCACTCCTTAGCTTTTCCATCAGTCCGGTCCCAGCATGAGCAAGAATTGGAGATTCCCACAATGCCCTGTAGTTGGGAATCTCCTGGCCTTGTTCCAGAATGGCTGAGCTCTCTCTGCTGAAGACTGAGCCTCCTGGTACTGGCTTCAGGAGGACCTGAGATATGTGGAAAGGTTGAAGAGGTTAAGACTTTATTGCTTGGAACATTGAAGGTTGAGAGGAGATTTGATAGAGGTATACAAAATTATGAGGGGTATAGATAGGGTAAAAGCAAGCAGGCTTTTTCCACTGAGTTTGGGTGGGACTGCAACTAGAGGTTAAGGGTGAGAGGTAAGAAATTTAAAGGGGAGCATGACGGGCAACTTCTTCACTCAGTGGGTCATGAGAGTGTGGGACGAGCTGCCATCACAAGTGGTGCATACGAGCATGATTTCAACAGTCAAGGGAAATTTGGATAGGTTCATAGATGGCAGGGGTACAGAGGGCCGCGGTCGCGGTGCAGGTCAATGGCAGCAGGACTAAGTGGGCCAAAGCGCCTGTTTCTGTGCTGTACTTTTCTATGCCAGAGGAAATTCACGCATCAAGTATCATGGTAAGTTCAAGATTCAAGATTTTAGACTCAAGATTGTTTAATGTAATTTCCAGTACACGGGTGTAAAGGAGAACAAAATAATCGTTACTCTGGATTCATTGCAACACAAAAAACACAAGAAACATAAATATGTAACACATACATACAAGTTTAATTATATGTCCATAAAGTGATGCTAGATGCGGAGTGTCTGTACATTATGCGCTCCCTCCCCTACGGTCGACTCTTGACTGCCCGGGCTCTTGAAGAGACGATGATGGAAGTTACAGATGACAGCCAGATCCAGGATGTCTCTTTCTGGAACCCAGCACTGTTCCTCGACAGTCCAAACAGCCATACACCCTGAACAGTCTGTGGATCCAGAACTCTTTTTACGGTGAAGTCCTGTTCCCCACCGACAAACCTGGGTGGGCGGTGGAGTTGATGGTGGCGGAAGGACTGGTGCTTACAGGTTTTAATTTGGAAACGTGGAAAGTGGGAATGATTCTGAGGGCCTTGGGGACCTGCGAGGTGTAAGCCACCGTGTATACTTTCTTGAGAGCCTTGAAGCGTCCAATGAGATTGGGCACCAATTTCCTCGACTCCACCCAGTGAGGCTAATCCTGAGTAGACCACCAGACCTGTGGTCCAGTCTGCAAAGCTGCCCTTTGTGTTCTCTTGTGGTTAGCCTTTACTTCAGCCGTCTGGGTAGAGGCTACAAAACCTCCCTTGCTCGAGTCCATGTCTCATAGCAGCATCGGATGGGATCTACAGCTGCAGGAACCCCAAGCTCAGTGTCCTGCTCAGGGAAGGGTGATGGAGAGTACCCAAACTGGCTTTGAATGGGGTCAACCCATGTGCGGAATGCTGTAAGGTGTTGTGGGCAACTTCTCGTTTGATTTTTCTGAGGTCAGGCGTCCTGGTTTACCCGCCCTGTCTGGCCACAGGACTGCAGATAAAACCCGGAGGAAGGACTTGCTATTGCCCCAATCAGCATACAGAATGCCCTCCAAAAACATGACATGAATTGATGACCATGATCTGACCAAATGTCCACCAGAAATCCATGGTTCCTGAAGACCTGGCGCGGGACAATTTTGGCCATCTCCACCACAGATGGTGGTTTTTCCAACACAATGAATTTGCAGGCCTTCGTAAAATGACTTACAATTACCATGATGATGCTCTTCCTCTTGGAAAGTGAAAGACCCACGACAAAGTCCATGGAGATGTGTGCCCATGGTCTTTCTGGAACAGGCAGAGGGTGAAGGAGCCCTTGAGGTTGGGTGTGGGGCTCCTTGTTCCAAGCACGCACCGCGCATGCCCTCACATATTGTTGGACCTCGCTCACCATTCCAGACCACTAGTATCTTCTCTTGATGAACTCAAGGCTCCTGGCAATCCCTGGGTGAGTGGTCATCCCCATTGAAGTACCTGAGACCTGATGGAGCTTGGGACAAACAGACAACCTGGAGGACTGTTCTTGGGAATCTCCCCTTGCGTCTGGGCCTTGCGAACGAATGTGCCGATTCATCAACGAATTGGCGTTATCATCTTGGCTTTGGATAAAATGGTGGTAGGCTCCTCCTCTCATTTGGGTTCATTGAACTGATGAGATAAGGCATCTGGTTTCTGATTCTTTGACGCCAGTCGATAGGTCATGACGAAATTGAAGCGGTTAAAGAAGAGGAACCAGCAGGCCTGCCTGGAATTCAGTCTTTTGGCCTCCTGAATATAAGCCAGGTTCTTGTAGCCTGTCCATTCAGCAAAAGGGTTGCTGGCCCCCTGAAGCCAGTACTGGCAACTTGACCACAAGCAGCTCTCTATTTCTGATGCTGTAGTTGACCTCTGCTAGAGAGAAGAATGCACATGGGTGCAGTTTATTGTCCAAAGATGTCCATTGAGACAACACTGCACCCACTCTGATGTCCGAGGTGTCCTCCTCCACGATGAAGGGAAGGTCCGGGAGGGGTGAAACCAAAATGGGGGCTGCAATGAACCACTGTTGAGGTCTGCAAAAGCAGCCTCCAAACAAAAGGGCCCGTAGATCACTTGGCTAGTGCAGTCAGCAGAGCCACCACTGAGCTGAAGATCCCGATGAAGTGTCTGGAAAAGTAGGCAAACCGCAGAAATCGCTGGCCTTGTTTCATACTGGATGGGGGAGCGGGCAATCTCTAACTACCTGTGTCTTAGTCGGGTTCATCTTGAGATTGCTATTCAAGATGATAAAACACAAAAATGAAATGGTGGTTATGTGAATTTCTGATTTCTCCAGTTTGACATAAAGTCCCTGACCTAGATGTCTGTTCAGGACATCTCTGATCTGAGCGATATACTCCTCCATGGACTTCGTGAAAATTGGGATATCATCCCAATGAGGCGCCTCCAAAAATTGGGATATCATCTAAGAAAATTGGGATATCATGCCCTTACGGACAGCATCCCAGAGCACTTTGTTTATAAAGGCCTGGAAAACTGCTTGAGCATTCATGAGGCTGAAGGACACAGTCAGATACTCTTAGTGCCCTGTTGATGTGCTGAATGCAGTTTTCCACTCATCACCCTCCTTTATGCAGACCAGATGGTACACACTCCACAAGTCTAGCTTCAGGAATACTCCTGCCCCTTGGAGAATCGCAAAGGCGGTGTTCGCGAGTGGAAGGAGGTGACGATTCTTGGCCGATAAGCCATTCAGCCTGTTATAATCAGTGCATCCCATCTTCTTCTGTATGAAGATGAAGCCTGCGCCAGCTGGTGAGGTGGAAGGGAATGAATCCCATGGGAAGAGCCTCCTTTATGTACTCCTCCGTAACAC
This sequence comes from Hypanus sabinus, assembly GCF_030144855.1. NCBI lineage: Eukaryota > Metazoa > Chordata > Chondrichthyes > Myliobatiformes > Dasyatidae > Hypanus > Hypanus sabinus. The sequence continues at coordinate 23,020,824 of NC_082732.1, forward strand.
TTCTCTCTGGGCCTGACAGCACATAAAATCGACTCCATGGAGAACAAGTACCAGGCAGTAGATCATAGAGTTGGTGTGGTGGAAGGGTCGAGGGTGTTCCCTTGCTGAAGTCCTTGTAGATAGAAGGGTTATTGGCCAGCTTGGGTGTTGCAAGAACCCCCAAATGTCCCTTAGAGGATGACTTAGGTAGCTGGGGAGGTGCAGAGGACCTCAAGGTCTCCTCCAGAGGTTCACTAGAGTCTTTAGTTGAAACAGAGGCCAAATCCAAGTTCAAATTCTCATCTGTACCCTCAGACAACAGCAACAAGGAGCGACAAATGGCCTTTGTGCTCCTGGGACGAGGCTTCCAGGGTTTATGCGGAGGAGCCTTTACCTTAGATGGGACCTGGCAACTGACCACTAGAACTCCAGACTGCCTGGGCACTTCCTTGGCTTTGCCCCTGAACTAGAGACCCTGTTTCTCTAGTCTCAGCGCACCCCCAACTAGGCAGGGTCGGGACTCGCACGTTCCTGTTGCCTGGAGCCGGTTTGTCTGCCCTTGGAGACAGGACTAGGTCTCCCAAAGGCTCCAGATTACCCCAAACAAAAGTCTGCCTCCTCACCGGCGGCTGGTTTCAGGATGGTCGCAACCCCAAACTGAATACATGCCCTCTTGCGACGACAGGAGAACTGATGATATAGAAACAAGTGTCCTCTGCATGTTCCTCCATCCCTGTTGCAGGATCTGCCACACCCAAGAGGTCGACTATCCAGGGCTGGCTCAGCTCCTGCAGAGGTACCTTCAGCCGATGGGTGGTCGCCCAGGCCAGGAAATTATCGGCTGCCCCAGACACCCCTCGTCGGTTATTATCCCAAGAAATCTCCGGTTTCAGCGTGACTCTGGGATCGGTAGTGTTGGGAGTAGTGGCTGCTACCGTCACCGTCCTCCTGACGCTGGACTGGAGCGGTGTCATGGCCTGCCTCCCCATAGCAACCTCAACTCCGACTCTGGCTCTCGTTATCGGTGGAGAGTCCTGTGCGGCCAATTTGCATGAGCTCAACAGGATCCTGAGCAAGAGGTGGGCTTGTCTTTGTCCAAGGTCGGGAAGTGGAACTGCGATGCATTGAGGCTAATCTCTTCAACCCTTTGAGATAGTCCCGCTCTTGCTCTGGGAAGCGATTATTGAGGCGGATCAGAGCCTCTAAGTCCTCGACAGGCTCTCCCAAGGCAAGGACATCCTCCAGATCGACTCAGAGTCTGGGGTGGCACAGAGTGGGCAAGACCTCCCATTCCAGCCACTCTCCGCGGCCAAAGTCCGAAACTTAATAGCATAGTCGGCTGCTGACCGATTGCCCTGACGCGCTTCATCAGACGGTCCGAGGCTCTGTTTGCTCCAGCGGGGTGACGGAACACCTCTTCATCGCATCCATGAATTCCTCCAAATCCGAGCGAGACTCCGACCTCTGCTCCCAATGCACCGTGGCCCTGGTCAGGAACGAGATCGCGAGGGACAACGTTCCGTGCCCCGTAGGTGTTCAAATACCAATGAACACTGGGTGAGGAGGCCGCGCAAGAACTCGGGGGTCACCTGCAAATCTCTCCGGGGTCGGGAAGTGGTCTGACTCTGTAGAACGACCGACAGCCTCACCCTAACGACTCTGGCGTCCTCCCCGTGACAGTTGGCACACGGCGAGCTGGAGGTCGTGTATCTCCAGGAGCTGTCTAGAAATTTTCTTGCTGTGGGTGGCCACAGCTGACAAGAATCTCTGACACCCTGCTGGGTCCACATTGGGCTCAACTGTACTGCGACAAGAGACCCGGGCGAGGATGGTTAGGATGATCCAACGCTAGAATCGAGACACAACATGAGACTGAAACAAGGACAGGGTTCTAAACCAGATGCTGAGCTGTCAAGGGACAACAAAACCTCAGTTTGGGTGCTCTTTAAATATTAAAATCCTGGTGCCAAAACATGGCCGCCAATTAGCAGGTGGTCCTGAGACTTTAAAGGGGCCGCACAAGCTATCTGGAAAGCTGAGGCGTCTAAACCCCAGACTCTGGCACTGTTAAGTGTGTATCGAAACTAGAAGAGTCACATGGAAGGACTTTCTATATCTTTCAAGCTTCCAACATCCTCTGCTTTCAAAACAGGCCAGTGTTTTGGAGTTTAGAAGACTGACGGATTATCTCATTGGAATGCAGCGATTTGAGTGAACTTATCAGGGTCATTGGCACAAGAATGTTTCCATGATAGAGACAGTAGAATTGACTGGAATTGCTTCAGAATAAGGAGAGAGAAATTTTCTCCTTGGAGGTGACTGGGTAGCTGGAGCTCTCCAACTCAGAGCTGGACGCATTGAATCAGTATATTGAAGGTCGGGGTAGATGGAGTTGTGTTTATAGGGGAACCCAGTGTTGTGCAGGACAGGCACGAGTGTCAAATTGATGCTCAAAATCAGAACAGCAGGCAGGGAAGCCTGGACAGCCCTCTGGTCCTCCCTTGCTCCTAGCTTTTATGTTTGGACTGAACTAATTTTTCTCTCCACACTCATATAACTATAGTCCCTTAAATCCCCAGCCATCAAGAGTGAGAGGCAAAGTTAGTAAAAAAAAAAATAGGTAACAGAGATATCATTGGAAAATTTGGGCACAGAGCACTCAGCAGAGATAGTTCATCTGGCCTGGGTACCCATTACCTACAGCTTCACATTGCTAGAGTATTGGGCCCTGTCTACACCACCCGTGGCTTATTTAGTATCGTGTTCAATAGAACCTCCTCTGCGTACTTCCTATCCCTGATGCTCTGATCTTTCACCTCTTGTTAGCAACCATGGTTAGCTCATATAATTCAAACTGCATGTTCTGCAAGGTTACTCATTAGGCCCCTGATTAATGCAGTTCATTATGAGAGAGCTAGATGCCTGCTGGAAAATGCCACTATCCATACAGACGGAATCATATGCAAAGACAACGTGTTGTATGAAGGCTAATGTTAGCACTTACCCTGATTTGAGTGGTGCCTACATTCACACACTAAAGTAAGATTGATTGGATATCTAGAAAGCATGCCTCTAATAATAGACGCACAGCATAAGAGACGGCAGATGAAACTTGTGGAATGTACAACTACAAATTTCTTTGTACTGTGACCTCTGACCCTAACCCTTGATCTCTCTTTTGCTAAACATAAGGCTGTGAGTGAATTCATTGCATTTATTCTCAACCAGCAGAATGGAGCAGGCAAGCCAAAGTCCACAATCAATGCTATTGTTTTTAATATCCATTCCTCCGAATCTGTTCAGTCTCTGCTCCCATTATGGACTCGCTGAGTTAAAAAGCAAATTCCAGGCATTCTCTTGCATAAATGAAACTTTGCTGAAGCCTTTGACTATCTCTGTGTCCTGTTACTACTTGTCTTCCTGTCGGTTCTTGCTTTACTCATTTAAGTTGAGCAGCCTGCAATTACCTGCACAGGCATATTATTTAATCCTTTCTGTGTGTACCCAGTTCATCTGAAAGCCTCAAATCATCTTACACTCAAGCAACTCTTTGAGCTTCTACAAGGCCCGGCCTGCAACATAATAAGCAGTTGGTCCAGGGAACTGGGATGATGCACTATCAGGCCAGCAGGAAAGAGGGTATCACTCCTACTTACCTGGGTTTCTTCAGTAGCCCTGTTGTCTTATCATGTCGTATCTTTCAGCAGCTGTGTGCAGGTTTCACTTGCGTGGGCAGCAGTCTAAAACCCGATCTTCTTTGAGCCGCTGCCAATTCTGAGTCACCAGCGTTAACAAGCAGGCAGACTAAAATGCTATGAACAACTAGTATTGAAGCTGGATAATGAGATACCAAAAGAAGGGAAGAAAGAGAGGAGCAATGAAAGAAACTGCCGGGATTAACTCAAATAAAGGCCCTGAGATCCAGTGTTGCACTGGATTTCACAGCTGCTCTGCAGAGGCAATCCAGGGGAAGCATCCACTGGATAATTCCCCAGTGCCTCAGAAATATTTGGCTTGCAGTTCGGAAAGCAGGTTTCAAAAGGTAGGTCTGCCGGCTTCAGTCAGACAATTTATTTTCTCGCTGAAAGATTATCAAGTCACTGCTTCCACACAGTCCGTCTTCAGAATGGATTGCATGCCGGGCTAACATCATCGCCATGGATCCCTGCCACCATGACCACTCCCCTTTCTCTCCTCTGCCCTCTCAGAGAAGATGCAGGAGCTCGAAAGCCTGGACAACCAGACTCAAGACTGCTTCCTCCCCACTGCCAACAGACTCCTGCGACAATCATCTTTCAAGACCCACACAAAATGCTGGTGGAACGCAGCAGGCCAGGCAGCGTCTATAGGGAGAAGCGCTGTCGACGTTTCGGGCCGAGACCCTTCGTCAGGACTAGAAAGATAGTAAGAGATTTGAAAGTAGGAGGGGGAGATCCAAAATGATAGGAGAAGACCGGAGGGGGTGGGGTGAAGCTGAGAGCCAGAAAGGTGATCGGCAAAAGGGATACAGAGCTGGAGATGGGAAAGGATCATGGGATGGGAGGCCTCAGGAGAAAGAAAGGGGTAGGGGAGCACCAGAGGGAGATTGAGAACAGGCAGAGTGATGGGCAGAGAGAGAGAAAAAAAAGGAGGGTGGAGAAAAGCTAAATATATCAGGGATGGGGTAAGAAGGGGAGGAGGGGCATTAACGGAAGTTAGAGAAGTCAATGTTCATGCCATCAGGTTGGAGGCTACCCAGCCGGTATATAAGGTGTTGTTTCTCCAACCTGAGAACCTGAGTCTGGCTTCCTCTTGACAGTAGAGGACCTCTCCCGTTATTGTCACTTCAGCATTCCTTGCTGCCCAACCTCAGAGTGCGCCATTGGACTTTGCACTCACCTCTGTATTTATTGCTCCCTGCGTTACGGAGCATGTCTTACGGGGATAGTTGGGTGAGCTGGGGCTTTTCTTTTTAGTGAGAGGTGACTTGATAGGTAAGTATAAGATGATAAGAGGAATAGATCATGTGGACAGCCAGAGACTTTTCCCCAGGATGGCAATGGCTAATACCAGAGGGAATAATTTTAAGGTGATCGGGAGTAAGTATAGGAGAGATGTTGGAGGTAGATATTTTACACAGAGAGGGTAGGACTATGGAATGCAATGCCGGGAGTGGCAATAGAGGCAGATACATCAGGGGCATTTAGAGAATCTTGGACATGCACATGTATGAAAGGAAAATTGAGAGCTCTGTGGGAGGGAAGGGGTAGATTGATTGTGGAGCAGTTTCAAAGGTTGGTACCATATTGTGGGAGGAGGGGTCTGTACTGTACTATGCTGTAATGTTCTATGTTCCTTGTTCTAGAATTCCCAAGTATGTGGTTTATTTTGTGGGCTTCATATGAGCAAGGAATTTCATGGCACCCTGGTGCGTATGTCACACTTACCCAACAGGCTGGTATATGTCTAGGAGAAAAGGAGATCCAGCCACTCACCAACCCCACCTCCCGTAACCGCAGGTGCTGTGAGAATCAAGTTTATGCCGCACGTACCACACAATATCAAACTCACACCAGATACCGTTACAGAATACACTTTAAAGATTTTACTAAACTAAAAGAGTACAATGCAATACCGTATATATGAAGGAAAAGAAAATAAAGCAAAAGGTGCCAACTTATCAAAGTTCAGTCAGTTTAGTGCACATCGTTGGAGCTCAAACATCAAACCACTCGACCCCTCGTTGCTTGCCTCCGACCTCCACGTCCTCACACCTGGGACCACCCTGGTGGTCGACCGAGCAGTGCAGCGCACGACCACCTTCCTCAGCATCTCCTTCCTGCCTCCCCTCAAAAGATCGCAAAACCCCCCAAGCTCCCAGCCCCACAAGACAAAATAACATTCCCCATTGGTTAACAAATGAATACAATCCCCATATCAGCAAGTCCAAAGCTAAACAACTGTGAGAAAAAAACACTTATCAGACATAAAAGCATTCTTACTCTAGCAAACCAAAGCAGCCATTTTGATTACATACACAGTACATTGTACACGTATGTCAATAGACTGACCTAATCTGAAAAATTAACTGCTTTCTGCCCTGCAGATGCTGTCTGACCTACTGAGTATTTTGTCTTTCGTTTTTATCTCAGACTTTCAGCATCTGCGGTTTTCCACTTGATTCCCATGCTTGCTAAGCTCTTCCGAAGTAGCAGAGGATGTTTTGCTAATTTAAGATCGTGGCAGGAAATGGAAGCAGCTAGACAAAGAATCGCTGAGGTCACTGCCAGCAGTTGCCTTAGGTGGTGCCTCTGTGACTTGTGGCAATTGCCCCAGATTACAGGAGAATATAGCTGTAAATAAATCTTTATTTTGTTTTCTATATTTCCCACGACAACATAGAAGACAGCTATTCAGCCCATCGAATCTCTGCCGGTTGTCAATTAAATCCCATCAATCCCATTCCCACACTAATTTTCCTGTAACCTTTTCCTTCCACATGCCCAGCAACCCTGTTCTCCTTCCCCTATATTTTGTTCAATCATTATCTGCTTTGTCGCATGATCCTGGTCTTATCCACAACCATGATTGTTCTTGGCCAATTTTTCCACAGAAGTCGTTTGCCATTGCAACACAGACAAAATGCTGGGGGAGCTCAGCAGACCAGGCAGCATCGGTGGAAAAGAGTGCACTCGACGTTTTGGGTCAAGACCCTTCGGCAGGACTGGAGAAAATAAATCCTCAGCTTTTTTTCTGCCGTCCTGCTGAAGGGTGTCGGCCCAAAACGTCGACTGTACTCTTTTCCCTAGAAGCTGCCCGGCCCGTTGAGCTCCCCCAGCATTTTGTGTGTGCTGCTCGGGCTTACAGCATCTGCAGATTTTCCTCATTTCTGGTTTGCCATTGCTTTCTTCTGGGCAATGACTTTACAAGACGGGTGACCCCCGCCATTATCAATACTCTTCAGAGATTGTCCACCTGGCATCAGAGGTCGCATAACCAGGACTTGTGATATGCACCTGTTGCTCATACGACCATCCACCGCCTGCTCCCATGGCTTCACCTGACCCTGACCGGGGGGCTAAGCAGGTGCTACACCTTGCCCAAGGGTGACCTGCAGGCTAGCAGAGGGAAGGAGCACCCTACACCTTCTTAGGTAGAGCCGTATCTCCACCCCACCACCCGATTTTCCTATCACCCAATTCATTAGGTGTGATTTACAGCAAGCAGTTAAAGTACCAGACCATACCATTGGAACACGGAAGGATATTGGACAACCTACTCACACATTTGTCGAGGGAACATGCAAACTCCACATAGACAGCACCAGAGGTCAGGACTGAAGTGAAGGCTGCTGGAACTGTGGAATATCTGCACTATATCTGCATGGCCCATCAAGGGAGTATTTATAAAGGCCAAAAAAAAAACCCTGAAAAGACAATAGTGGTGGTGGAATTGATAGCCTGAGAGAATTGGAAAAGAGCAGAGGGTTAGAAGTATGGTGATATCACGTGAAGAACGTGATTGGAGGGAGTTCTGAGCATGTGCAGAAATGTTAGAAGGATCTGGAAGCATGGCGCTGTAAGACACGTGTGCTTGTTGCTGTTAAATAAAAGTTCTATTTCTGCCAGAATATGGTTCGTTATTAGAAACCCCCGGTACATATTAATATAAAGAACACAACATGGCGTCAGAAGTTGGTCTGGAAGAATAATACATTACCTAACATGGGAGAATCGAAAAGAGTTCGACCTGTTTTGGGTGTTGCTGACAGTTTTACAAATGGAAGGGCTGCAACCTCCACCGACACTTCAATTGTCTGGGAACGTAGCTGAGAACTGGAGTGGGTCGCCTCAGGCTCGCTCAGCTCGTTCTCGTCTAGGGGGAGCAGCCTTCGGCCCCGCCAAACTGGGTAATCAGCTGGTGTGGATGCTGTGTGATGTCCCCGCCTCGACAAAAAACAGACAGTACACCATATGCGATTAAATGAGTACAATTTATAAAGGTTACTATAACTAAGTGATTAATAATGATACAGTATATATGAAGAAAAAAATAAAGAAAAGGCGCCAAACTTATCAAAGTCCAAACCACTTCGTGCACAACCGTTGGAGCTCAATTACTGAAGTCTTCTGGCCACCATTCGATCCCCTCCGAACTCCTCGACTCGCAGCTCAGGACCTTCCGAGTGGTCAACCCAGCACATCTAGCTTCATCCCCTCTCCTCAGAGTACCTCCTGGCCTCGGACCCCCGCTTGGGGTCCGTTCCTCACCCAGTTTACAGCATTGCGTCCTCTCTCTCTACCCCCTCGCGCCGATCTGCCCAAAAACCCGTCAACAAAAGCTTACAGACTCAGAACATTAATCTCCATTTGGTTTACAAAGGAATACAATTCTCGTTATCAGTAAATTTAACCCAAACAAGCTTCCAGCACTCTCTCGCAACAAAGAAGCATTCCTGCTTTAACTAAACAAAGAAGCCCTTTTGATTACATACACGGTAACAAAGAAAAAAGAAGAAACCCCCTTTACACTCTCCCCCCACCAAATAAAAGCCATGTCCTCATGACTATTAAATAACTTGCCACCTTTCCTGCCAACACACCGTAACCCAAGCACAAACAGTGAACCAAGCACACAGTAAACCTCACGCCCTGTTCCTCAGTCACTACTTAGGCCAACTATCTGGGAGTTCCCTAACCCTTCTGAGACCTCTGTACCCCCTCACCTAAACCCTTCAGGCTTGGACACAACTGGGGATACCTTGGGCCCACTACCAACTCCTCTCTCAACCTCTCACTCATGCCCCACTCTGCACACAGCTAACTATCCCCGCTACACCTGACTCAATGGGAGAAGGGCCAAAGGTCTCTTCCTCAATCGAGGGAAAGTCAGCAAAAGGCAGCATGTACCACACATCCAGCACATCATCCATCGAATCTGTATTCTTCCTCATTTCTGCGATCGGTAGCTGTTGTTTGATCTTCTCCAAACGGAAACACGTGGCCTGCACTGCTCCTGCAGTCTCTTCAGCTTCCTGTTCAGTATTCACTGCACTTCTCTCCAGCTTTTTCTTCCTCATGACTTCTTCCAGATCAACTTTCAGGTTTTGCACTTCATTTGAACTGTCGATGGTCATCTTCAGATTCCCTTCAAGCTTCCGCTTCTCTCTTCTGAGATTTGTCTGTAATTTCTGCAACTCCGCAAACTCCCCTCTCCAGATTCTCAGTTTGCTATTGCCCCCAGTCAGACAACTTTCTTCATTCTCTCCAACTTGTAAGTCTTCCAAATGGTTCCAGATCATTTTCTCCAGTCTCTCCGTCTTCATTTCAAACTTGATTCTGTAGAGACAGTCACTCACGAGCTGCGACCTTCGCCAGCCCTGGCACGTGTCCAGAAAACACTTTAACTCTGTAATTCTCAGCCGCTCCTGCAACGACCTCACTTCATATTCTCCTGAGGCAAGTCCAAATACCAAGAGATCATCCACATACACCAAAACTCCAAACGCCTCCACATCCCCTATGGTCTTCCACCTGCCCCGCAGGAAGGTTGCAAGGGCTCCAGATATGCCCTGTGGCATCTTTTCAGACCGGAAGACTCCTAGGGAATTTATAACGGCCGTCTTCTCTTTGTCGGCCTCACTCATCGGGATCTGGCAACATCCACTCCTCAGATCCAGCACCTTAAACCACTTCGCACCACTCAGACAGGCCATCGCCTCTTCGGCCCTCAGGGCCATATTCTGGTCACTGACAGTGCGCCTCTTCAGCGCAATATAATCCATACACACGCTGCCTACATCTTCCACGGCTGTAGGGGCCAGTCGCCGCAACCTCTCTCTCTCCGAGGTGTCTTCAGCAGTCAACTCCCCTCTCTCGTGGTATTTTGCAGCGTCCACTAAGAGGGTCTCACCCTCAGATACTTCCCCCAGGCCGTACCACCACTGGCTCTTGTTTGAATTCGGTATCGGCCCAATGCTGCTACACATGTCCACACAAGCAGCTCGAAACTCTGGGTGCATCGACAATGCCTCCAAACAGCGCTCACCCGCCTCCTCTGGGTAGGCCTGCAAGCGCACCAGCAGGATATTGGTTCTCTCTAGAACAGAAACGCTGCCCGTCTCAACAGGGTCCGGACACATCAGCATTAACGATTCATGAACCTCAGTCACCTTCACTTTTTCCTCCAAGAACTCCATTTTCACTGACCAACAACCGTCGTCTGGATAATCAACGGCACTGGTACCCCAAATCTCCGATGCCCTCAATGTCGTCAAGGGCAAATGCTTCCAATAACGGTTATAAAACAAACTGTACAACAACTTAACCGGCGCCCCGGTGCCGAGGATGGCTTTAACTTGACTTCCATCCATCCGTAACAACACCTGTGCGCTTGGTCCCTCTAAGCCTTCAGGAAGAGGGTCTGCTCCTTTCGGGAGTTCTTTGGTACATTGCTGGGAACGTGCTCCCCCAGACACCCCAAGCCGTTCCCCCACTGGGCCTCCTCTAAGTTTCCCGACACCTCTCGAATCAACGGAACAACTGATCCCCTTGACAGATCCCCTTGGCACCACAAACAATTTATCTGCCCCCCAGGCAAAAGGCATACCCTAAAAAATTTCCACCAATCTCCTGCCACGGATTTGATAAGCCCCCCAGGTGTGGCATTTGACTTCCAGTCGAACCACACGCATTTTCCCACACTTTCCCAGAACTGGCAGCTGTCACTTCGAGGTAATTGCGCCCGACAGTTCTAACAAAGTCACCAGCCCGCCTACTCAAACTTTCAACCCGTCCCTGTCGCTTTTCCTCAGCCAAGCACTGCCAGTCACCCAACAACTGAGAGGTCCACTCCGCCCACGCCTCCACCCGTTTAGGGCTGGACATTATTCCAACAACCGGGCAAAGCTCACCACTGCTGAAACATCCCAACCTGTTACTCCTCACTGTCCAAACAGTACGGACAGCCCATGGTCCCACCACCATTTTGTCAGCACTAGTCGGAACTCGAACAAAGACCTCTAGGCTACCAACAGCAGCCACCCCACCCAACACACACGTAGCGATAACCAGCAATCGCACACCCACAAAGGCACACCAGCTCTTCGCCGCAGACACAATTTAAAGAGGGTGATCACACAGCTTCCACAGAAATCAATCCCGGACGAGCCCCCACAATGTAACCCCTGGGTCACCTCAGGCCCGCTCAGCTCATTCTCGTCTAGGGGGAGCAGCCTTCGGCCCTGCCAAACCGGGTAATCAGCTGGTGTGTATGCTGTGTGATGTCCCCGCCTCGCCCAAAAACAGACAGTACACCATATGCGATTAAATGAGTATAATTTATAAAGGTTACTATAACTAAGTGATTAATAATGATACAGTATATATGAAGAAAAAAATAAAGAAAAGGCGCCAAACTTATCAAAGTCCAAACCACTTCATGCACAACCGTTGGAGCTCAATTACTGAAGTCTTCTGGCCACCATTCGATCCCCTCCAAACTCCTTGACTCGCAGCTCAGAAACCTCCGAATGGTCAACCAAACACATCTAGCTTCATCCCCCCTCCTTGGAGCACCTCCTGGCCTCGGACCCCCGCTTGGGGTCCGTTCCTCACCCAGTTTACAGCATTGCGTCCTCTCTCTCTACCCCCTCATGCCGATCTCACCAAAAGTCCTTCAACAAAAGCTTACAGACTCAGAAGAAAGAACATTAATCCCCATTTGGTTTACAAAGGAATACTATTCTCGTTATCAGTAAATTTTAACCCAAACAAGCTTCCAGCACTCTCTCGCAACAAAGGAGCATTCCTGCTAGTTAACAAAACAAAGAAGCCCTTTTGATTACATACACCACAGTAACAAAGAAAAAAGAAGAAACCCCCTTTACACAACGTTTTGGAATTTATTTATCGGCAATTGAAGCGGATAAAAAACCGGAAAAAACAAAAGCTGCGCTTCTACTCCACGTAATAGGTGATGACGCAGTTGAGGTATATAACCATTTTACTTTTGAAAATGGAGATGATTTAAATCTAAATTCGATAATGGACAAATTTGAAGCATGTTGTATACCAAGCGTAATGTGATGTATGAGCAATGTAAATTTTTTACATGTAAGCAGAAAGCTGGTAAAACTATTGATCAATATGTTACTGTGTTGAGACACTGGAGTAAAACATGCGAGTTTGGGGAACCGACAGACTCCCTCATTAAAGACAGAATTGTTTGTGGCATTCTGGATAATGGTCTGACAGAAAGACTGTTAAGAGAACAAGACTTAGAACTGGAAAAAGCTTTGATGCTCTGCAAAGCTTCAGAAACCGTGACGTCACAAGCTAAAGAACTTTACATTGAGAGCTGCAATGTAGACGCTGTGAGGAAGCGCGAGCATATTAGAAAAAATAATAAAACGACAACAAAACCGACAGGGAACAAGATGTCATGTGAGAGGAAGAAGCTATGTGATCGCTGTGGGCAGCAGCTTCCACCAAAACAGTGTCCAGCGTATGAGAAAATGTGCAACCACTGTGGTAAGAGTAATCATTTTTCATGCTGTTGCAGAAGTAGAAAGAAAATAAAACAAGTAAATGCAAGAGTTTATCGATGTGCTTTGTGAAAACAAAGTAAGAATGACTGAACTATTCCATTGCAAGTGAACCAAAACAATATTCTGTTTAAACTTGATACTGGAGCACAAGTAAATGTTCTTGCAGAATCTGAGTTTAATGCACTAAAGCCAAGACCAATGTTACATCAGACAAATATAAAAGTGACTGGGTATTTGGGTGCGGACATTCCAGTTAAAGGAACATGTGTGGCAAAAGTATCACACAAAAATATTGTGCACACGCTTTCATTTGTGGTGGTGCCAAGGAATGTACAGTCAATACTGGGTTTATCTGCCTGTGAGAGACTGAATTTGGTGAAAAGAGAGTTAGTCCTGCACAGTGACACAGAGTCAGAATACAGTGACTTGATGAAAGAGTATGAGGACTTGCTCAAAGGGCTTAGTTGTCTTCCAGGAGATCACACGATTAAAATTGACAACACAGTGCAACCCGTAGTACATCCATGTAGAAAAGTGCCTTTTGCATTATGTCATCAACTGAAAACAGAGCTTGACAGAATGGAAAGGCTAGGAGTCATAAAAAAAATTGATGAACCAACTGAATGGGTCAATTTGCTTGTCATTGTTGATAAGAAAAATGGAAAACTGAGGATTTGCTTGGATCTAAGAGACTTGAATCGAGCCATTAAAAGAGAACATTTCAAATTGCCCACTCGTGAAGAAATTATGTCACAGTTTGCTAATGCAAAGTACTTTAGTAAATTAGATGCATCTTCTGGATTCTGGCAACTTAAACTAGATGAACCGACTTCAAAGTTGTGTACCTTTAACATTCCTTTTGCCAGATATTGTTTTCTTCTGCTTCCGTTTAGAATTGCATCAGCTCCTGAAGTGTACCATAAAACCATTCACATGCTATATGAGCACATTGAGGGCGTAGATACTTCCATGGGCGTTATTATTGTTTGGGGATCAACTAAACAAGAGCGTGGCGCCGGACTCAGACAAGTCTTTGAGGCAACACACAAGGTAAACCTGAAGTTGAATAAAGACAAATGTCAGCTGGGAGTGACTGAACTTACCTTTGTGGGTGATATCATCGACAATGAGGGTGTGCGTCCTGATCCATTGAAGGTTTCTGCTATTGAGAACATGCCAAGACCACAATGTAAAAAAGCTGTTCAAAGGTTTATGGGAATGACCAACTACATGGAAAATTCATAACAATTTTTTGGAACAGCTTGCTCCATTGAGGCGGCTATCAGAAAAGAGAAACGAATGGAGCTGGAATCATGAACAGGAGAAGGAATGGCAAAATCTCAAGAAATTGCTCATTAAAGAACCTGTGTTGAAATTTTATGATGCTGAGAAACCCATCAAAATCTCATGTGATGCAGGCTTAGGGGCAGTATTACTCCAGAAACCTGATAAGGAATGGCTACCAGTGGCATATGCATCTTGTTCATTATCTGATGCAGAAACAAGGTATGCCCAAGTTGAAAAAGAATTGCTCAGCATTATGTTTGCTTGCGAGAGCTTTCATCAGTTTGTGTCAGGGCAATCTATTGATGTTGAAGCTGATCAAGTGACTGCCCTTTGCAAATTCAGTGAATGATGATCAAATTACAAAGATATGCATTGAATGTGTCATGCACACCTGGAAAATTCATGTACACAGCTGACCCACTTTCCAGAGCTGTGGATCCAACAACAAAAGACAGTCACAGGGACGCTGTTGATGTTCAGGCATTTGTTAATATGATCGTAGAGACTGTTCATGTTGCTCCCGAAAAGTTGGAACTGCTGCGTCTTGAGACAGAGAAGGACAAAATTCTCAGTCAGTTAATACAAGTGGTGATGGATGGATGGCCAGATAATAAGCATGACTGTACCTCAGAAGGTCAAGAATATTGGAGCCATGGATCAGAACTGTCTGTTGCGGATGGGATATTGTATAAAGGTAGCAGAATTGTGATTCCTAAAAGTCTCTGAAAAGAAATGCTTGGGAAAATTCATGAAGGCCACCTGTGTATTGAAAAATATAAGAGAAGGGTGTGGGAAGTGACATTTTGGCCCAGGATGAATCAAGAAATTGCAGAATTGGTGTCTTCTTGTCAAATATGCCTAAAAACCAACCTAGTAACCCTAAGGAGCCACTGCATCCACATCCTAGTCCTCAGAGACCTTATCAGGCGGTAGACGTTGATCTGTTTGTAACTGACAACAAAGATGATCTATTAATAACAGATTACTACACATTGTATCCTGAAGTGTGTGGTCTGAGCAGAACAACTGCAGAGAATGTAATTACATGCATGAAATCAGTTTTTTCCAGACATGGTGCACCTGATGAACCTTTCACAGACAATGGTCCACAATTCGATGGTGAATGCATGGGAAATGCTGCTCATGAATGGGGCTTTGTTCATACAATGTCTAGTCTATTCTTCCCTCAGTCCAATGGATTAGTTGAGAGGTCAGTAGGAATTATCAAGAAACTGATGCACAAAGCAAAAGGTAGTGGAGGTGATTTTAATAAAGCTTTGTTAGCCTATTGCAGTACTCCACTTGAATGTGGATTTGCACCTGCTCAGCTCTTGATGGGACCCCTTTTGAGATCCAATCTGCCATTAGATGGGAGCTTTCTGAGAACAGAGGGAGGTAAACAAGAGAAAAGATGGAAAGATGAACACAAAGCAAAGCAGAAAACATACTCTGACAGATGTTCTCGTCAATTACCTGAACTGCACCAAGGAGATGAAGTAAGCGTACAAGACAAAATGAACACATGGACACAGAAAGCTACAGTGCTTGAAGAAGTATAACCCAGATCATACATGGTCCAAACAGAAGAAGGAGCAGTGTTAAGAAGAAATTGCAAAGACCAACTTCAGAGTTTCAGTTAACTGATGCAGACCAGACAAAACATGGAAATAACAAAGAAACACAAGAACGATGTGAAACACTTAGAAGGTCTACTCATGTCCGCAAACCCCCAGAGACTGATAGAGACATGTTAAATTATGCATTTGCTGTGGTCAATGTTGCTAATTGTTTTTCTTTTTAAGGAAAGGAACATGTGGTGATATCACGTGTAAGAACGTGATTGGAGAAAGTTCCGAGCATGCGCAGAAATGTTAGAAAGATCTGGAAGCATGGCGCTATAAGACATTTGTGGCTGTTGCTGTTAAATAAAAGTTCTATATCTTCCAGAATATGGTTTGTTATTAGAAACCCACGGTACGTATTAATATAAAGAACACAACAAGAAGCATACAGCAATCATGTACCAACAGATAGAGTCAGAGTAAGGGAAAAAGTGTGAAGACAATACAAAAGGCAAAAAAAAAGGTTCATAGGGATAGAGAGGACAATTCACACTTTATTGAGGCCACACAAGGATTTTATTGGGGGGGGGGTCTCTAAAAACTAAAATAAATTAGCAATCAAATTTGAGAGCATAGGAAAAGACAAAGTGCGGGACGGAGGGATGGTGTAGAACAGAAACACAGATGTTTGCCGACATTCACAGAAATTTGACTCAAAAGAGGGCAGTATTGGGCATTAGATATTGCTGAATCCAAATTGGTCAGAAAAGATAGAAAAAGAAAGGAGAAATACTGTAGCTGCATTGATTATAGGGAATATTATGTTAGTGTAGTAAAAGGATACTGGTACTCCATAGTAGAGTATATAGAGTAACTATATAACTATATATACACTCTATAACTCTCTATATATAGTCCATATATTGACACCATAGATATGTTGCTAGTCACCTGAAGGTAAGGCAAGTTTAGCCAGCATGGATTTGACAGACAAATTATATTTAACCAATTTGATAGAATTTTTTGATGAGGCAATAGGTTGAGTTGACGAAGGACTGCAGTGTGTTAGTACAGTGGCTTAGAGACTTCCACAAACCTTTGATAATGTTACAGGTTTATTAGCATAGTTGAAGCATATTGCATAAAATGTATAGTGATACCATGATATAAATTTGGCTAGCTACCAGACAACACAGGGCCTATGGTGAAAGGCTGCTTTTCAGACTGAAGGAAAGCTTTTCCAGGGATTGGTTTTGGGGCCCCTTGCATTTTTGATCCATATCAACGACCTAAGTTGGAGGTGGGGGGGTGGGGGGGGATGGAGGCCACAGCATCTAAATTTGTGAATGACAGAGGACGCGGTAACTGCGAAACAGTCGGAAATAAACTACAAGCAACACACACAAGGTGCTGGTGGAAAGCAGCAGGCCGGGCTGCATCTGTGGAAAAGAGTACAGACGACGTTTCGGGCCGGGTCCCTTCATCAGGGACTGGTGAAAAGAAGATGAGGGGTTGGAGTTAGAAGGTGGGGGGAGGGGAGGAAGAAACACAAGGTGAGAGGTGAAACCAGGAGGGGGTGAAGTAAAGAGCTGGGAAGTTGATTGGTGAAAGAGAAACAGGGCTGGAGGAAAGGGAATCTGATAGGAGAGGACAGAAAGGCATGGAAGAAAGGAAAGGGGGAGGAGCACCAGAGAGAGGTATCTCCTTTCCTGCCCATCATCTCCCTCTAATGTTCCTTCCCCCTTTTCTTTCACAACCATTGAAAGTGGGAAGACAGGTTGAGAAAATATCTAATAAGCTACTTTCAATTCTGGGCTTTAACAATCAAGGCCTGAAGTACCGAAGCAGGAATGGTAGGTTGCACCTTTGATACACAAAGGCGTGGCCTGAACCGGCTTTAATTCTCATTGCCACGGTATAGAACAAATGTGAAGATGTTAAAGAGAGACAAGAAGAAAAGCAATGAGAATGGTTCCTGTGATGACAGAGAGCTTTTACAAAGTTTTCTTCGAGTGGCTGGGGCAGATTTCTTTGGAGAAGAAGAGGCTGAAGGGAGATTTGATGGAAGTATACAAAGTGATTAATCGACTGCATGGAGTGGATATTGGAAACCTATTGAATTTGAAGAATAAAGGACAGTGGTATAAAATAAAGGGAGTGAGAATGCAACGTGTGGTTGGGTTCAGGAACGCAGATGTAGTGATGGCAGGTTCCTTCATGGCCTTCAAGATGGAATTTGGATTACTACATGATGGAGAGAGGTTTGAAATTGGACATATTCTTCGGCAGAGGGACAGCAGGAACATGAGGGGCTGAATAAACCCTTGCACTGTAACCATTCAAAGATTTGCACACAGCAGGGGAAACGTCAGCACAAATCCAGAGAGACCATCTCTGTGCTGCTGTTTAGGATGATAAGCGAACGCAGGCTGCTCCCAGGAAGGATCGTCTCATGCTCCGTGCGTTGTGAGCTGGCACTCTGTAAACCTACACCGCCAGCAGGGGCATAATGAATTCAGTAACCCCAGCAGACTGCCAAGGTAACCTGTCAACAACAGTCTGCTGGAGAATCTCAGCAGGTCGAGCAGCGGCTGTGGGAAGGAAAGACCTGCTGATGTTTCAGGTTGAAACCCTGCATCAGGACTCACCAGCAATCTCCTTTCATGTACCTGGGTACCAGTACACTTCTTCAGTCCACAGTTCAGCATCCTGCAGTGCCGTGTGGTGGGCTGAGGCAATTAGCTGTCCCTCACCAATCAAATGGCCTTCTGAGAATTCATTTCATCTTGCTGCAGTTTCTGTCGGGATGAGGCAGAGTATTGGATAGTGGGCTGGCCTTAAGGACGACACTCACAAGCCAGTGTATTCTGTTCAGGCTGTGACAAAGAATTCCACAGATTCTCTGGCTAAAGAAATTCCTCCTCATCTCTGCTAAGCAGCCTCATACGGTAGCGCGATATCGATACGCAGCGGCCTCTCCGGACTCTGGATTGGGGATTACCAAACGTTATGTGGTTTTTCTTGCGTGACTGTTTTGTGCTTTTTCGTGATACCATTCCGGAGAACGTAGTCTCATTTTTTAACTGCATTGTATTTGTGGTTTATAAATGACAATAAACTGAATCTGAATCTGAATCATATGTGGCACCTTGTCAAAGATCTTCTGCAAATCCAAATACACAACATCGAGTGATTCTCCTTTGTCCACCCTTCAAAGAATTCCAACAGATTTGTCAGGCAAGATTTTCCTTTGAGGAAACCATGCTGACTTTGGTCTATTTTATCCTGTGCCCTCAAGTATCCTGAGACCTTATCTCTGATAATCAACTCCAACTTCTTCCCGACCAATGAGGTCAGTCTAACTGGCCTATGGTTTCCTTTCTTCTGCCTCCCTCCCTTCTTGAAGAGTGGAGTGACATAGGCAATTTTCCAGTTCTCCAGACTCGTGCTCGAATCCATTGATTCTTGAAACTGGTGCCTCCACAATCTCTTCAGCCACCTCTGTCAGAACCCTGGGGTGTATACCATCTGGTCCAGGTGACTCATCTACCTTCAGACCTTTCAGTCTCCCAAAAGCCTTCTCTCTAATAATGTTAACTTCACACACTTCATGACCCCAACCCATGGAACTTTCACCATACTGCTGGTGTCTTCCACATTGAAGACTGATGCAAAATCCTTAATCAGTTCGACTGCCATTTCCTTGTCCCCCCGCCCCCCCATTTCTACCTCTCTGGCATCATTTTCCAATGGTCCGATATCCATCCTTAACTCTCTTTCACTCTTTATATATCTGAAGAAATTTTTGGTATCCTCTTTAACATAGCTTACTTTCATATTCCATCTTTGCCATGACTTTTGCAATATTGCCCTTTTGGCATGCAATGTATATCTCCTGTTGTAAGTGCAGACCACATCCTTACTACTGTTTTAGGATTTGTATACAAAGACCCTCGGGGTCTTTTTACCCTTGTGGTTCCTTAGCTCTATCCACAAAGATTCAAAACCATCTGACCCTATGTCACCTTCTTTTAATGATTTGATTTTCTTTTGCTAACAAAGCAATGCCACCTCCTCTGCCTTCTTGCCTGTCCTTTCGATGCAATGTGCATCCTTGGACATTGAGCTCCCAGCTATAATTTTCCATCAGCCATGATTCAGTGATGCCTACAATGTCATACCTGCAACTGGGCTACAAGTTCATCTACTTTATTCCATACACTGTGCGCATTCAAATATAACTCAGTCCTGTGTTCACTCTCTTCCACTTTGTCAGCCGTTTGTGTTGCAACTCATTCTGTTGACTGCAATTTCACCCTGTCAACAGCCTCTGATTTGAATTCTGTCAAAAGACATTACTTTGAACTTTGAACCTTGATTAATGCTGCCCTTCAGTAATAGTCAGGTGCCTGTTACTGGCTCAGTCACGGAGGAACAAAGAACGAAACATTAGCCGTGGTAATGCTTTAGGTTGTGTGTTGAGAAACCTTCATAAATTTCTGCTTTTATTTGAGATTTAGAGCATCAAAGAAAAACTGCAGGCAAAAGCAGAATTTGATGGATAATCACAGGGCGGGCAGAGTCTGCGAAACTGAGCTAACGTTTCAGACGAAAGACCTTCTGCCAGCAATGGGAAATGTCGAAAGCAGGCGTGTTTTAAATTGTTGAGAAGGGGAAAGGTGGACTGAGCGAAGGGAGTGATCAGGTAGGAGACAGGGATTGGTATCAACTAACAAAGGTTATTGCAGCTTTGCTAATGGCAGCGAAGTGTCACATATTGGAGGCAACGGCATGTGGTTACGTCAACCCCAAGCTGCAGTGGTCGTTGCTGCTCGACCTGTTGCTGCTCCACCATTCATCACTTTCTCCGTATCAGCTGATCGACAGCATCGTTTGCCTTTATTAGGGAGAGAGAGAGAGCCTGTGGTATGTCGAATTGTCAAGGAGAACGATTAGCTTTCGTCGCACTGCAGATCACGCTTGCTGTCACTCGCTTGGTGGGTGGAGGGGGCTGATACGGGGGGGATTAGGAGGGCTTTGGGGTCCCAACGTTCTCACTGTCACTCATTCCTTGGGGCACTCTTCAGTTCTCGTGGGTGTCTGCAAAGAACAAGGATCAAGGATATGCACCTTCCAGACCCACAACCATCCACCATCTAGGAGGACGAAGACAGCAGATACCTGAGAATATTACCTCTTGGAAATCCCCCTCCAAGTCACTCACCATCCTGACTTGAAAATGTATCGCCATTCCTGCATTGTCGCTGGCTCAAAATCATGGAATTCCCTCTCTAACAGCACCATGGGTGTACCTACACCTCAGGGACCACAGCGGTTCAAGAAGGCAGCTTCGTCACCACCTTCTCAAGGGCAACTAGGGACGGGCAATAAATGCTGGCTACACCCACATCCTGTAAATAAATAAATATAGATTCTCTGATATTAAATGTATTTATTGAATCTACTGTATATGTTTGCAGTTGCTACACATTAACTTCCAGTAGTTTATGTACATAGACACCCGGGTCCTCCTGAACACAAACACCATCTAATCTCATTGTTAAATCAGCCAGCAAGGTGCTTCAGTAGTGTGTGTCTACACTTTAAGCAGCTGTATGAAGCACGTGATCTGAATTTATGTACAGTTTTGTATCTTCCCCTCAGAGAGGACCGCAACCCTGCCGTTGGGTGCCTCGATAACCCGGAGAGCTATGTTGCCTGGAATCAGGGCTTTGTGCTTTGGCTCTTGGTTGGGTCACCCAAGCCAAACAGGTCAAAGGGTAGAGGCCAGACTAGCAGTGGTCCACTGGTCCTCCGGGTTCAGGGGTTCAGCTCAGGGCTAACAACCCTGACTGGTCAAAAAGCAATTATAACGGAAAGAACAATGAAGAGCTCTTCCATAAAGGCAGAAATGGAGGACCTTCACTGCTGTCCTGAACACCAGATTCATAGTGGGCAGCAAGTAGGTAAGTTTGCATCTCCCACTGCTAAGAGCCGAGTGTTGTTTGCCCTCAATAGAGGATGCATAATTAGAGGCTCGGTCTTTGTTATTTGTCATACTCAGAATCAGAATCACCGGCAAATGTGAAACTTATTGTTATGTGGCAGCAGTACATTGTAAAACGTAATAATAAAAAAGTGCAAAGTACAGGAAGTAGATACATACAAGTTCAATTAAATCAGTAGCTTAAGAAGAGAGGGGAAAAAAAGTGATGAAGTAGTATTCAATGTCCATTCAGAAATCTGAAGGCAGAGGAAAAGAAACTGTTCCTGAATCGTCTGAGCTGAAAGATAAAAAAAGGTGCTGCATTGGCAATGAGGGTGGATATTGCTGCTCAGGAAATGGTAAGGTTGTGACTATGTGCAAAGGAAAAGTGAGGGGAAATTTTTAAGTAGACTGACATCGATGGCAAAATAGCAGTGATTGTTCCACCAGTGTATCCATGATCATAGCACACAGTACATATAACCTTAAAGGTATAAGCACACAATATATATTATACAAGAGTATTTTTGTCTTTGCTTCTTAGTCTTAAATATATAGGAAGAAAAACAATAGGAGAAAAGCGTCTCTCACCCACAGGCCACGTACATTTCACGTTGTATTGAATAGTGTCCATTGTTTCCTCTTCGGAGGAAACGTGTCTACATTCTCCTTGAATCACAACGATATTAAAGAAAAGTTCTGGATTATTTAAGCATGCAACTTTGGGTGCCCATTTTACACAGCTGTACTCATTCCTGACATGACAGGACATGACTGGTTTCAGGCTTGGTTGAGCATCATAAGAAACATCTATTTCTGATACCCTGCAGCCATCTTTCTCAACATGTAACTTTCCATTCCAATTAAACAGACAACTAACTACTGTACAGTGCCTGATATTTAACTAAAACAAGTGGCCACTGGCTGCGGCGAGATTATGGGTTGGCTGAACCTTGGCCCTCGAGATATCCCTGTGGTCGGATTAGCTGAGTTCAGAAATTGGCCACGACATAGTTTCGGATTAACAAACTCACGTCCTGCCGATCCATAGGTCAGTGTCCAAGCTGCCTGCAAGGCTGGGTAAGCATGTGGTCCATGAAAGTGAATAATCAGAGAAAAAGGATGAAGGGGGAAGAGAGGAGGCTGAACTAATGGGCCTGGAAACAAGGAGGAGGAAACAGAAAATTGGAAGCATGGAGAGAAAGAGAAAAAGAGGAAGAAAGCAAACAGAAATGTCTTGG
This sequence comes from Hypanus sabinus, assembly GCF_030144855.1. Classification (NCBI taxonomy): domain Eukaryota; kingdom Metazoa; phylum Chordata; class Chondrichthyes; order Myliobatiformes; family Dasyatidae; genus Hypanus; species Hypanus sabinus. The sequence continues at coordinate 23,043,405 of NC_082732.1, forward strand.
AGTCATAAAGTGATACAGCACAGGTGCAGGCCCTTCAGACTAATAAATCCATAGCAACCATTTTGTCTTCTGAGCTAATCCCATTTTCCTGTATTTAGTCCATATCCCTTGTTGTATAGTTAATACTTCAATAATAGTTGAGTAATCTTTTATATATATATTGACTAAGCATTCTTGTTCATTTAAATAATTTATTGCATTAATTGCATGTGTCATCATGGTATCTAAAAGTAAATTCGAGCGAGAACGCTTAATCAACCAATGCAAGATTACTCAAATATTACTCAATGATTACACAATGTCCCTCAAGACCCACCTCCCCCGTGTACCGTCCAAGTGCTTCTCAAATGATTCTATTGTACCTGCCTCAGCCATTTCTTCTGGCAGCTCATTCCATATACTTATCACCTTCTGCATGAAAAGGTTGTTCCTTAACTCCTTTTTAAATCTTTCCCCTCTCACCCTAAACCTCCCATCTTTGGGCTCGCCTGCCCTGGGAAAAAGACTGCTGCCAATCATCTTATCTCCGCTTCTCGTCATTTTAAACATTTCAGCGTAGAAGCTCACCACTATTCTCCTACGTACCAGGGAGCAAGGATCTCGCCAGACCAACATCTCCATATAACTCAGGCTCTCTCGTCCTGGCGAAATCCTTCTTATTCCTTTCAGCACCATTTCCAATTTAACCACATTTTTCCTGTGGCAGGATGACCAAAACTATACACAATTTCCAGTGCTGTCTCACCAACAACTTGTACAACTACAGTGTAATCAGAATCAGACTTTAATCGCCAAGTACCTGTGCACATACAAGGAATTTACTTCCGGCAGATGTTGTCTCTCTGCTCATAACAATAATAATGATAAATATAAATGAAAATATAGATTATACATACAGGTAGTGCAACCAAGTAATAGTTGGCCGACAGTTAACTGTTCAGCAAAGTGACCGCAGTAGGGAAAAAACTTCTCCAGTGCCTATTAGTCTTAGTCTGGAGGGATCTGAAGCGCCTACCAGACGGAAGCAGTTCAAACAGTCCGTGCACAGGATGGAAGGAGTCCTTTATGATGTTCCCCGCCCTCTTCTTCAACCTGGAAGAGTACAGGTCCACAATAGAGGGCAGGGAGGCTCCAATGATGCGCTCGGCAGTCCTCACTGTGCGCTGTAGTCTGGTTCTATCCTGCTTGGTGGCGGCTCCAAACCACACAGTGATGGAGGTGCACAGGACAGACTCAATGACTGCAGTGTAGAACTGCAGCAGCAATTCCTGAGGCAGACCATATTTCCTCAAGAGGCGCAGGAAGTACATCCGCTGCTGGGCCTTCTTCAGGATGGAGCTGATGTTCTGCTCCCACTTCAGATCCTGAGAGATGGTGGTTCCCAGGAACCTGAAGTTCTCCACGGTGGACACAGGGCTGCCAAGGACTGTGAGGGGGGACATAACGGGGGGATGTCTCCTGAAATCCACTATCATCTCCTTTGTCTTGAGTGTGTTCAGCTCCAGATTGTTCTGACTGCACCAGAGCGCCAGTTGGTCCACCTGCTGTCGATATGCAGACTCATCACTGTTCTGGATGAGTCCGATGACGGTGGTGTCGTCTGCAAACTTCAAAAGCCTCACATAGGGGTTGGAAGAGGTGCAGTCATTGGTGTAGAGGGAGAACAGCAGTGGAGAGAGGACACACCCCTGGGGGGTGCCGGTGTTGGTGATTCGAATATCCGAGGTGACCTGTCCCATCCTTACCTGCTGACTTCTCCCAACTCCTATACTCAGTGTCCTGACTGACGAAGGCCAGCATGCTAAATGCTTTTTTCACCGCCCTGTCTACCTGTGATGCTGCTTTCAACTAACTAGGCACCTACACTCCTCGGTTCCATTACACTCCCTCGTGCCCTACGAGGATGATTCCGGGAACGAAGGGGTTAACATGTGAGGAGCGTTTGGCAGCTTTGGGTCTGTACTCACTGGAATTTAGAAGAATGCAGGGGATCTCATTGAAACCTACCGAATGTTGAGAGGACTAGATAAGATGAATGTGTTTCCTCTGGTGGGGGTATCTAGAACGAGAGGGCACAGCCTTAGAACAGAGGGGCAAGCCTTTAGAACAGAGGTAACAAGGATTTTTTTTAGCCAGAGAGTAGTGAATCTGTGGAATGCTCTGCCACAGACTGCAGTGGAGGCCTAGTCTGTGGGTATATTTAAAGTGGAAATTGATAGATACCTGAATGGACGGGGCATCAAGGGATATGGTGAGAGGGAAGGTATATGGGGCTGAATGAGATCCAGGATCAGCCATGAAGAAATGGTGGGGCAGACTCGATGGGCTGAATGGCCTAATTCTGCTCCTATATTTTATGGTCTGATGGCCTAATTTATAATGTAAATCCTATGCTGGTTTGACTTTCCAAAATACATCACCACACAGTTACCAGTAACGAAATCAATTTGCCACCTCCAGGTCAACTTCCCTAACTGATCCAGATCTCCTTATAATATACGATAACCTTCTTCACTGTCAACAGCACCTCTGGATTGTTTGTCATCAGCAAACTTATTGATCAACACTTGTGCATTTAACCCAAATCATTTATATAAATAACAAATAAGAACTTCAACCCTTGAGGGGCACCGTTAGTCACTGTTCTCCATTCCAAGAATCAATGTTCAACCACCATTCCTCTGTACGGAACTGCAGGAAAGTTAATTTTCTTAAATAAAAATACAGAATTTTGCAAACACTCAGCAGGTCAAGCAGCATCCATGGAGAGAGAAACAGGATCAACATTTCAGGTTGAAGACTCTCCGCATCTTCAGTTGTCATTTCAGATTTTCACTCTTTACAGCTTTTTGATCTTCAAATTTTCTAAAAGATCTGTAAAAGTAATATTAAATCCGGGTTAATGTTTGAGGCATGTTATGAATGGCAGAAGAAATGAGGTTAAATGACAATTTAAAAACTTACAGGAAATTTGTTTGCCAAAAACAACAGCTCGTGACCCCATCCAGTGATTATAAATGCCACAAAAGCCGTCACTGAACTTTTGGGTGGCTTCATTGGCCGTAACGAAGTGAAAACATATTTATGATGTTGGCACAGGAGATAGCTGGAAACTGTACTGGCTCTGCAAAGTCCTCCGAGAGAACGGGAATTTCACTTTATAGGTAAGTAATTTGTATAGACATCAGAAAGCCAAATGTCATCATGCCACCCAGCTGCCAGTTTATTGCACACCATTTAACTACTTTTTAGCCAATAGTTTGCAAATGAACTTGCGATTTATGATTCTAAAGATTGAAATGAACCCCCCCCCCCGAGCAACAGGTCTCTGTCAGAGATTAGAATGCTTTCTGTGACCAAGCTCTCTGTACTCTCTGTATGTTTGACATACCTTTACTCCCTCAACACCTTCACTGTGTTCCTACCTCCCTGCTTCTTGTCTAGGGCTTACTGGAGTTTTAAGGAATAATTCCCTAATATTATATTTGGGCAAAGGCTTTGGATGACAACTAACAAGACCTGTAATATAAGGGTGATGAGTCCCATTGTTCAAGGCAACGAACTCTTGGGCAGTACAAAGGGAGAGTTGCACTATGACAGATCCAGCTAAACCGAGCTTCCACCTACTTGTATCAATAAAAATCCCCTCTCACCATTTTAAATAAGTGTTATCCATCGTCTTGTTCAAACTCTATTCATCAAGGAGTATCAGTAAAGGTGGATGTAATCACACCACTGCTCTGTCTTTGCTGCATGTGTAAATCGGCTGCCGCGATTTCTACCCTTCAACAGTGGCCACTGTTTTCTTGCTTTGAAGTGCAACAAGAATCTCTCAGTTATGAAAAGCACTAAGTTCACCGAAAAGGCACCGACCGATGCACTTGGGCTCTCACGACCAGACTATGTAACAGTTTCTTCCCCCAAGCCAACAGACTCCTCAATACCCAGAGCCTGGACTGACACCTGACTGCCCTGTTGTCTTGTTTATTATTTATTGTAATGCCTGCACTGTTTTGTGCACTTTATGCAGTCCTGGGTTGGTCTGTAGTCTAGTTTTTTTTTCTGTGTTGTTTTTTATGTAGTTCAGTCTAGTTTTTGTACTGTGTAATGTAACACCATGGTCCTGAAAAAACACTGTCTCATTTTTACTATGCACTGTACCAGCAGTTATGGTCGAAATGACAATAAAAGTAACTTGACTTGATCAAAGACGAAGGCATGAACAGGTGGAATAAGAAAAAAAACTTACTTGCAGCAACATCATATGTCATATTTACAAGAAATACAAAAATTAAACACAAATTACAAATAACTGATTATAGATAGGAATACCTTTTTTTCCTTAAACGATATATCTGGACACAAGAGACTCTGCAGAAGCTGGAGATCCAGAGCAACACACGCAAAACACTGAAGGAGCTCAGCAGGTCAAGCAGCATCTGTGAAAGTGAATAAATAGTTTTGGGTCGAGACCCTTCATCGGGACTGGAAAGGAAGGGGGAATAAAAAGGTTGGGGTAAAGGAAGGAGGACAAGTGAGAAGGTGATAAGTGAAGCCAGGTGGGTGGGAAAGGTAAAGGGTTGGAGAAGAAGGAATCTGATAGGAGAGAGGAGTGGACCATGGGAGAAAGGAAAGAAGGAGGGGCACCAGAGGGAAGTGATAGGCAGGTGAGGAGAAGAGTTAAGGGCTAGAGTGGGCAATAGAAGAAGAGGGGAAAAGTTTGTCTCCAGAGAAGGAGACAGAGTGTTTGAAAAAGGGGGAGAGGTGTCAAAAATGGAACAAGTGAATTTAAGGACGGGTGGAAGTTAGCAACTAAGTTGATGAAATTGATGAGCTCAGCATGGGTGAATGAAACAGTATTTATGCAGTCGTCAATGTGGAGTAGAAAGAGCATTACCAGGGAAGACTTGGAACCTGTAGTCAACAAAAAGGAAGGCATAGTTGAGGCCCATGTGAGTGCCCCTAGCTACACCTTGAGTTTGGAGTAAGTGAGTGGAACTGAAGGAGAAACTGTTGAGGGTGAGGACCAGTTCTTCCAGATGGTGAAGGGTGATGGAGTGGGGGAACTGCCTGGGGGTTCTGTTGAGAAAGAAGTGGAGAGCTGTAGGGCCTTGTTGATGGGGGATAAAAGTGAATAGGGACGGACAGAATATATATTTAGACACTAACTCTCTGTAAGGGGCAGCATGTTTAGAAGTTCAAACATGATCCTAGAATGTTCCTCAAGATGTCAGACATCCTCTTTCTTCTATGAGTCATCACATTTACTGATTGCCCCACTTTAAAGCTCCACAGAACTCCTACCATCCAGCCTATACTCACTTTCACTGGGAAGGAGGTACAGGAGCCTGAACCATGAGGCTCAAGAACAGTTATTACCCTTCAAACGTCAGGCTCCTGAACCAGCATAGATAACTTCACTCATCTCAACTCTGAAGTGATTCCACAACACATGGACTCATTTGCAAGGGCTCTACAGCTTCTGTTTGCAGTATTGTTTATTTATTTATCTTTGTGTGTTGTTTTTCATTGATTCTATTGTATTTCTTTGTTCTACTGTGAATGCCTGCAAGAAAATGAATCTCAGGGTAGTATACGGTGGGATACTTCATGTTATGTTTGTAACTCCAGAAACTAATCAAAAGAGAAACACGGGAGCCGAGGATACTCGTGTACTTACTTTAAGTTGTTTTACTTTAGTGAGGCGGGCACTTATGACGTGGTGGTGTAATGACGTAAGCCATTCACGTACTTTTACAAGTAATCCTGAATGTCCTGATTGGTCAGGGCACCAAAGGTTATGGCGAGAAGGCAGGTGTAAGGGGTTGAGTGGAATCCAGGATCAGCCATGATGGAATGGCGGAGCAGACTCGATGGGCTGAATGGCCTAATTCTGCTCCTATGTCTAACGGTCTTATGGTCTCACCCATAGTTAATTATGTAACCAACAATGAAGGCTGAATCAAACAATATATTTACAATATTATTGAAATATTAAATACGCAACACTCCTTCCTGTTTATCTATAAACTCCATCTCAATATGGTATTCATCTCAACTTCTATACATGTGTTTTTGTGTGTGTGTGTGTGTGTGTGTGTGTGTGTGTGTGTGTGTGTGTGTGTGTGTGTGTGTGTGTGTGTGTGTGTGTGTGTATGTATAAAGTATACCATACATTACAACTACTATGTAGACATTGCCAGCTGGTAAAATTTAAATTGTCCCATTCAGGTTTAAGGATTTAATCACTGTGGAAGATTTCTTACTCAAACCATCAGCATTTCCATGATTAGTTGTCCTTTTGAATTCAACGTTGTAATTTTGTCCTCCAGGAAAAAGAGCCCGTCTCTGCATTTGTGCTGATGCTTTCAGTGGGAAACCCTTCTAAGGATTGAAAATGGACACTAGCGGTTGGTGATCAGCAACAACAGTAAGCTCGGACCCATACAAGTACTGGTTGAAACGTTTTACATCCCAAGTCATAATTGAGGCCTCTCTGTCAATCTGTGTATAATCTTTTTTCCTGCAGTGGTAAGGGAACGTGATGCAAAGGCTATAGGGCATTCACTTCCATGACTCATAACATGTGTCGTGACTGTGCCTAAGGTGTACCATAAGACAAAGCGTCACGGGCAAGCTTCACTGGACAATGTGGATCATAATATGTGTGAGTACAGTGTCCGACATAACCCTTTACCCTTTTGAAAGCCATTGAAACATTTAAATCTCCAGGGCTTGAAAAGGAGTTCCTCGGACCCTACAGGAGGCAAGTGCAGAAATTGCCCGGGCCCTAGCAGAGAATTATCCTTAGCAACAGGAGAGATACCAGAGGACTGAATGTCTACATGGACTTTAGCAAGGCATTGACAAGGCCCTGCGTGGGAAGTTGGTCGAAAAGGTTCAGTCACTTGGCATTCAAGTTGAGATAGTTAATTGGATTAGACATTAGCTTTGTGGGAGAAGCTACAGAGTGGTAATAGATGGCTGCCTCTCCAACTAAAAGCCTGTGACTAGTGGAGTACCGCAGGGATCGGTGCTGGGTCCATCGTTGTTTGTCTTCTATATCGATGACCTGGATGATAATGTGGTCAAACAGATCAGCAAATCTGCGAATGACACCAAGACTGGGGGTGTAACAGACAGTGATTAAAGTTATCATGGCTTGCAGAGGGATCTGGATTAGCTAGAGAAATGGGCTGAGAAATGGCTGATGGAATTTACTGCAGACAAGTGCAAGGTGTTGCTCTTTGGTAGGACCATCCTGAACAGGTCTTACACAGTGAACGGTAGGGCACTGAGGAGAGTGGTAGAGCACAAGGAATACAGGTCCATAATTTGTTGAAAGTGGCATCACAGGTAGATAGGGTCATAAAGAAAGCTATTGGCACATTGGCCTTCATAAACCAATGCAATGAGTACAGGAGATGGGATGTTATGTTGAAATTTTATAAGATGTTGGTGAGGCCTAATTTGGAGCATTGTGTGAAGTTTTGGTCACCTACCTACAGGAAAGATGTTAACAAGGTTGTAAGAGTACAGAGAAAATTTAGAAATATGTTGCAAGTCTGGAATATCTGAGTTATAAGGAAAGATTGAATAGATTAGGACTGTATCCTTAGAATGGGAAGATTGAGAGGAGATTTGATAGAGGTATCCAAAATTATGAGGGGTATAGATGGGGTTAAGATAGGCAGGCTTTTTCCACCGAGGTTGGGTGGGACGACAACCAGAGGTCGGTGGTTAAGGGTGAAAGGTGAAAAGTTTAAGGGGAACATGAGGGGAAACTTCTTCACTCAGAGGGTCATGAGAGTGCAGAATGAGCTGCCAGCAGAAGTGGTGCAGGCGAGCTCGATTTCAACATTTAAGAGAAGTTTGGATAGGTACATGGATGGTAGGGGTACGGAGGGCTAAGGTTTCGGTGCAAGTTGATGGGAGTGTGCAGTTTAAATGGTTTTGGCATGGACTAGATGGGCCAAAGGGCCTGTTTCTGTGCTTTACTTCTCTATACAACACTGCATACATACTTTGATAATAAATTTAGTCTGAACATTGAACATTGTTTCAAATTGAATTTGCTGGTAAGTCCGAGCAGTTGTCGCTTCTGAAGGAGCCAGTCATGAAACCATGCAATATACCCAAAGTCTTCCTTACAGCCCTGGAAATCCAAGCCATCACTGCACTCAACCATGTGTCTCTGGGTTGCTTCAGGACTTTCAGGTAAGTATCTGTACCAATGACTGCAACTTTGCTGGTCAGAGGTAACAGCTGCCACACTCAACACCTTGAGAGAAGAAATCTTTCTGCTAATGTCTGAGTTTTTAAATGTTCAGACCTTCACTGGTAAGGCCCCTGTAGCCAACAGACCACTTAATAATAATCTTCCGGCACACTTGAATTTAAGAATCCCAGCTCAGTTGAATAATGCTCCTGAGAGTTATCAACGATCTATTCAGATGTTTTCTTTGAATTTATTAATTTCCCAGCATGTGGCAACGCTGGTGTTGGACCTTGATACTCTTTTCATCCAAAGTTCCTTCAGAAGTCAAGAATGAGTCATAGGCTTTATTGCTTACGATTGTTTTATTAAGTATTGCAGAAGAAAACGAACAAGAAAGAGGAGCCGAAAGAACAAAGAAAATACAAAGGAGAAAAAGAGTCATGGTTGTCTCACAATCTGGCGAGAGATAACAAAATTCCAGTGATAACTATTAAACTATAAAACAGCCAGTTTCAAGCTGCATGACACCTGTATGAAACTAAAAATCTCCTGGAAAAGTACCGAAGCAACTGTACCATAATTGCTGGAAAATTACATGTATATAGGTAATTCTATGAAATACAACCAAGTATAGGAAAGTTAAACTACAAGAAAAATACAATTCTACACCAGAAGTTCCACAGATGTCGGAAATCCAGAGCAGCACACACAAAATTGCTGGAGGAACTCAGCAGGACAGGCCGTGTCTATGGAAATTAATACAACAGTTGAGGTTTTGGGCTGAGGCCCTTCTTCAGGACTGCAAAAGGGTGGGGGGGGGGGAAGACGGCAGATTAAAAAGTGTGGGAGTAGGGGAAGGAGATCTGGAAGGAGAAAGGTGAAGCCAGGTGAGTGGGAAAGGTAAGGGACTGGGAAAAAAGGGATCTGATAGGAGAGGAGAGTGGACCTTAGGAGAAAGGGAAGGAGGAGGGGACCAGGGGGAAGTGATAGGCAGGTGAAGAGAGGTAAGAGGACATAGTGAGGAATAGAAGAAGAGGGGAATGGGGAGGGAAAGAGCTTTTTACCAGAAGAAGTTGATGTTTATGGCATAAGGTGTTGCTCCTCCACATTATTGACCCAGCAGTTAAAAAGGTCTGGAGATTTAATTCCACGTCAGAGCAACCTGATGTCCACCGTCCTTGTCCTCCCCGGTAGGAGTGTGAGGCATTGTTGGGGTGCTACAATTGAGAACACTTCGGCCATTTTGTTTTGTTATGGCGGTGAAAGGAATGAACATTTACAATAACAGAAGAGATGTTGAGCTGTGCTCGATCAGGCATGTGGCCCAATGTTCTCTAAGTCATGCTGCGTGCAGGCAGGGGCTGTCTCATTAGCTGAGGAGCTTCAAATGGAAGTGGAGACTTTATAATCTGCAATATCATGACCACTTTGCACTGCAATGTTTATTTTGTTTTGTTTTGTTAATTTATTTTGTTCCACTTACATTCTTTCTTGTAAAAATCATGTATAATTTATGTCATTCGTTGTGAATGCTGTGTAACGGCTGCTATTTTCCTGTGGAGCTGTTGGAAGTAAGTTTTTCCTTGCACTCACTGTATGCTTGCATGTACTTCCTCATTTGACAATAAACTCGACCTTGTTTTTGAAACATCTCCGTTTCTCATTGTATGAAGGAAGGACACTAATTCGGATGCTGCCGGTCCTTCTGTGGCAGGGATCACTGGCCTTCAAAAACAACAACTTTCTCCTTTCTTGCCAAGTGTGACTCCTACCAGCCAAGTATTTTCCATTTGCTGCTCCTTGACCCCTGTTTTCCCAGAACTCCTTAATGCAACACTGAAGGAAAATTCCTGTTACGTCATGGGGAGTTATTCTCAAACTAGTGTAAGACCATAAGATATAGGAGCAGAATTAGGCCATTTGGCCCATTGAGTTTTCTTCCCCATTTCATCATAGCTGATAAAATTTTCCTCTTTGCCCCGTTCCCTGCTTTCTCTCCACATTCTTACAAGCCCTGACAAATCAATAATCTGTAAACCTCCACCTTAAATAGACATAAAGACTTACCCCCACAGTTGCCTATGGCAAAGAATTGCACAGATCCACCACTTTCTACTTAAAGAAATTCCTCATCATCTCCATTCTAAAAGGACGTCCCTCTATTCTGAGGCTGTGTCCTCTGGTCTTAAGCTCTCCCACCATAGGAAATATCCTCTCCACATCCACTCTATTAAAGTCTTTCACTATTTGATAGGATTCAATGAGGTCACCCCTCATTCTTCTGAACTCTAGTGAATACAGACCCAGAGCCATCAGACACTCTTCATATGACTAGCCATTCAATCCTGGAAACATTTTTGAGAACCTCCTTTTAACCCTCTCCAGTTTCAGCACATCCTTTCTAAGGGGCCCAAACCTGCTCACAATACTCCAAGTGAGGCCTCACCAGTGCTTTGTGAAGTGCTCCAACTCCTTAACGCAGTTTGTTAGAAGCTGCAGCTGGGTGTACTTCTCACAGTTGTAGTCGTCGGGGACACTGGAGGTCTCCTTGCCTTCCCACATCCAGCAAGAGGATCATCTCTACTGTCCTAACTGAGCAAAGAAGGGAAAAAAAAAACGTGCTTTTCTCTCAACACACACAAAATGCTGGTGGAACACAGCAGGCCAGGCAGCGTCTATAGGGAGAAGCACCGTCTTCGTCAGGGTCTCGGCCCGAAACGTCGACGGTGCTTCTCACTATAGATGCTGCCTGGCCTGCTGTGTTCCACCAGCATTTTGTGTGTGTTGTCTGAAGTTCCAGCATCTGCAGATTTCCTCGTGTTTGAGCTTTGTTTTCTCTGACTGAAGCTCTTGCTTTCAGCTCTTGAGTCCACACTTGGACCAACCTAGGCTGAGATGAAATCTGGACTCCGGTGCCCTTCACAAAATCCAAACAGTAAGGGTCTCAGATTTGCTTTTTCTTTCTTTTTCAATCTTTTTATTGATTTTTTTAAAAAAAGTGTGTATGCAAACAAGAGGAGAATATCTCTGTCAATATGTCAATAGCAGTACACACAGAAGGTAAAATAAACAATATCCGAATCACACATAGTGTTGATATACAAAGTAAAAATTTGATATAGAATGTATAATTCTCCTCTTATCAATTTATGAAGAAAGGAAGGACTATCAGAAATTTTTATAGAAAAAAAACAATATTCTAAACGGGGAGAAAAGGACCCGCAGTCCATCCTGAGAGAAAAACCAAGAGAAGAGAGACTCTCTGAACAAATCCAAGGTTCTAAAAACATAGCTGGAAGAAAATCAGTACAAAAATCAGATCATATGAAAATATTGAATAAAAGGTCGCCAGATTTCTTCAAATTTAAAGGATGTATCTATTATCCGACTTCTTATTTTCTCTAGACTTAAACAGGACATGCTGGAGGAAAGTCAATAAAAGGTGATCGGATTTGGGGGGTTTTTGTGGACTTCAATTCGGAATGCAATTTGCTTGTGGTAATCATTTGCATGATGTGGTTTTTTTCTCTCTATCTGCCCGTTCGGTTCTCCTTTTCTTGGGCTCTTCTGGGTTTCTTTGTTTTGCGGTTGCCAGTTAAGAGATGAATCTCAAGCTGGTATAATGTACACATACTTTGGTAACGAATGTACTCTGAACTTTTTGAACTTTGAACGGTAACACTGGGCCTGGAATTGGAAAGTAAGTGTTCCGAAACAGCACCCTCAACAACACCTTCCATCATTGTGCTAATGATTGAGATTTGTGTTTTAAGTAACCAGATTGGATTTATCCTGCTTTTTGTGAACTGGATGTCCTCGGACAACTTTCCACATTCTTGGATGGAAGACAGTGTATGGCTGATATGCTTGCCTGGAGCAGATTTTGAGTTCTATAGTCAAGATGCTACCCACCATGCCTTTAGTGTACACAGTGCCCTCAATCTTTTCTTGATGTCATGTGAAGTGAATTAAAATTGCCCAGGGACTGGCTTCTCCGATGGAGAGAATCTTGGGAGGAGACTGAGACAGGTAAATTATTCAGCACTTCTAGCTAAATATGTTGTGAATTCTTCAGGCTAACCTTTAACACTCACTGGGTAGGCCCAGCCATCAACAAAGGTGAGGATGTTTTGGCAAATTCCTTTGATTATCTGTTTCATTGTGCACAACCAAAACGGCGATATACCAAATGAAAAAAAAGCAAGGAACAGATGGTGCTTCCATTAAAGTTAAGAACTTGGCAATAAGCAACTTCAATCATAAATCAACAGCCTCATCTCCTTACATGGGATATGTTTGAGGATCTCAGATATCCTATAGTTGTGACCAACTTCAACAATGAAGACAAATAGCTCTGGGGGTCTTTGCTTGCTGGAATTTAGAAAAATCATGGGAGATATCATTGAAAGTTATGAAATGTTGAAAGGCCTACATAGAGCGGATGTGGAGAGGATAATTCCTTTGATGGCGGGGTCTAGAGTCAGAGGGCACAGCCTCAGAATAGAGCGACATCCATTTAGAACGGAGATGAAGAGGAACTTCTTCAGCCAGAAAGTGTTGAATCTATGCAATTCGCTGCCGCAAGTAGCTGTGGATGTCAGGTCAATGGGTGTTTTTAAGGTGGAGGTCAATAGGTTTAGTCAGGGCATGAAAGGTTACAGGGAGGAGTTAGGAGCATGGGTTTGGGAGGGAAACAGAACAGCCATGATCAAATGGTGGAGCCAACTCATTGGGCCAATTGGCTTAATTCCACTCCCATGCCTTGTGGTCTTATGGTCTAAGTCTGACTGCTGTAACTACAGAGAGGTATCATTGCTGTCTGTCACAGTGGGATCTGCGTAAGCTGAAGGGGTACACAATAATCTTACTGAAACTGCGATTCTGTGGAGGGAGAGGAGTTAAGCAGGTAAGTGCTGAGAAGATGATTTTCTTTATAAAGTATCCAGAACAAAGATGTATGGTTTCAGAACAAGGGGATCAAACATTCCAAAGTTCAAAGTTAAATTTATTATCCAAGTACATACATGTCACCACATACAATCCTGAGATTCTTTTTCCTGTAGGCATACTCCGCAAATCTATAGAACAGTAACTGTAAACAGGATCAATAAATAACAAATGGTGCAAATCAAATATAAACAATAGCAATAAATAACGAGAGCATGAAATAACAAGATAAAGAATCCTTAAAGGGAGATAATTGGTTTTGAGAATGCCAGAAATAGAGTGAATGTACCTATCCCCTTTTGTTCAAGAGCCTTATGGTTGAGGGGTAATAACTGTTCTTGAACCTGGTGGTGTGAGTCCTGAGGCTCCTGTACCTTCTACCTGATGGCAGCAGCGAGAAAAGAGCATGGCCTTGGTGGTGAGGATCTTTGATGATGGATGCTGCTTTTCTATGGCTATGTTTCATGTGGATGTGCTCAGTGGCTGGGAGGGCTTTAATCATGATATACTGGGCCGAATCCACTACCTTTTGTAGGATTTTCCACTCAAAGGCATTGGTGTTCCCGTACCAGGCCATAATAGAGCCAGTCAGCACACTTTCCACCACACACCTATAGAAGTTTCCCAAGGTTTTTGATGACATGCCGAATATCCGCAGACTTTTGGATGGTGAAGAAGAATTAATATTCTCAGAAGACTTTGAACATTTGCGGTTTTCTACAACAGTGTGTTATGGAGGATACTTCACTGATTTGTCACCCTATTTAAAGATGGTACAACCACTCTGACAAAATGTATACTCAACACCCAGGTAGAGTTTGGAGAATATGACCGTAGCTCCAGAAAGGCAGAGTTCTTCCTGCTTCTAGCCTCCGCCTGGCTTCAGCAGTTCAGCAAGTTATTTCCTCACATGAACTTCCACTTCCCCTTATCTAGTTCATAACTTCCATTGCGTGAAATACTTTGAGATACTTTTTTATAGATTGTTGCAAAAATACCTGCTCTAATTACGTTGCTCACAAATCCAGACAGTTATACTGTGTATTTACCAAGCTAAAGAGAAAAATCCAGCCTTGATTTATATCAAAGGCAAGGTCTGATGCAGAAGAATTAAACTGGATGTGATGGTAATAAGACACCCACAGTATTGTTCCGTTCACAGTTCCCACACTAGCCCAGTAAATGCAGAGAGTACAACCCAGTCTGCTACATTAACAGCATGCACCTCAGATAGTGGTGATGGTTGTTTAGTGTGGCCCAGGTAACTAAAACAAGGACTACATGTAAGTGCAGTCAGTGTTAATCAATGTATGACGATAAGAGGACTTTAGTCAATCATCCGATAGTAATCTGCTCTTCTTTTATCTCTTGGCTGGTAGAAGTGGTGGGGGTGTGGAATGCACTGCTGGCGAAGGTGGTGGAGGCGGATACAAAAGGGTCTTTGAAAAGACTTTGAAAAGATACATGAAGCTTAGAAAAATAGAGGGTTAAAAGGCAGGGAATTTCTAGGCAGTTTCTAGAGAAGTCAGCACAACATTGTAATGTGCTTATAGACGTCTATGCTCGATGGTCTTGGCTGATCCACATCTCATACCTGATTTTACTCCTTTTCCTTCCAGACCCATCATTTATAGAGTGTTATTGAACTCGATTTTGAAAGCCAAATCTGACTTGTGACACTTACAGGCATTTGGGAAAGAGAATTCAAATGCCAAGGTTTTGGAGCACCAATCAAGCGGTCTGGTTGCCTACGAGACAGGGAAAACATAGTTTCAAACGTGTCACCCTGACTAATATTTCATACTTTACCCGTGCCACTGTCGAACGGCAGTAGCCCGCTGAGTTATCAGGAGTTGTTTCACTGCCCCCATGAGGCTTGGGAAGGTTACCAATTCTAGAGAAACCCAGGAGGAGCAGCTGCAGAACAGATGACCATGGGAGAGAGGAAACTCACACGCAGAGGACACAAGAGCCTCTAGTGAATCTTAGTGGGTGCCAAGTTTACTGCAAGGTCTGGGCTCAGGAGAACAGAATTTGCAGTTCTCCATCTCCATCGTGAATTGTGTCAGTTATTTAACTCTAACCTGGTGGCTCCTTCAATGCTGCAGCAACTCCAGTGTTATGGCACCAGATCTTCATAACTGTTGAAGAGCTTGATTAAGATTAGTTTTATTTGGTGTGTGGCCAAGTGGTTAAGGCTTTGGGCTGGCAATCTGAAGGTTGTTAGTTCGAGCCTCGGCCAAGGCAGCATGTGTGTCATTGAGTAAGGCACTTAACCACACACTGCTCCACTAGCCCAGTGGCGACGGTTGGTGCAGTATGAATAAGACAAGATTAGTTCTGTTTGTCACACGTACATCGAAAAATACAGTGGAATGCAGCTCTTGAATCAAATCAAAGCGGTGAGGATTGGGCTGAGCATTCCATAATCGTCTTCCAGCGCCAACAATGCATGCCCACAACTCACTAAGCCTATCTATCTTGGAATATGGAAGAAACCCGGAGCACCCGGAAGAAATCCATGTGGTGACGTGGAGAATGCACAAAACTCCTTACAGACAGCAGCGGGAATCAACCCTGAGCTTACGCCCGAAACTGCACGGTTGTGATAGCCGCTACGCTGCGGTGTCTCTCGAACTATGCAATATCCAGCTTTGACCTATGTCAAAGGTGGGGTTTGATGTGAAAAAAATTGATGGTCCTTCCCAGCGATGCTGTTAGAATCATGATGATGAAACAAAATGAATGTGTCCCTGTTCCACTCTTCTGCAGGGTTTGCTGTTTACTTTTTTGGGTGAATCCTGAATGCACTTTGTAAGTTGGACCTTTAACATTCGGCAATCACGGGAAGCGATGCTGTGCAGTATGTGATCTCATTTCAATGCAGATCCAAAGTCAGGAACATATGAGATTCACTGTTGCTCCTGGAAGCAAGTACATGCAGTCACTTTGTCAATGGTTGCTAAATGAGTCAGAAATGTTCAGCAGCAGATGAAAAACAGCATCTTTATTCAAACTGTATAAACAAAAGTTGTGTGCAAGGAGTTGTGTGAAAAAACATTCCTGGTTTGTTCTTGTACGGGCCTGTTCCAATCTTCACATCAGAGTTAGACTATTCAGGAGGGAAGAATAATCATGATACTTTCATCTATTCTAGGGAAATAGATCTCCTTATCTAATCAAACCGGTCTTTTTAATGTGGTCAAATCAACCCTCCAAGCTGAATCCTAAAGAAGGTTCTTGGCCCGAAATGTTGACTGTTTACTCTTTTCCGTAGACGCAGCCTGACCTGTTGAGTTCCTCCAGCACTTTGTGTGTCTTGCCTTGGATTTCCAGCAGAATTTCTCTTGGCTCCAATCTTCGGCTTTCGGGGTTAATGGTGGGGGATTGAGATATTCTGGGAATTTGATCTCGCACTAACAAGATCGAGGGTTTAACTTGCCCGCCCGGAGCTAATTAGGACAAATAGACGGGTCAGAGTGCTGTGGCAGAGAGTGGTGCCGCCACACAGTTTCAGAGCTCTGGGTTCGATCCCGACCTTGGGTAGTGCCCGATAGGCAATTGCACATTCTCTCTGCGGCTGCGTGAGTTTCTTCAGGTAATCCAGTTACCTCCCAAATCCTAAAGGCAGGTTCATCGGCCACTGTAAATTGCCCCCGTTGCAGGTGGATGACTAGAGTGAATTGGTGTGCATCTGAGAGACTAGTTACAGGGAAACAATGGGACCTATGACAAAGGTCCAAGAGCCAGGAAGAACTCATAATGCAAAGTGTCTCCATCTGCGTTATCAAATTGGGCATGGTATACAGTAGTCATCAAAACTGACTGCAATCAAAATCAATTAATTTCGCAATCAAAACAGCACAGACTGTTTATTCCTATCCGTAAATGCTGCCTGACCTGCTGAGTTCCTCCAGCATCGTGTATGGATTACAATAAAAAAAGTTAAAAACAAGTTTGCCTTTCTAAGCCAGTGAATATTTCAGCAGCACCTCCCAACCCCGTAACCGCCACCACCAGGTAGGAAATAAACAGAACATTATCTCACTTCTACCCGAGTTGCAGAGATAACTCTTCTGTAGTTGGCGTTCCGCCTTGGGGGAAAGAAATCCCTTATCTCCGGTTGCTATGGAGTTGGTATTTCCCTGGCCCTTTCAGCATTTCACATACTCAAGAATTACCATTTCAAACTAAGCTTTTCCTTTTGTCCTTTGGTCAGCCTGTCTCTTGGCCGTCATTTTATAGCTGTAGTATTTCACTTCACCTGCAGATTTAAAAAGTTTATGCCGCCAGTTCCCCTCAAAATTAATCTTCTGAGCTCGCATATCATTCTGTGAGTGGCGATCAGAACCCGGGCAGTGTTCACAGGATATATATCACGAGGCAGATGACACTAATAGGATTCTTGGCACAAGCTCGCCGCCACTGATAGGATCCAGTGAGAAAAGCAAACGTGAAGCCCATTCAGGAAGGACATAATGCGGAACAGCAGCATTTCCATGGGTCAGGGGTCATAGGTGCAGACTCTCAGCTTGTAACCGGGGGGAGAGGCAACAGTGCATCGTTGAAGACATTGTTAAGTCATATAGCATGGACACACGGTTCCAAATTTACCCTCTAAGCTTGTCCCAGTTGCCTGCATTTGGCCCATATCCCTCTAAATCTCTCCTATTCACATAGTTGTCAAAGCAGCTTTTAAATGTTGCTGATGTACCTTCACAAACCACTCCCTCTGGCAGCTTCTTACATGGTCGTAAAGCGGCATCACCAACTCTCCCTGGTCCCTACCCATGACGATCGAGAGGGGCACAAGTTGAACTGGGCATCGGTGAGTCACGGCACAAGCTAACGTGCGGCATGCGAGAGAAGCGTGGTTGTCCGCGAACAATTCTGTAAGCAAGCACGTAGACCTCCATCCTATTTGTGAGTCGACGCGGACAAAATTCCTGACTACAGCCAACCAGCGACCTGATTTCCTCCCCGCGACGCAACTGGGTTTCCGAAATGACATCCCAGCGGCTGGTTAAAAAGTAGAAAAGGGCCAAGTATCCACCACAGCCAACAGCACACTGACAATGTTTCCTCATACGGTGATGAAACGTTTGCAAGTAACTTGCCGGGTCAGTCAAACAACTCAACCCAACCATCTCTTTCTGTAGTTGTGACCTGTGGATGAAATATTAAACCCACATATCTCCCTGTGTGAACATAAAAGGGCCCACAACTCTTCCTGAAGAAGAGGGAGTGAGCATTTCCTAGTCCTCAGCCCAATAGTTACTCCTCAGCCAACACAGCCAATGTTATCTTTTCTATTGGTATGTTATCTCATTTGATTTCTACATCACACCTGTATCTAAACTAAAGGATTACCTTACCGAATGCACTACGTATTGGACACCTTAAAGCTGGGAACATAGAACAGTAAGGGACTTTCATACCCTAGTATGGTGCCAACTTTTTAAATTACTCAAGTATGTGGGGTGCACCTGGATTAGAGACTTGAGTGGAGCACCAACACAGAGGCTGTGTACAAAAAGAGCCAGAGTTGCCTCTATTTCCTGAGGAGACTGAGGTCCTTTGGGGTTTGCAAGTGATTCCTTCACATGCTCTCCTAATCTGTTGTCACCTGTACTATCTTCCATGTGGTGATGTGCTGGGGCAATGGCATCAACGCGGGTGATGCCAACAGGCCCAGTAAACTGATTAGAAAGCCTGGCTCTGTGATAGGAGTCAAACTGGACTCTCTGGAGGCTGTGGCAGAACAAAGGGCCCTCCGGAAAACCCTGCCAATCCTGGGCAATGTTTCTCACCCTCTGCATGCCACCTTGCCTGAACGGAGAAGCACTTTTAGTAATAGACTGAGAGAACTATGCTGCTCCGAAGAGGTCGTTCCTATTTTTGGCCATTAGGCTTTATAACCTATAGCAGGAGGAGTGATGACCCCCCGCCGCTCCTGTTAGCCTGTTTTTGGTAACTTATTTTTTCTCTACTTCTCTTCTCATGTTTTTATCTGTCCACCTGTAATGCTACTGTGACATTGTAATTCCCTTTGGGATCAGTAAGGTATCGATCTATTTATTTATCTACTCCAAGATTAATTTTATGCTTCCCTCAACATAGACCTCCTTTTCTTTTTCATCCATGTGCCTATCTCCCTAATATATCTGCCTCTATTGCCTCCATCACATCCCCCGACCTTGTGTTCCACACACTTAACATGCTCTGCATATAAAAAAAGCTACCTTTGATATCCCCCCTATTCTTTCCTCCAGTCATCTCAAAATTATGCCTTCTCATATTAACCATTTCCACGCTGGGGAAAAAGGTGCTGCCTGACCACTCTATCTATGCTGTTTATCATTTTGTACGCCTCTATCAAGTCACCCCTTGTCTTCCTTTTCCCCAAAGAGAAAACCTCCAGCTCGCTGAACCTATCCTCATTAGAGATGCTCCTTAATACAGGCAGCATCCTGGTAAATCTCCTCTGCACGCTCTCTAAAGCTTCCGCATCCTTCCTAATAGGTGACTGGAAACGAAGGGAACACTCCAAGCGTGATCTAAGCAGAGTCTTACGGAGTTCCATTATTAGCTGGCAGCTCCTGAGCTCAGTCCCCCTGAATAATGAGGGCCAACACAGCTCAGACCGTCTTAATCACCTCATCCACTTGTGTGGCAACTGAAGACGCGGACTTCAGGATCTCACTGTTCCTCCGCGCTGCTAAGAATCCTGCCATTAACTTTTACTCCTCCTTTGACCGTCCAAGGTGCAACACTTGACTCTTTCCAGATAGAACTCCACCTGCCACTTCTCAGCCCAGCTCTGCATCCCGTCAATGTCCCAATGCCACCGATCTATTTGCAACACACACACACACACAATGCCGGATTAACTCAGCAGGCCGGGCAGCATCTAGGGAAAAGAGTAAACAGTCTACATTTCGGGCCGAGACTCGTCAGTGGGACCTATTTGCAAGTTGACAGCTTACTTCCACATCCCAGTCGTTTATTAAAAAAAATCCCAAAGAGCAGGGGTTCCAGAACAGATCGCTGCGGAACACCACTGGAAATGGATTTTTAAAAAGCCCTACTGTTTACATAGAAGAAGTCAAATTGCCACAAGTATGGGATTAAGATAACAGCTATTCTGCGCGTTTGCTGCACTTGTCACCGAGCCAGCAGGTGAACTGCGTTGAAGTGGGTAGTGTAATTGATAAGAGTTCATTCATTTTGCCCCACTTCACACTGGAGTTGTGCTTGCACTAAAACTACCCGATCGTACGCCGAGAGGAATTTGCGAAGTTAGCTATTTTACGATGAAAGGAATGCCCCCCCCATCAAAGCGGGCTGCGTTTTATAGCGTCTGACAGCGGTGAAGAGATGTGAAATTCGTCCTGCGTTACCAGGCACTGAGCTGAACAAATAGCCGCTCCTATCACTTTCACAGGAATACCTGAAGTCTGAGCACATTGCTTACTCGCTGCGCCCTGATTACAGCTTCAAAGCCGATGGGTGCAGCACTTAATGAATGATTTCATCCAGATGTAATCAGCCAGGCTTGGAAAAATGTCAAGCAATTTATCTGCTGTGAGATAGTTACTCAATAAGTAACATAATCGCTATGGTCACCTCTTCCACATCTTGGAACATGTTGGGTGATAATAGCGTTGTGGAGACGGTGACAGACATTGGGCAGGGTTCTCTGTGACACTGAAAATGGTTGGGAAAGTGCCAGCAGTATTCTTCACCTTGGTGTGATGTGATTTCGCTCTGACTCGGGCAGCGAGAGTGTGCTTCTTGGGAGCTATTAGCCCCGCTGCAGATCTTGCAGCCTGGAGGGGTTCAATTTTTTAGAATCAGGTTTAATGTCACCGGCATGTGGCGTGATATTCGTCAGCCTTGTGGCAGCTGTACAATGCAATGCAAGATAATAGAGAGGAAAAGAAAGCAGAGGATTACACTAAATATATACGTATATTAAATAGTTAAATTAAAATAAGTAGTGAAATTTTGAGAAAGTAGTGAAGTAGTGTCCACGGGTTCAATGTTCATTTAGGAATCGGATGGCAGAGGGGAAGAAGCTGTTCCTGAATCACTGAGTGTGTGTCTTCAGGCTCCTGTACCTCCTCCCTGATGGTATCAATGAGAAGAGGGCATGTCCTGGGTGGTGGGGGTCCCTAATGACAGATGTCGCCTTTTGAAGGTGACCTGGGTACTACGGAGGCTAGTACCCATAGTGGAGCTGACTAATTTAACAACCCTCCGCACTTTACTTTGATCCTCACGGGAAATATGCAAATAAGCTCTGATAATCCAGCACATTCGAGAAGTGCCCCACCAGCAAATTTTCCAGATTACCTGATATCATTTCATTATAACTACAACGCCTATTTGATTTATTTTAAAGCTGTCACATAGTTACAATTCAGTGAAGCCTGTTAGTCTGAAGAGAGCAGAGGAGATAGAAACAAGTTTCAAGCAGGTGCAGCTGGTAGGACAGTTGAGTTTAAAGGGAGTGCAGGTGATGGTGCCCTGTCGAGTGGAAGCTGCCAACGTCACCTGATAAACCAGGTGCCCAACCATCCCGATTTCTAAATGATCTGGTCGCCTGTTATCAGAGCTCTACCCCGCTGATCTCAGCAAAGTCACAAGATGAGGAGTATTTTTGCATGTTGCTTTGAAGAGTATCAAAGAGGATGGCTGCATGCATTCTCGGAACTATTCCTCTTTGTTCAAAATCGTGGGTGTGCCTGCAGAATTGGCCAGGCTGAGGAGTTCGGAAAGGGGCAAATGTGATCAGCACTCTAAATGTCAGGATAGCTTAATGTCAAATAAACACTTCTCGGGCTTCCAGCCAGGTATACAGGTATCGACAATAACCGACAAACTCTGCCATCTTCTTCTTGGATGAAGTCTGGCCATGTCTGGGCATCGTCCCTGATGAAGATGGCAAAGTTTGTCATCGAAACTTTGGTGATAATTGATACTTGTACCCGGCTGGAAGCCCTAGAAGAGTTTATTCATCACGTAAGCCAGGAAAGCACTAGGTCCTTTTTTTAAACTATGATGTGCTCATGAGTCAGAAGAAGGTTACAATGATGGTACAGTATCACCCGCAGGTATATTTTTGTCCCAGCACTTGTCTCTTCCCTATTTCTTTATGGCTGAAGCCTCGAAGAACAGCGTGCCCGCAGACTAATGAGGGTGTCACTTCATCTACACTGGTGATTGGGATTCTTTGCTGGGAAGGACAGAACCTCCTCTCCAACGGGTGGAGCCTTCTCCACCTCACTAAAGACCCCCATCAGCCAGGACATGCCCTCTTCTCACTGCGACCATCAGGGAGGAGGTACAGGAGCCTGAAGGCACACACTCAATATTTTAGGAACAGCTTCTTTCCCTTTGCCATCAGATTTCTGAGCAGACAATCCATGAAACCCATGAAAACTACCTCACTAATTTTGCACTTCTTATTTAATTTTCAAATATGTTTTTTTTTAATTTTTTTATTAGTTTTTCAAAAAATTTTACAAATTAAAAACCCAAAATCCCAATGAGGAACATTAAAACAGTGCAAAATTAAGCATACAATAACAATATGTTACAAAGGAAGAGAATTTAGCAAAAAAAAGCACCTAAATTAAAGACAAGTAAGCTTAGTGTCCTCCCCAAGCCCCACAACACAAGAAAAAACAACAGCAACTCCAGACCAACCACAACACAATATACAGAGAATAAGTCAGGACAGCCAAGCTCCCAGACTGTGAATACACTCAGCAACAGAGGATAATAATGCCTTCTACCAGAAAAAAAAAGGAGCTGAAACCAAGGGACCGAAGAGAAAAAAAAACCCTAGTCAAGAGGAAGGTTATGAAAGTACTCGATAAAAGGTCCCCAGACCTTATGGAACTTTAGATCCGAATTGAGAACTGAATAATGAATTTTTTCGAGGTCCAAACAGGCCATGATGTCGTTAAGCCATTGGGCATGAGTGGGCAGGGCAACATCTCCATCTAAGGAGGATCAAGCGTCTAGCCAGAAGAGAGGCAAAGGATAATATTCGGCATTTGGTCGGACCCAGACATAAATCTGTCTCGCCCCAAAAACGGAACAGAGCAATTAAGGGGTTTGGTTCTAGGTGCTGATTCAGAATACACGATAACGTAGTGAAGACATCTTTCCAGAATTTCTCCAAGCTAGGACAGAACCAGTACATATGGATGAGAGAGGCCACGCCCCTCTTGCATTTATTGCAGAGCGGACTAACGCTAGGGTAGAATCGAGATAGTTTAGATTTAGACATATGGGCTCTAGGAACAATCTTAAACTGTAAAAGGCAGTGGCGAGCACAAAGAGAGGTTGAGTTAACCGATTTGAGAATTGAATCCCAGCTCTCCTCAGATAAGGAGATATTTAAATCCTGCTCCCAGGCCATTTTGATTTTATCCATGCGGGCCCGTCGCAAGGCCGCTAGTTTATCTCGGATGATTGATATTAAGCCTTTACCTAGTGGATTCATGGAAAGAAATAGGTCCATAGCATTTTTCGCAGGCATTTCAGGGAAGTTAGAAATTAAAGGAGCAATAAAGTGTCGGATTTGGAGATATCTGAAAAAATGAGCATTGGGCAGATTGAACTTAACAGAGAGCTGCTGAAAAGAAGCGAAGCGATTATCAATGAAAAGATCTTCAAAATGTCTAATGCCCTTCCAATACCAAACCTGGAATGCTGAATCGTATGTAGTAGGTAAAAAAAGGTGATTATGAGCAATAGGGCTGGAAACGGAAAACCCCTGGAAACCATAGCATTTCCTGATCTGAGCCCATATACGCAAAGTGTGTCTAACAAGATCAATTAGCTATTGATCTGGGCAGACTACTGGGGAGTGCAGAGCCAAGAAGTGCAGAGATAGATAATTCTTTGGTGGAGCTCAGCTCCATCGCCACCCAGTTAGGGCACTCGGGTTGGCCATGGAAGAAAGACCAGAAGGTAGCACAACGTATATTAGCTGCCCAATAATATAAACGAAAGTTAGGTAAAGCCATGCTACCCTCTTTTTTAGATTTTTGGAGATGGATTTTATTAATTCTAGAGTGCTTATTCTGCCACAGAAATGACAAAATAATAGAGTCTAAGGAATCAAAAAAAGATTTAGGAATAAAAATTGGGATAGATTGAAATAGGTATAAAAATTTGGGGAGAACATACATTTTAACAACATTAATACGACCTACCAAAGACATAGATAGAGGTGACCATTGAACCAGACTGTTTTATAGCATATGAAAGGTTGGCAAAGTTTTCACGAAAGAGATCTTTAAACTTCCTTGTGACTGTAATTCCAAGATAAGTAAATTGATTATGGACTACTTTAAAAGGGAGATCATGAAATGTTAGTTCTTGTGCTTCTTTATTAATTGGGAGAAGTTCACTCTTATGTAAATTAAGTTTATAGCCAGAGATCTGGCTAAACTGGTCAAGAAGTGAAAACATTAGAGGTAAGAATGTAGACGGATTTGAGAGAAAGAGTAATAAGTCATCAGCATAGAGAAAAACTTTATGCTCAACACCCCCTCTCCAAATCCCAGTCAATTCAGGGCAGTTTCGAAATGCTGTCGCCAGAGGTTCCATAGCCAAATCAAAGAGATATTTCTTCTAATGACATAGGCGCATTGAGTTTGGCTTTGAAGTCAGATGAAAGTGAGGGGATATTCAGATTCTGTAAAAATTGATCAACAGAGATATTGTCATTCAGAGATTCAGAGGAATAAAGCCGAAAATAAAAAATTTTAAATGCGTCATTAATTTCTAAATGATTTCTAAACGATGTAAAGTCTCCGTTCTCCTTCCGGATCTTTGTAATATGTTGTTTGGCTTTGGAACGCCTCAGCTGATTGGCTAGGAATTTACCAGACTTATCCCCATGAATGTAAAAGCGACTCTTGCTTTCGAGAAGTTGGCATTCGGCAGGTTGAGTGGACAGAAGGTTAAATTTAGTTTGGAATTCAACATGCTTCTTGTATAATTCAGGGTTCTTAGTTTGGGCATATATTTGATCCAATTCTTTAATCTGGTTAATGAGGTCTAATCGATCTGCATGGGATCTTCTGTGGAGATTTGCTGTGTAAGAGATTATTTGCCCCCTCAGATATGCTTTCATGGCATCCCAGACAATCTGGGATGGCACTTCAGGTGATGTATTAGTGTTAAAATAAAAGGTTATCTGATCCTTAATAAATTTTAAAAAATCATCATCCGATAGTAAAGTTGAATCAAACCGCCAGTGTTTATTCCTCTGAGGGAGACCAGGCAAATTCAGAGAGAGAGTAATTGGGGCATGGTCAGAAATCAGTATACTCTGATAGTCACAAGAGTGGGCAAATGGAATAAGTTGGTTATTGAGTAAGAAATAATCAATTCTAGTGAAGGTATGGTGAACATGTGAGAAAAAAGAATAATCTCTCTCCGTAGGATGGAGGAAACGCCATATTTCAGAGATACCATAATTAGAGAGAAACGATTGGATAGCTAAGGCAGATTTAGTAGGTAGTCTAGTAACAGAGGACAATCGATCCAAATTGGGATCTAACCAACAATTAAAGTCACCACCCAGTATAAGAGAGTATGAGTTTAAGTCTGGTAGTGAGGAAAAAAACCGTTCAAAAAAATTAACATCATCAAAGTTGGGGGCATACAGGTTTGCTAGTACAATTTTAGTGTTATATAGTTTGCCAGAAACAATAATAAAACGGCCATTTATATCAGATATTTTATTATGTTCAAAGGGAATATTTGGGTTAATAAGAAGGGGACTTGATAGAGGTCTACAAGATTATGAGAGCCATAGATAGGGTCAATAGTCAGTAGCTGTTTCCCAGGGCACCAATAGCAAACACCAGAGGGAATATGTACAAAATTAAGGGAGGGAAGTTTGGGGAAGACGTCAGGGGTAAGTTTTTTTACACAGAGGGTTGTGAGTGCCTGGAATGACTTGCCAGGGATGGTTGTGGAGGTTAAAACATTAGGGGTATTTAAGAGCCTCTTGGACAGGCACATGGATGAAAGAAAAATGGAGGGTTATGGGGTAGTGTGGGTTTAGTACTTCTTTTTAAGGATTATATGGGTCGACACAACATGGAGGGCTGAAGGGCCTGTACTGTGCTGTGGTGTTCTATGGTTCTATG
Source organism: Hypanus sabinus (assembly GCF_030144855.1). Lineage (NCBI taxonomy): Eukaryota > Metazoa > Chordata > Chondrichthyes > Myliobatiformes > Dasyatidae > Hypanus > Hypanus sabinus. Next base: position 23,069,751 of record NC_082732.1, read on the forward strand.
GGTGAGTGTGTGTCTTTAGGCTCCTGTACCTCCTCTTTGATGGTAGCAATGAGAAGAGGGTGTGTCCTGGGTTACCGGGGTCCATAAGACCTTAAGACGTACAAGTAGAATTAGGCCATCTGACCCATCGAGTCTGCTCCCCCATTCAAGCATGGCTGATCCTTTTTCTTGTCTCCTCCTGAACCCCAGTTCTCAGCCTTCTCCCCATAACCTTTGATGCCATGGCCAATCAAGAACCTATCAATCTCTGCCTTAAATACACTCAACGACTTGGCCTCCACAGCTGCGTGTGCAACAAATTCCTCAAACTCACCACCCTTTGGCTAAAGAAATTTCTCCGCATCTCTGTTTTGAAGGGGGGCCCTCTATCCTGAAACTGTGCCCTCTTGTTCTAGACTCTCCCATCATGGAAAACATCCCTTTCACATCTACTGTATCTAGCCCTTTCAACATTTGAAAGTTTTCAATGAGATCCTCCTTCATCCTTCAGAATTCCAGTGAGTACAGACCCAGAGCCATCAAACGTTCCTCATATGATAATCCTTTCATTCCTGGAATCATCCTTGTGAACCTCCTCTGGACCCTCTCCAATGCCAGCACATCTTTTCTAAGATGAGGGGCCCAGAACTGTTCACAATACTCAAGGTGAGGCCTCACCAGTGCCTTATAAAACCTCAGCATCACATCCCTGCTCTTGTATTCTAGACCTCTTGAAATGAATGCTAACATGGCATTTGCCTTCCTCACCACCAACTCTGCCTGCAAGCTAACCTTCAGAGTATCCTGCACAAGGATTCCCATGTCCCTCTGCATCTCAGATTCCTGGATTTTCTCCCCATTTAGAAAATAGTCTGCACACTTATTTCTACTACCAAAGTGCATGACCATGCACTTTCCAACATTGTATTTCATTTGCCAATTTCTTGCCCATTCTCCCAATCTGTCTAAGTCCTTCTGCATCCTACCTGTTTCCTCAACACTACCTGCCCCTCCACCAATCTTCGTATCATCTGCAAACTTGACAATAAAACTATCTATTCCATAATCTAAATCATTTATATAGAGCATAGAAAGAAGTCGCAACACCAACCCCTATGGAACACCACTAGTCTCAGGCAGCCAACCAGAAACGGATCCTTTTATCTTCGCTTGCTGCCTCCTACCAATCAGCTAATGCTCTAACCATGTTAGTAACTTTCCTGTAATACCATGGGCTCTTAACTTGGTAAGCAGCCTCATGTGAGGCATCTTGTCAAAGGCCCTCTGAAAGTCCAAATAAACAACATCTACTACATCTCCTTTATCTATCCTACTTGTAATCTCCTCAAACAATTCCAACAGGTTCATCAGGCAGGATTTTCACTGAAGGAAACCATGCTGACTTTGTCCTGTCTTGTCCTGTGTCTCCAAGTACTCCATCATCTCATCCTTAACAATTGACTCTAACATCTTCCCAACCACTGAAGACAGGCTAACTGGTCTATATTTCCTTTCTGCTGCCTTCCTCCTTTCTTAAAGAGCGGAGTGACAGTTGCAATTTTCCAGTCCTCTGGCACCATGCCAGAGTCCTTAATGATGATGCTGCCTTCTCGAGGCATCACCTTTAAAATGTGTCCTCGACGCTGGGGAGTCTGGTGTCCATGATGTTTACAATTTTCTGCAGCTTTTTCCCGATCCTGCGCAGTGGCGTCTCCATACCAGACAGTGATGCAATGCTCTAGAATGCTAGAATGTTCTCCATGGGTTGCTCAATGCAGGTTGTGAAGCTTGACAAATCATCTATGTATGTAGTTGTTCCAAGAATCCAATGGCAAAAAAAAAACTAAGAAACTGTTAATGGTTGAAAAGAGTTAAATATTTAATGAATTTACTGTTGGTGGCTGGTAAAAAGACTCTTACTAGGAAATGGTTATCACAGGAGAGCCCAACTTTAAATACATGGATGGAAATTACAATGGACATTTACAAAATTGAGAAGATAACAGCATCTGTTAACCATAAGCTGGAACAATTTGATTCATACTGGGAAAAATGGTTTAACTACATAATGCCTCATAGGCCTGATTTTATTCTCACAAATCAATGAATCTGTTGTAAAAAAAAGATCACTCCCTACTTGTACATAGTTCTTTCCTTTTGCTTGTTTTTTCTTTCCACTCTTTTCTATAAGTGTATACCACAGATAAATACTTTGTGGAGATTTGTGATATATATGATTATATGATATATATGTACAATGTCTGAAATACATCTTATGGAAATGTTTGTTTGATGATGAACTTCAATAAAATAATAAATAAAAAAAAAGGAACTGTTAAATGGGCAGCAACTTTCAACTGTTTCAAGGTGTGATGCATTTGTTCTAGGGAAAGATGAGCGATTTGGCACACATTCCTGGGGTTTGATTGCTTATTCTATACCTTCTCACTTGTCTGATCTTCTGTGCCTACGGAAAATCCCTAAATGAAACATGAGGATGAAGATGTTGCTTAATAAATCCAGGAGCTAACGGCCTAATGTCAGCTCCTTCATGCATTCTGCTTGTTCCCTTCCTCTCTCGAAAGCTGCAGATTAGAAGGGCTTTAAGCTGTATTCATAGTTAGATTTTTCTTGACTCAGGCAAAAGAGGGGCAACTTTAAGAAAGTCCAAATAATTTTATTACCAGATAGAAAAAAAAGTAAGGAGTAAATCTTAATATTCCTTCTTCTTCAGCCCTTTATCTTTCCCACCCTCTTGGCTTTACTACCACCTTCTAGCTAGTCTCCTTCCCCTCCCCCTAGCTTTTTATTCTGGCACATTCCCCCTTCCTTCTCAGTCCTAATGAAGGGGCTCAGCCTGAAATGTTGACTGTTTATTCATCTCCATAGATGATACCTGGCTGGCTGAGTTCCTCCAGCATTTGTGTGTGTGTGTGTGTGTGTGTGTGTGTGTGTGTGTGTGTGTGTGTGTGTGTGTGTGTGTGTGTGTGTGTGTGTGTGTGTGTGTTGTTTTGCACTTATAGCATCTGCAGACATTTTTGTGTTTCAGTATCAATATTACTGGTTTCCCATTTGTCCCAACTGCCCTGGATTCATATACTCGCCCATTTTTGAAGGTCACTGAGTGGTATTTAGGAGTGAGAACTCGTATCGATCTGTACTTCCCCCCTCCAATTCCATCTCTATACCTAATACACACACAGAACCTAAACAACAGCTCTCCTTCTCTAACCCTGAGCGTTAAGATCAGTTGGGCTATTTGTGTACATAGTGCAGTGCTACAACAGACTGCAGAAAGCTTAGTGAACATCTGGAAGAGAGTCCAATCTGTTTTGATCTCAGCCGCTCCCCCCCCCCCCACAGAAACATCAGTCAGTCTAAATCTTCATCAAAGAACAATGATGTAACACAAAATGAAACAGACATCTTTTCCTCAGAAGTGGAGATAAGGAGATGTTTTCAAGGAGAGGAATGGGGAGAAAAAGAAAAAGGCAAGGAGGACTTTAAAAGAAAAACATTATCTGTTATGGAACCAATCAAAACAAATCCACTGAAGAGAGAAAAAGCAGAAAACAAAAGAAAGTGTGCAGTACGGTGAGACAGAATGTGGCAGGAGCTGCAAAAATCCTGGAGGTTCAGAGAACCGTGCAGTTTGCTGTTTGCACCATGACCTTGTACCGAGATGAATGAAGCAGGAATGGTCAGTGAAATCGGCTTTGTTGATTTGACTCTCTCCAGTAAACTCATACTCTGCTGACAAGACACCGATGATCGAAGACTTTTTTTTTGCTGCACGCATCAGTGATCAGATTGCGTGCCGTTCTACCTGGTTATTTCTACACAGGACTATGTGGGTGTATTGTGTTGGCTGAAAGTAATTTAAAAAGTCTCAGTTTACCTAGATGAAAGATGGCTTGTTCCCAGTATTACGTTATTTCCTCTTTATTACCCTCTGGCACCACAGATACAATGAGGTGGTTAATGAGGAAAGCCATCAGTGGAGCACATGTTTCTGGGAGCTGGTGTTTCGAGACATCTGGAATCCATATCTGAACTGTATAAAATTCACCATCTTGGAATTTGCATTGTTAGTCTGTGCGCTGCGACTGGTTACGTACAGCCCACATGCAACTGCCCGGGATTTGTTAACATCCTCTTAAATAAATTGGGGTGTTAGACGTTTCCATATTAACCAATAGTTCCAGTTACTCCCAAAATAGGTCTCTTCACCTTACAGAGTTTGCCCATTCTTCCCACAAGCCAGCCAATCAATTCCATCAACCAGGGCACAGCCATCAATATTCCACGTGTGATCAATTACTACATGGTATCTTTCGTGTGACTCCTCACGTGCACATTCCTAATTGTTCCACAACTGGACCGATCTTAAGTCTGATGCTAATTTTGAAGGAAATCTTTCCAGTTTTCCTGACCTTCAAATCTTAAAAACCCCATTGATTACTTTCTTGAATTACCATTACTGTTGTAATAAGGGGAACATGGTGAAATAATTTATACAGTGCATGCTAACATTTCTATTTCATTACTGAGGAGAAATATTCTCTGGAACACCAGAAGTAACTCCCTTCTCTTTCTTAAGACAGTTTGGTGGGGTGTGTTCTTATGCTTTGCCTTTAAAAGGGCAACTCAAAAATTCTAACAATGGAGTATTGGTCTGAATATTAGTGATCAAGTACCTGGACATAAGACCTAAGACCACAAGATATAGGAGGAGAATTACACTATTTGGCCCATCGACTCTGCTCCTCCATTTCACTATGGCTGATCCACTTTTCCACTCAGCCCCAATCTCCCACTTTCTCCCACATATGCCCTGACCAATCAAGAATCTATCGACCTCTGTCTCCACAGCTGCCTGTGGCAAAGAATTCCGCAGATTCTCCACTCTCTGGCTAAAGAAGTTCCTCTTCATCTCCATTCTGAAAGGACACCCCTCTATTTTGAGGCTGTGTCCTCCAGTCTTAGACTCTCCCACAATAGAAAACATCCTCTTCACATCCACTCTATCAAGATCTTTCACCATTTGATAGGTTTCAATGAGGTCACCCCTCATTCTTCTAAATTCCAGTGAATACAGGCCCAGAACTAACTAAACACTCTTCATATGACAAGCCTCATATGACATATAAGATTATTAAGGGATTGGACACGCTAGAGGCAGGAAATATGTTCCCGATGTTGGGGGAGTCCAGAACCAAAGGCCACAGTTTAAGAGTAAGGGGTAGGCCATTTAGAATGGAGTTCAGGAAAAACTTTTTCACCCAAAGAGTTGTGGATCTAAGGAATGCTCTGCCTCAGAAGGCAGTGGAGGTCAATTCTCTGGATGCTTTCAAGAAAAAGTTAGATAGATCTCTTAAAGATAGCGGAGTCAAGGGATATGGGTAGAATGCAGGAACGGGGTACTGATTGTGGATGATCAGCCGTGATCAGATTGAATGGCGGTGCAGGCTCTAAGGGCCGAATGGCCTGCACCTATTGTCTATAAGCCATTTAATCCTAGAATTTGAACATTGACTTCTCTAACTTCCGTTAATGCCCCTCCTCCCCTTTTTATCCCATCCCTGACATATTTAGTTGTTTGCCTGTTCTCCATCTCCCTCTGGTGCTCTCCCCCCTTTCTTTCTCCTGAGGCTTCCCGTCCCATGATCCTTTCCCTTCTCCAGCTCTGTATCACTTTCGCTAATCACCTTTCCAGCTCTTAGCTTCATCCCACCCCCTCCGGTCTTCTCCTATCATTTCGCATTTCCCCCTCCCCCCTCTACTTTCAAATCTCTTACTATCGCTCCTTTCGGTTAGTCCTGACGAAGGGTCTCGGCCCGAAACATCGACAGCACTTCTCCCTATAGATGCTGCCTGGCTTGCTGTGTTCCACCAGCATTTTGTGTGTGTTGTTGTTTGAATTTCCAGCATCTACAGATTTCCTAGTGTTTAATCCTGGAATCATTTTTGTGAACCTCCTTTGAACCCTCTCCAGTCTCAGCACATCCTGTCTAAGATAAGGGGCCCAAAACTGCTCACAATACTCCAAGTGACGCCTCACCAGTGCTTTATAAAGCCTCAACATTACATCCTTGCTTTTATGGCAGCCTTTCCACAAAAAGGTTGCAGGATCCAAACAGAATTGAGTCTCTTGAAATGAATGCCAACATCACATTTGCCTTCCTCACCACAGGCTCAACCTGCTAATTAACCTTCAGGGAATCCTGCACGAGGACTCACTAATTTCTTTGCCCCTCAGATTTTTATAATTTCTCTCTGTTTAACAAATAGCCCTTTCATTTCTTCTTCCAAAATGCATGACCATACACTTGCCAACACTGTATTCCATCGGCCACTTCTTTGCCTCTTTTCCTAAACTGCCTCTCCATTTCCTCAAAACTACCTGCCCCTCCACCTATCTTCATATTGTCTGCAAACTTTGCAATTACGCCATCAATTCCATCATCCAAATCATTGACATATAACATAAACAACACAGACCCCTGTGGAACACCCTGGTCACCAGCAGCCAACCAGAAAAGGCTCCCTTATTCCCACTCTTGGCCTCCTGGCAATCAGCCACAACTTAATCCATGCTAGAATCTTTCCTGTAATACCATGGGCTTGTAGCTTGTTAAGCAGCCTCATTTGTGGCATCTTGTCAAAGGCTTTCTGAAAATCCAGGTAACCAACATCAACCAATTCTCCTTTGTCTATCTTAATTGTTGTTTCTTCAAAGAATTTCAACAGATATGTCGGGCAAGATTTTCTCTTGAGAAACCATGCTGACTATGGCCTTTTTTTAATCATATGTCTCTAAGCACACCAAAACCACATCCTTAACAATTGACTCCAACATCTTCCCAACCACTGAGGTCAGACTAACTGGCCTATATTTTCCTTTCTTCCGCTTCTCTCCCTTCTTGAAGAGTTGAGTGCCATTTGCTATTTTCCAGTCTTCCGGAACCTTTCAAGAATCTAGTGATTCTTTAAAGATTATTACTAATGCCTCCACAATCTCTTCAGCCACTTCTTTCAGAACTCTGGGGTGTACACCTTCTGGTCCAGGTGACTTACCTACCTTCAGACCTTTCAGTCTCCCAAAAGCCTTCTCTCTAGTAATGTTAACTCCAAACACTTCATGACCCCAACACATGGAACTTTCACCATACTGCTGGTGTCTTCCACAGTGAAGACTGATGTAAAATACTTATTCAGTTCATCCACCATTACTATCACTTATTTTACGTCCCAAGGGAAGTTGGAACTCATTTTCTGACCTATCCCTTCTTTGGAATTGCTCCGAAGGATTTAAGGTAGTCACCCATCACCTAAACGGCCAAATCTCAACTCCGTTTCCCTCCCTGCAACTCCTGAGTGAGGTAGTGACAAAAAGATCTGTGTTGGGAGGCAGAAGCCAGAGTTAAGATTTCTCTCAGTGGGGTGAATGAACATTACCTCATCATTCCTTTCCTTCAGATCCATTGGACAGTCCCAGTGACCATGGTTTGCTCCTGACCTCAGGGGCTGTCTGTGTGGAGATTTCCAGACTCTCCAGCCAGAGGAAGCAGACTATCGGCATCTATCCTGTCCACCTCTAATGGAAATGTGCACATTTAAGCCAAATTACCTCTCATTCTTCCAGTGAGTAGTGGCCCACCCTACTCAGTCCCTTCACAGGACCACTCAAATCAACGGACAGTTTGTGAAAATTTGTACTCCATAGGCACAAGCCTCCTCACCATCAAGAACATCTCCAAGCATCAAGAAGGCAGCATCTACCATTAATTCTGCGTTTGTTTAAAGATACTGCAGAGTAACAGGCCCTGCTGGCCCATGAGCCCACGCTGCCCCTTTGTACCCATGTGACCAATTAACCTACAGACCCACATGTCATTGGAATGAGGGAGAACCAGCGTAGTCACTGAGTGAACGTACAAACTCCATGCAGACAGTGATGGGGATTCAACCAAGGTCGCTGGTGTGGTAGCAATGAATTAAGATCCACATTCAGCAATTTAGGAATAGCGTCTCCCTCTTTACCATCTGAACAGCCCATGAATTTTACCTCATTATTCTGTTTTGTGTGTGTGCTATGCAATTTATGAACTTTTACATTTTTGCACTGTACTGCTGCCGTGAAAAAAAAAACAAATTTTACATCAAATGCCAGTGACAATAAATCGGGTTCTAATTCAAGTAGGTTTGGAAACCAAAACTAGACATAGCACTCCTCCAGTGCCCTGTATAGTTGCTCCAAGTCCTTACTCTGTCCATGAAGGCCAACATATATTTTGCTTTGCTAGTGCAATTTCTGCACAGATCCCTTGAGAGACAATTCAAGTATACCTGCAACTATTCTAGCAAAATTAATAAATCCACATTATCAATTATACTTCATCTGCCACCTTCAATTCACTCAGTTAGCCTGACTGTATCAGCTTACAACCACAGGTTTACAGGTTACATTTTCAACAGAAAACTTGGGACACTTTATACTGTCCATTCACGTAGACTGTGAATAGCTCAGCCTGCTGATCCCAAGAACATTTTCCGCCCTTTAATGGAGCCATCGTGCCTTTCAATTGCAGTTTTCTCTCAACAACCGAGCTTTAGCATCTCCCTTCCTCCTTGAATAAGTCTGTTACCTCCCAATCCACTGGGACTGTTCCAGAATCGAGGGAGTTTTGTTCCCATATCGTTTATCTTGATGCGTGGTTCTGGCCTGCAGGGGAGTGGCTTGTTGGCTCTAAATCCCCTGGTTTCTCCTTACTAATGTTGATTACTTTAAATTGTTAAATCCCTGTTTCCCTACAATCTCTGTCCTATTCTTGTTATCCAGTGAAGACAGGGACCAAATAATTTCTCTTGATTAAAGGTCTCTGCCCAAGGCGGTGACTTATTTCCCTGCATTTCCCTGTCTGACCTACTGAGTTCCGCCATCATTTTGTGTGTTTCTTTTGCCCATATCCTAGGGAACTACATTTGCTACTTTTTCTTGCAATATTTGCAGAAACTCTTAGTTTTTTGTGCCCCTTGCTCATCATATACAATGACTTTCTATTTTCTCCACCACTTTTATCACCTTTTGTTAGTTACTAAAGTTTTATCTGTCCTTGAGTTAATGTTCTCCGCAGCAGTATAATCTATTTTAAACTAATACCATCATAAGCCACGTTAGTTACCAGTAGTTGGATCAAACTCCTCATAGGGTCTTTGCTTTTTGAAGCAATGAATATTTATTAGAGTTATGGAATATTTCTTTAAAGGTATACTATTGTTTATCTGTTGGCAACATTATAATCTAATTTCCCAATCTCAAACCACACACCCATATTATTTAAAGTTCAAGTTTCATGCTCTTTAGAATTAGTTAATTGAAGTTTTACTCTCACAGAAAGAAATGAGTAATTAAATGTATTAGACCACACTGGCAGGAATCCAAGTGTCATGAAATCTCAAACCTGTGTGAGCAAGCTACAAGAGACTAGTCCATGGGGCAGACCAAGTCAAGTGGTGAAAAAGTTTGGGTATTGTTTCACTGTGAAACACATTCATTACAATTAGGAAGGAATTTTTTTTTCAGTATCTTTCTAGCAAGGCTAGGAATTCCATACCTATCTTCTCACCTCCCAGTATGCATGATTACTTTTGGCTTAATCAGCTAAAAAAGCTTAATTCAGAACTGAAGGACTAAGAAAGCATCATCGCCAGTGCCTGTAATCAGAGATCACAGACTTAAGACTACTGACAAAAGAACCAGAAGGGAGAGACCAGGATAAATTCTTTTGCACTGAGTGCTTATGATCTGGAATGCAATGCTTGAAAGGGGAGTACAAGTAGATTTAATAGCAACTTTTAAAGGGAAATTTGATACAGGCCTGGAAAGGAAAAAAATCCACAGAACTGAGGAGGAAAATGCAGGGGATTGGACTAATTAGGTCATCCTTTCAAAGAACTGCCCCTGGCAAGATGGTCTCAATTGCATCTTTCTTTCTTCGAGGAGAGAGTTAGCAGAATGCTAAGGCCAGCTCCAACTGTAGCTTCATTATCAACTATGGCATTTGTTGCCCTTTCACTGAATCATTTTAATTTCATACAGCGCTGGTCTCTACAGCTCATGTCCTCAGTAGTTCTTGTTTATTACTTGCACAATTTGTCCTCTTTTGCACACCGGATGTTTGTCAGTGTTTGGTTTTTGATGGATATTGTATTTCTTTGTTTTTTCAAGAAAATGAATCACAAGGTTCTACGTGGTATACAAAACTTTGATAATAAACTTACATTGAACTTTGAACTTCTAAGGAGAAACTGATTCCCAACATCTTAAAATTGAGAGGAAGGAAAATTCACAGGAAACACTCTACCAGAACACCAACTTTTATTACAAAAAGAAACATCTTGAGCAGAGAGCTTGTTGATGTGCTCCATTCACTTTGGTCTGAATAAATAAATCATGTTCTAAATACAAGCAAATTAAAGGACAAAAAGCAAGATCTCACACACTTGCTGCCAGAGGCAACAACATTAACTAAGTTAAATAAATAAAATCAGTCAGAAGGGAAAGCGCAGAATAAATACACTTTAAATTAATCATTTTTTTCTTTTTTAAAAAAAACAGCAAGGGTTTCTATCGAACTATTTCTGAAAAGATTTTACAAAATATATCTGTCAGATTCCTATAAATCAGGAAATAAAAATTCAGCCTGTGCAAATTTGATATTTTTAATTTATAAAATAACTCGATTTGGGGGAAAAAATTATACTTCCTAGCCCTCTTTCTTCTTCTCCCCCGCTGTAATTTTTTTGTGTGCAAAATTCCTTCCCTCGTCACCCTCTTCCTAAGGCAACAATATTATAATTATAAAACATCTGGGAAGAAGGATTTCTGGAAAAATGGGGATGTTTGCAGGATGCAGAGAGGAGACACTGAAATTTGGGAGAGTTTGCCCCTGGGATTTTGGGATGGGATGCATTGTTAACACTTCCGAAGAGCTACAGTACTCATTGCTGCCTAACCAGGATGAGCACAGCTGGTCTGAATTACTGAAAGCAAATGAGTTCCTTAGCGTAGTTGCAGTAGAAGTTCATGAACAATTGGTTTGCTCACATTAGAAAGTAACAACCCAGTCGAATTCTGAACACTTGCCTGTAATCCAGTGTCTTGTTGCTTGATGGTGGGTTCTGACTGTTAGATCCCTCACAGGAACAATCATCTTTTGGGGCTTGATGCCCCAATCCTGGGAGTACTAGCCCACCCCTATACATCCCCCCCATCGGGACCAATCGTTCTAAGGACCGTTCATGAAAAGTTCTGCTCTACTGCCTCCATGGCCGCAACTCTCCCCACTATCTGCCGCATGCCATCCATTAAACTTGCCGTCATCAAGTATTAATCCTGGGTGACTGTGATTGCATCTTATGCAAAAAGAATCTGCTGTAAAGCAGGCACAATGGGAGATGTGGGAAACACGATTGGCACAGCACTGCTGAAGTTTAAAATCGGAATTCTCAGCATACTTAACATAGAACATTACAGCACAGTACAGGCCCGTCGCCCCACAAAGTTCACAAACCTTGGTGGTGTTCTGCACACCTTCCATTCAACCAGGCCAGGTTTAACTCCATTTCTTGCCACTATCAAGCATAAAATCCCAAGACAGTCAAAAGCTATGTTTCCAGAGAGAGGAGCCTCAATGATATAACAGACTGTGAAGATGGTATTAGATAAGGAGACATCCCCTACCACATTACTGGCACAAAGAATGAAATCAACAAATCAATCTACTGATTAAATCCAACACCCAAGGAAATGAATGCTGTTTAGATTCCACTAAACCTGCTACACACACATACACACAAACACACTCCTCATCAATTCAATCACAGCCAGGCAGATTCAGTGAGGTTGAAAGGTTTCATCTTTTCTGTCGTACGGCCACCTCGGACAATAGCCAGCAGGGGAAGAGGGAGCCATGGAGGCAGGATGGCTAAGTGTTCCTTTTTTCCCCCCCCTTCTTTAGTTCTCAATAAAGAATCGAGTTTCTCTTCAGCACCGGTCCCTCCAGCACTCGAGTGCAGAACTATTCAAGTAACGCAAGTCCGTGGAAAATGGGTTTGCACCTCCCGTGTGCCGGGAGACATCACACTGTGTATACACCCATGCTGTTAGCTTGTTCCTGCAGTCCCAAAATGCTGAACGCAATCCGCTTCTGATGCCCCGGCAACCGGATTCCAATCTTCTTCACGTCCCTGAAAAGCACAGAATCAGAATATGTAGAGTGGAAGAGACTCGCTAGAGATCCCAGTTATACATTTCAGTTCATCTCAGTCACCTGTACCAGCGCTGCCAGCTGGCTGCAGTGTAGTTAGCATGTAATGAAATGCTTAGCATTCCAGCGATGAACTTTAATAAATAACCAGCTGGCCTATTTTCAAGTCATGGGTAATTAGGTAAGGGCAAATCAAACAAAATAAGAAGGGAATTCACACAATTAGCCAAGAGCTGCAGTGCTCAGAGGAAATGCAAACGCAAGGGAAATGATGTCCAGTTGTAAGAATGCATTTGGGCTCGTCTTCTGCAGAGCTTGGCACTGACACTTTCCTTCCTTTCACTCTGTTCTCCCAAATGAGGAAAGTCTGTAGAATCCTGTGCTATATTGGAGCACAAAGAAAGGCATCAATTTGTCCTTGTTTCCATAGAGATAAGAACCTGGTGTTTATATTCAAACATTTCCTGCTACTGGGGCCAGACAGGCAACCCTAGGGCATTTCACTCCTCTGCCCCATCTCCTTGCAATGAATGAGAATTCTTTCACTGTTTACAGGACCCACTTTAACCCTCAGCAGAGCTTTTCTCCCCCCCTTGCTACACCCTGATATTAAAGTCCGTTTTCCAAAAGAAGCCGCCTATTTCCAGGATACCTTCATTTATTTACCCTTCACTTTGGAATGTAATAAAATTGCCATCACTCATAAACATCCCATCACCATCTTCCTTAAATTCCTTCAAAACTAGACGGCGTTTTGTGTGGGCCCTCTGTCTAATGATCATCCATTTCCTTCTGGAATCTGGAAGGGATGCAGCAGTATTGTCAAAGCCCACTTCAAACTACAGAATGCTGTGCTCCTTGGGCTAGTCCCAGGGACACATATCAAGTCAAATATGGACAGTTGTTGGAAGATCATAAACTTAATGAAAAAAAACACTTTGGTCTTCTGGTAAGAGGATCTGTCGTTAGGGGCACATGACAAGGTGTAGGGCTACGTGCTGAGGAATGAACTGAATCTGGGGCTGGTTGCTGATCGGCTTTCTCATCGAGGTCAATGCTTCCTGCTGCTACCAGACACGAGAAAACAAGGTCCTGTGGAAAACCTCTCAAACTTAGCAATGATGTAACGTTTGGGGATGGACACTGATTCTATAGCAACCTGATCCAAATATTATGAAGAAATGTAATTATATGTTGAACAGAAGAAATGATGAAAGATATGTGTTCTATATTACTTAATTGAAAATTTCATCAATAAATAATGTTTTTAAAAAATAAAAACACCTGGTTTGTGAACTTTTTGATTTTCTTTCTTGTTCACGGCACCTCCCCACATTATTTTCTTTCCTTAACATTTTTATTTAATATGTAATCACTCTCTTTTTTATTATACTTTGTTCAGTCAGGTCACTCCCAAAGCCCATTATCTGTCTGCCTCTGTTATTACATTTTGAATCGGTTTCTGGTATTGAAAGCAAAGCTTGCGCAAAAGGCTCCACAGCAGACCCCCACTGTTTCAAAGAGCTTTGTCTCCTCTCTTTCTCATCTCAGTGGGAATTCTGCTCCACCAGAGAAAATCAGGTCACCGTGTTGATTAGAGTGCACCGGACCTGACATGTGTATTTAGCCAGTGGCAGTTCTGGGTGAGGGTGAGACTGTCGTCTTCCGCAGTGCGATAGAAACTATTAATATCACTTCCTTGAAGCGTCTGCCTATATGTGTGAAATTCCTCGGGAAAGCAAACATTTTCCCAGCAACTTGAGATACGATTCGATTGAGACGTGCCCTTCTGTGCTGAGCTCTCTAGGTGTGAAGTGATGAATGGAATAAGATTAACAGCTCTAGATGGTACAGGCGTTGGTGATCTGGGGAAGACTGCGGGTTCTAGCTAGGACAAAAAGCATACGGGTGGGGGGGGGGGGGGTGCACTGGAATGACATTTTTGCAGATTGACTCATCCACTACCCCCAGCGCTGATGGTCGCGATTTGAGAGAGAGCGCAAACTCGTCGTTTCTAAGCTGCTCAGCTGCGCATTGGCCGCAAGCTCTAACTCACTCTGGGATCATGTCATAACTGTTTGGAGCCACCCCAGAAAATCCAAAGGGAAATTAACAGGCACAATCAGGCTGGGCCGATGAGCAGGAAGCATTTCCTCCAGCTAGTCTCGCGCCTTAATCCACAAAGAGAAAAGCAAAGTAACGGCCCAAGTATTTACTCACTCTGAGGTTAGCTGAACAATGTGCTCCATGGTATTATATCCCGCTGCCATGAAATTCTCCAAATACTGTCCCATCTTTATAGACTCCAACCACTCGCTGACCGTGCGGAAGATCATACCGTCGGTCCCACTGGTGCTGGGCAGTCGGATGGACACGCTGCAGGAAGAGCAGAACATCAGCCATGAGACTTTATTACAGGCTGTAGATACACATGGGCTAATGCCAGCCACGTCGCAACACAGTACTCCAGGGCACAGCTGCGTGCAATGGCTAAAGCCATTGGTCTCTTCAATATACTTAGCATTGGAGGCTGCAGTCCTCCTTGTCGTACGTTGGCTTTGGAGGCTTGCGTGCCTCAATGACCCGGAGAGCTACGTTGGCTGGAGTCAGGGCTTTATGCTTTGGGGTCACCCACGCCAAACAGGTCAAAGGGTAGAGGCCAGACCAAGAGTGGTCCACCGGTCCTTCAGGTTTGGGGCTAACAACCCTGACTGGTAAAGCAAAATGACAAAAACAGCATTGAAGAATCCTTCTGCAGCTGAGTGCGAAGGTATTCCTGAGTCTCCAGCCAGAACTTGCATGGATGATAGCTGTGAAAATGGAGAGGAAGCTACAGACACGATGAAGGAAGTCCTGAACTCCACCAGAGACGGAGGATCTTCATTCCTGCCCTAAATGCCAGTGGCGTAACAAGCAGTAGGTGAAGACTGCGATCTATAAACCTCTTCTTTTTGACTTGACGACAAACCATGTCACATCATGGATTATTTTCCTCTAGACTTGCCTCATTACAATGGACCACCTTTCCTTACTGGTTAGAGACACTTACCTCAGTCCAGGAGCTAGTTACAGGTTGAGCTATGGGAAATGTTGGCAAGTCAAGTTACCCTTGTTTTAATTTAAAAAAAAACATTTGGCAGGTTAAATATTTCTTGAGGAGTGCAGTTATGCTAATGTTAGAAATTCCTTTCTAACATTTTCCTAACAACACTGTTCTCGTCACCCCCTATAGGAAGGATATTGAGGATGCAGAAGAGGTTTATACTGCCTGATTTAGAGGGCACATGTTATCTTGAGAGGCTGGGCAAACTTGGGTTGTTTTCTTTGGACCGGCGGAGGCTGAGGGGAGATCTGAGAGAGGTTTACAAGATTATCAGAGGCATAGATAGAATAGACAGGGAGTATCTTTTTCTGAGGGTAGAAATGTCTAATATCAGAAGGCATGCATTGAGGGTGAGAGGGGGTGGTTTCAAAGGGGATGTGAGGGGGTAAGTTTTTTTTACTCAGAGAGAGGTGGATGCCTGGAATGAGCTGCCTGGTAAGGTGGTAGAGGCAAATATATTAGAGGTTTTTAAGAGATGTTTAGACGAATATGAGGAAGATGGAGTGATATGGACATTGTGTAGGTAGGAGGGATTAGTTTTTCTAAGGGGCTTTTGATTTACCTTTTAGCTGGTTCAACGCAACATTGCAGGCCGAATGGCCTGTCCCCTGCTGTACTGTTCCATGGCCTACGTAATAAAGTTTCTGACTGGTGGAGTTATGGGGAACATTAACATCACATTATTACAGCAAATCTAAAAATTACACAAGGTTTTATTTCTATAAAACCAAAAGTATTGAATAGTTTGGCAGCTCAGCAGACTACGGAGTACTAACTGAACATGCCCACCAATACAAGAAGATATCACACCAGTGTATGGGCCTCATAGATTACTGATGCTTTTGTAGCTATATCCAAATATTCTGTAAATCTTCCATGATTTAGGCATGACTTTGAACTCAAGCACTACAAGAGTGGCTTCTCCCAGGACGGAAAAAACTCTCCTTTTGTGGAACATGCACAATCAGTCAAGTCCCACCCCAACCATTGACGCAGACAGCTTGATGCAGGTACTCACTATTATCCAAACGCAAATATCAATGCAAAATTATGCCTGTACTCACAGAGGCATCATTGAATCAGACTGGAACGCTTGATCCTTTTATTCCACCTACAATCAGTAATCCCTCCTAAAACTAAATTACATTGCGTTTTTCTTTCAATTGGCTCCTGCGTCAGTGAGATTTACTGGAATCTGTTTCATATCCAGTCCCATCCCCACCGCCCGGGTGACAAGCTCATTTTGGTCCGTAACCTTATTGGAAGGCTGTTCCCGCTATTAAAATTTAGCTCTGTTTATTGCGACCCAGGGCAGCGAGGGGTTAAAATATCAGACTATAAAAGGAGGCTGGTTCACAGCAGAATGCAATAAAACAGGTCTGCCCAAATTCACTTGCTCATCCATAGTGAAGATTAATCCTTAATTATTTTCTGTCCCAAGCCAGTCAGACATGCCTTCAGTGCAGAGACCTGATCAGATTGCCTACAGTCATTGCACTAATAGGATTTTGTGGTTTCTCCATTGTTCATGCACCTGGAGCATAGGAATGTACACTTCTGGGACCATAGGGCTATAAGCGAACTGGAACACTGCCAGGAGAGATTTCATTACCAAAGCTACATTTAATACTAGTTGGGCCAGTTTGGCACCCCAGTATAAATGGAAATTACCAGGGCTTGACCAGAACTGGGAGTTGCCCAGTGTGTTTCAAAAACCCATGTATATGTTGCTGGATCTTTGACCAGTTCCCACTCGACACAGAGAAGTCACCAAGTCCCTAAGCTTTCCATGTTTCTTTAGGCAGTGAGTAAAAGACATCATTTTTATGTAAATCATTTTTCTATCAATCCGTAGAGCGCAGATAACCCAACCCCACCCCCCCCACCCACCACACACACCTTCAGCTGGAGCTTGGCTCCCATACATAAAGAATGTCGCATGGGTGGGATTATCTCATTATCGTCCATGCAAACCAACACTCAGCTGGAAAAATCACTGTAAGCACAAGGAAGTATCCCTTAATCACATTCCCACCAGCAGCCTAATATCATAAGAGATAGCCAAGCCTGGCACTGTCTGAACGCAAAGAGGGTGACCTAAGGAATGGTTGCCTTGTGAATTGGAAGCACTTGTCTTCGCCAATCTCTTTGGCGGTTCTAGTAAGTCCCACAAGTTCCTGGATGTTTAGTTTACAGGTGATCCCTGAAGGCCCAACTGGTAGGAAGCCGGGGTTTCTTCAGCACTCACCTCCTGCCCTACCTGCACTAGGTTTGCTGCCCCACCCCATCTAAACACAGGGAACCAACCAGACCTGGGATCAATTCACACAAAAATACGCGGCACCGGCACATACCGTGGATCAAAATCCGCGATGCTTTTCAAGGATTCCGGGCTACGGATCAGTTTGTCGAGGATGTTGACGATGTCACAGAACTTGGGTCGCTTTGTCCTTTCTTGCTGCCAGCACTGCATCATCAGCTGATAGATGGCAGAGGGGCACTCCATCGGAGCGGGCAGTCGGAACCCCTCATTTATCGACTTCATCACCTTCAGGGGGAGAAAAGGCAGTTGAAATCAGTAACCCGGGATATGGCTGGTTGGACTCTGTATACAGTTGGAAACGGCAGGGCAGTAAAAGCTCAAGATGATAAATGATGACATGTCAAGACAGGCTAGGGACTCTTTAAACAACTGCTAGTATAAAGCCCAGTAGGCGGAACGGTCTCGGATCAACAGACAGCCACTCCCTGTATTGTGTGGGAGGTGGAAAATGTCATGGTGCATGGAAGTCAAGAGTGCTTGGCGCAGAGGCTTCAAGCTTGAATTTTCAGTTCCCACCTTCACTCCTATTGGCAATAGATAGCAACTTCAGTTTTGGAGGGCTTAAGTAGCCCAATTTTTCCGTTGCAAATACCGATTCAAACAGCCAACACGACAGGAATCCATGGAGTTCATTTTTTACTGGACCCTTGCCCTGACTATTCCACACCTGCAATTTGTGGCCGCTTCAGGTTCCAAAAAAAAGGTTCTGCAAACGCTCCGGTAGCTGGGATTGTGCTATCTGCTCTATCAGATGCCCTTCCACCAACCAATACTCCAAGTCCCACCCGCTCACATTATCTCAGCGATCTTTCTAAACTCTTTAATCTCTCATGTCATGCTAAGATCACCCCCAGCATTCTTCATGTATTTACAGTTAGCATCCACAACAACAGTGGGGTCATACTTGAAGTTTTGAACCAGATAATCACTTATTTTCTACATCTATTTTACTGTCTAACGTTAGCTCCACTCATTTACTGCTGACAGCCTCTTGTCATCACTGGGTCTTGCCTCGACTGTTCCATCTGCTCACACACGGGAGACCGCATGTGCCGGAATCAGGAGCAACTCAATGGCTCAGGTCGCGCCTGTGGATGGTCAAAGCATTTCGGGTCAACACCCTGCATCCCGAATGAGTGTTACAGGGGAGGTGGACAGGTGGACAGTACAGAAAGGTGGCAGATAAAGGGGTGAGGAGATAGATTAGTGCAGTTGGTGACGGGGGGGGGGGGGGACATTGGGAGAGAATAAGGAAGATCGGGAAAAGGAGGGGGAAAGGCACCAGAAGATGGGAGGCGCTGGGTGGCAGTTAGTGGGAACAGAGTTAGAAGCTGCATTATTCCCACATTCCACTCCCTCATCTACCTGTCCCACCTCATCTCCCTGAACCCACCTGCTAGCTCTCCCTACCCCTTTACATGGGCTAGCTCCAGTCTAACTTTCAGTCTAGACGAGGGACCTCAAGCTGTAACGTCAACTGTCCATTTCTCTCCACAGACGCTCCAGCTCTTCATCTGCTGCTCCGCTTTCTTGCAACTTGAAATGGCAGGCAAAACAGAGCTCGGTAATGATCCAGACATTAAACATCAAGGGACTCTTAAATGTCAACCAGCCTTCTCCATTCAGCTCTCCTTAAACCTGACTTCACCCAACAGTCTGCTGACTTGGTAACAACCCAGTTCCCCACACACACGAACTGTGCTGGCTCTCAGTTAAGCAGATTCGGTTTTAAAATCCTCATCTAGCTTTCACTCTCCATCATGTCAATCCCCATCTCAACAATCGCCACCACTCCCATAAACCCACAGTTCATAACTGACAAGGCCCTCCACTCTCGAATTCCATCCTAAACCTCTCCATCCCTTTCCTCAAACTGCTTTCACTGTGGTTCTTAGTCACATGCTCTGGTACCTCCTTATGGAACTATTTTTTTTGGGCCATTAACACTCCCGACAAATTGCTCGAGACATTTTTGCTGCGTCAGGCTGCAGGTATCAGTGCAGGCCAGAATTGCACAGCTCTGCCTCTCACCTCGTGATTGGACATTTCCCAGTAAGGTCTCTCTCCATAGGACAAGACTTCCCACATTACAATGCCAAAGCTCCAGACATCACTTGCTGAGGTGAACTTTCGGTAAGCGATCGCCTCTGGCGCAGTCCAACGAATCGGGATCTTCCCACCCTGAAAAACAACACCTATTATCAGCAACTGAGGATCACAGAATCTCCTTGGACAGGATTAAAAATAAATCCTAGGAATCAGGTCACAGCTTTGCTCCCATCTTATCACAAGGCAGTTAGGCAGCAATCATATTCAAGCTCTGATATTCGAACACATCCCCTCAAGACATTCATTTAAAATTCTCTCAGTGAAATCGCAGCCAAGTTCTCGGGCAGAGTTTGCCAAACTGGACAACTCCCAAGCAGTTGTCCAGCGCCCATTTCCAGTCTCTGCCAGGTAGCAGGTTACAGCAAATAAATAGCATCGCCCCATTGACAGATGTCCTAGAGAAACAATCAGCTGCGTACCAGAGGGACTGAGAGAAGCAGGCTAGTAGTATGCCTTTTGTTCGAAGGCAGAGATCATCAGCACAGACAGGGTCTGACACTGACTAGGTCACGTACACAAATGGAGTGACGACTGGAGATTATTGGACCAAACTCTTAAACATCACCCGTTCTTTGAACAATTCATGAAGAGACTGCTCATAAGAGGGTAGGAAGAGACAAGGGCTTTTCATGTAAGTGGGATGAACACTGGCTAATGGTTGGAGCTGGGGGGCCTGTTTCTGTGCCTTAAGTCCCAATCACTACATGAGACAGAATTTGTACTTGTTGTGTGGAATAGCAGACAAATGCAGCAAGAGATGCCAGTCTGGACACTTCCTGGGATTCAGGTTCTGGAGGGGGAGCTTACACAAACAGCATCTCTCCTGACATGGGGATAGAACTTGTGTCGTGCTGCCCTATCATGGAAAATATACAGAAACTTAAATCTTACATTCTTTTGAAATAGTCTTAAGTGTTGAGTTTAGACAGAGTGTTACATTCAGGCCATATCAACACCAGCTCTCTGCTCAGGAGATATACTCAGGCAGTGTTCATATCGAGCTCTGAGTTCCTCCAGCATTTTGGCTTTGCAGCATCTGCAGACTTTCTTGTGTTTATCCAGCTCTTGCCCACCTGCTCCTCCAGATCTCATTAAACTGTGGCCAGGCTAGTTGGAAGAGTGCTGCATTTTGCAGTTGTTTAAGTGGTCCCACTCACAAGGCTTTTCCTCAAGCACTAAAGGAATGTGCGGCCAAACATCTCTCTAATTAACACACACAAGATGCCGGAGGGACTCTGCAGACCAGGCAGTACCTATGGAAGAAAATGAACAGTCGACATTTCAGGCTGAAATCCTGCATCACGAACCCTTCAGCCCCAATTAAGGGGTTTGGCCTGAAGAGTCTACCGTTCACTCTTCTCCATAGATGCTGCCTAGCCTGATGAGTCCCTCTAGCATTTTGTGTGCGCTACTGGGATCTTCTCCTGTATGTCTCTCTCCAGTGTCTTGCCCTCCTCTCCACACTGAGCCACTCTTTCTGCAAAAGATACTCACGCTGGTGGTGTATGTGCCCTCCGTGTCATCTTCCAACACTCGCGAGAGACCGAAGTCAGACACTTTGCACACCAGCTGACTGTTAACCAGGATATTCCGTGCCGCCAGGTCCCGGTGTACGTAGTTCATATCGGAAAGGTACTTCATGCCAGAGGAAATCCCTCGAAGCATTCCAACAAGTTGGAGAGAAGAGAACTCACCATCATTATTCTGTGAAAGAAGGAATTGGTACAAATTAGTGACAAAGTGTATTCAGATCCACTCCTTTCAGATTAATAACTATTTTTATGAAACTGAAGCTCATTGAAAAGTCAAGGAAATCTTCTGATCTTTTAGTTAGGGTAGGATTCCATTGACAAATGTTTAAAAGTGATGAAATCAAATTCAAGGAAACAGTCAAGATTTTAATGCACTTTTATGCATTTCAACTGTAGGGTTGAAATGTATCAAAATATAGAAACAAACAGTGGCCAACTTTATTAGGTACACCTGCTCGTTTTATCAAATATCCAATTGGCCAATCATGCGGCAGCAACTCAGTGCATAAAAACATGCAGACATGGTCAAGAGGTTCAGTTGTTGTTCAGACCAAACGTCAGAATGGGGAAGAAATGTGTTCCAAGTGTCTTTGATTGTGGAACAATTGTTGGTCCAGATGGGGTGGTTTAAGTATTTTAGAAATTGCTGATCTCCTGGGATCTTCATGCACAGCAGCCTCCAGAATTTATGCAGAATGGTGCAATTAACAAAAGACATCCACTGAGCAGCTGTTCTGTGGGTGAATATACCTTGTTAATGAGAGGTCAGAGGAGAATGGTCAGACTGGTTCAAGATGGCAGTAACCCAAACAACCATGCTCTACAACAGTGGTGTGCAGAGGAGCATATCTGAATGCACAGTGCATCAAACCTGGGAGTGGATGGGCTACAGCAGCAGAAGATCATGAACACAGACTCAGTGGCCGCTTTGTTAGGTAGACGGGGTACCTGATAATATGGCCACTGAGCGTATACATCATTACAGATATCTGTGATAGCCTTATACATCCATCTCAACCAGCTGAGACAAGGAATTAGAATGAACTACAGTAAAGTTGTAACAAATCAGATACTATTGTTTAAAAGGTTTCAATGAAAACTACTTTAAGAGGCTTCGATGTAATAAGACTTTAAGCACTGATCCATGTTGTAGTTACTTACACGGAGGTAGGCATCGAGTGCTCCATTTTCCATATATTCTGTAACAATCATCATGGGTTTGTCTGTGAGGGGACAAGAGAAATATGTATCATCAATGGAGAGTCACACATTCACTTCGATCATTGAATATGGGTATTTCCCCAACCAACTCTCTATTTTCATTTGACTGAGTTACTCACATTTGGTGACAACTCCTTCCAGGTGGATGACGTTGTGATGACTGAACTGGCCCATGATGCTTGCTTCACTGAGAAAGTCGATCCTTTGGCTCTCGGTGTAACCAGCTTTCAGCGTTTTAATGGCTACCCCAATCTCCTTCCTCCCTTTCTTCAAAATTCCTTTGTAGACCTCGCCAAACTCACCTGAGAAAGGAATAAAGGCAACAATCTATCAAGACAAAAATCACGCTGAACAGGACAACACCACCAGGTACGGACAGAGTACTAT
Organism: Hypanus sabinus; assembly: GCF_030144855.1. Taxonomy (NCBI): domain Eukaryota; kingdom Metazoa; phylum Chordata; class Chondrichthyes; order Myliobatiformes; family Dasyatidae; genus Hypanus; species Hypanus sabinus. The sequence continues at coordinate 23,092,677 of NC_082732.1, forward strand.
CACGAGTTACAGTAAGGGGGCTTGGTTCAATGTCAGCTGTGGTCCTCCGGTTAAGATGCTGTTCAGCTGTCAGTGTACTGCTGAGGGCACAGTTCCACATCTGGGTATTGGAAATGAATGTCATAGAACAGTATAGCACAGGAACAGGCCATTCAGCCCACATTTAAATTAGCATTCAAATGGCCAATTTAACTAAACCCTGTACAAAGTCCATATCCCTCCATTTCGACGACTCCTGAATGATCCTGAAGTATCTGCCACTACCACCGTTCCAGGCAGCACATTTCAGACACCCACCACTCAGTGTAAAAAAACTTGCCCCTCACAGCTTCCTTTGAAATGACCTCCTCTCGCCTTAAATGCACCCCCTCTGGTACTAGACATTTTACCCCTGGGGGAAAAAAAAATACTATCTGTCGAGATACAAAGTTTTACATACCAGCTCCAATCACTTTTTGCTTGGTGATGGCAGATGGGTGGATCTCATCGGCAAACTTTAGGACAGCTTGGTTTGGGTCCTCGTACGTGTGTGGGTCAACGTACGTCTTCAGCGGCTTCAGCTGGTCTGTCGGTATAGAAACATCGTCCTTTCTTATACTCAGCAGATGAAATGCCAGCACTAACGATCACAAATAATACGTTAACTGCAGTTTGACCGCAGAAGAGAGCTACAACAGCCAAATCTCGGGGACTGGTGGATCACTAAACCAGGTGTGGGGTGGGTTCTTGCGAAGAGTTTTTTCCAGATGCATTCAAGCCTTACAGCTATCACCAGTAGAAAAGGCGACCACAAAATTGGGGCCAATTTGAAAAGCTTTGCTGAAAATATGTAGTTTCAAAGTAATTGGAACAACAGAAAAAGGTTGCTCGGTTTATAAATAGTTAAAAAGGAACCTTCCCCTGCCAGCCCTCCAACTTCATTTCCTAAAGAGAGGACCTTTAATTAAACGAGACTTACCAGCGTGTTTGGTGAAATAAATATCCTCGGGACCCTGCCGGGCTCGGGAACTATGTTTCCTTTAAGCAAAACAAATGTTTATTAAAACACAAAAAAAATCCAAGAAGAAAAAATATAAGACCAATATGGGTTTCAGAAGGAATTGTTTGTAATTTTGTCACCAAAATCTACACACTAAACCATTTTTAATTATCATGAGCTGTGAGCGGATTTGTTCATTTGATTTCCACATGCAATTTCTCATCAGCTTAACTGGAACAGTTTGAAAGATACTCTGTGCTCCCTCTCTTCTGGCTTACAAATGAGGTTTAGAAGATATTGTCCTATCTGCAGGTTGTTCTCTTGTTTGAGGTAATCTCACTGCAGCTTTGGATACTCTAACTGGGCTCAACAGTGTGGCTGCAGGGAGGCGATTTCCTCTGGTTTAGGAGTGTGGTGGAACCAGCGCTCAGAGCTTAGAATGCCAGGACTGTAATGAGGAGACACTTCCTCACTCAGAGGGTGGCAAATCGTTTGCCTGCCTTATTCCAAGGAATTTGTATGAATTCCCTCTTCCAAGAGCTTTCATTTAAAACAAAGATTGATGGGTTTCTCGATAATGAGGGAGTCAAGGGTCTTGGAGACAGTGTTGGGAAATGGAGTGGGACAGTTCAGTCAAGACTTGGATGTTCTGAAGGGTCTTGACTTCACTGTTCTTACCTTGACAACAATCACATCTGCAGCTGAAACTGCAGAGTGAAATGAACTCCTACAACCAAGACCTCTCAAGATTTAATCGATTCAAGTTAAAAACTCACCTCCGCCTGAAGTAGATAAAGGCGATCATTATGACCACAAGAATTCCAGCAGCTGCCATCACCACTGCGAGAATTATCCAATTATTATCTGCCGGGGGAAATGAGAAGAGAATTATTTCCTTCTCCCAAGTCCCAACTGCTGTACACTCGAATTATATTTAAGATTTACACTATGTGTGTAGGATTTCCTTTTGATTTTGAACAGAGTTATTTTGTTCCTGGTGAAGCTTTTAGAACAGGTGGACAATGGAGATGCGCTCAGAAAAAGGAGGAGGCTACTCTTGAGATAAGAATAAATTAAAATATAGCACTAGATCCTGTTTTTAAGAATAAAATTCTTCTCAGGTTTAAAAGTTTCAGATTCTTCATCCGTCAAGTCAGAGGATGTGCAGCCATTAACTACTTCCATGGCTGCAGTTAGAAGTTTGTGTAGGATGTGAATGAAGGAATATAGAGGGTGGGGCCTGTCGTGAGAGGTTGTAGGCATGTGGGTTAACATTAGAATGGTACAGCAAGTTCAGGGGCCTTAAGAAAAACTCCTGATTCTAATGCCTTGACCTTGAGACCTATTAGCGGAGCTAGTCCCATGCTCCCTTTCAAGCAGCTCTGAAAATGGCTGGAAGCATCTTCCTGCCTCCATCCGGGTAGTTCCTACAGTAGTGAGCGCCAGGCATAGCACTAACCCCAGTGCATTCACAGAGCACACTGACAGCAGTTTCACAAACTAGACTGAGCTCTTGTGAGGGACTGCAGGCACCCTGGGGACTTTTAAAAGGGAAAAGGGGGAGGGAGAATGAAATGGGAAATCCCAAAAGCTCAATCGAAAACCGATCGCATGCTTTCATCAAGTAGAACGTGGTAGTGATGTAGTTAGTGCAACGCCTTACAGCGCAAGCCGGAAGATCGGCGTTCAATTCCTGCTGCCGTCTGTGAGGAGTTTGTATGTTCTCCTTGTCACTACGTGGGGTTCCTCCCACATTCCAAGATAGTTAGTAACCCTAACTAGTGGGCATGCTACGTTGACCCTGGAAGCAATGGTCACACACATTGCCGCAGACGTGTTGGTTGCTGACACAAACAATGCATTTCACTGTACATACTGTGCAAAAGTCTTCAGCACATGTAACAAAGAATCAGCAAAGCAGAGAAGTTATAAGGAATAATGAAATGAAGTTTCTAAACATCAATAAATTTTCTACAAAGAGCAGTAAACGGTAAAAACCAAAATCAAATCAATTTTTGATGTGACCACCATTTGCCTTTAAAACTGCATCAATGCTCTTAGGTACACTGTCGTGCAGTTTTATAAGAAAATTAACAGGTAAGTTGTTCCAAGTATCTTGGAGAACTTGCCGCAGTTCTTCTGTAGACTTTGGCTGTTTTACTTACCTCTGTCTCTTCTGTCTCTCCCAGACAGCCTCGATGATGTTGAGATCAGGGCTCTGTGGAGGCCATCCAAAACCATATAACAAATCTAGGTTGCCCAAGACTTTTGCACAGTACTGTATGTCTTGACGTACATATGACAAATAAAGCTAATGTTCATATCTTTTAAAAATAATGAATTTAATTAACTTTCACCTCAAGTTATTTCCTCAATATACCTTGCTTATCCAGATTTCAATTAACAGGAGGGGGAGATTCAACAAACACATTAAGTCTTAAAAACAGGAGAATTCAATCACCTTTTGCTGCAAGTGTCAGGAACTCGTGAGTCTCACTGTAAAACCCGGCTCCATCCCGCGTCAGTGCCTGCACGCGGAAAATGTACGCTGTACCAGGTAGCAAGTCGGAAACCTTCACAGAGTTCTTGCTGGACTGCAGCACCGTGTAAGTCTGCTGATCCACCTACAGACACCAGGAGGAAAGGTCACATGAAACAGAAGCTCCCATCAGGGCAGAGCGGGCTGACCCCAGCCTCCCGGGGTCAGCTGCTGTCAGCGGAATGTTAAGCAATAGGAATTAAACTTCTCCCTTTTGTGATCTCTCTTGTTCGGAGTTGCAATGAGATTTCTGTGATTAAGAGGTGCTAATGGAGCAGTGAATGGCCAATATCATATAAAGAGGAACATGGTTCTCAAGGATTCTTATTCATATGTAAAACCTTTATGTACTGGGGTTTCAGCACAAGGAATACATGAATGGCAAGTATCAGGACCAACATGGCTTTTGTAATTCACAGAACAATGGATCAGCCTCCACAAAGCACAGCTACTACCAGTGCTTACTGGGGAGGTTGCAAATGTGGAGTTACCACGTGCAGTAGACAGTTATCACAACAGGATTGGCACGATTTTCTCTCCCCCCCCCCCCCCCCCAGTTTCAAGATGAATTCAGGAATGGGCTCGGGAGATAGTACAGCTGCCGGAATCTGGAACAGCGAAAAACAAACTTCAGATGGAAATCAGGGGGGGGGGGGGGCCAGGCAGCATCGATGGAGGGAAACGGACAGTCGATGTTTCAGTTGAAGACCCTTCACCTGGGCTGGGTCAATGTCAACTCGTCATTTTCCTCCACAGATGCTGCCTGACCCACTGAGTTCCTTCAGCAGTTTGTGTGCTTTTTGTCTAGGGATAGACTCCCATGCAGATTAGCCACTCACACCCCAGTGTGGATTAGGTGTGAAGGGGGACGGGGGTTTGATTTTATTGTCACTGTTTTTTTTGCGGTGGGGGTTAGGTTTTTTTGATGCTTGTTTTCCATGTGGGCAATCTATTTTTAGTGCGAGGAATGAGGGGGTTGGGGTTTGCGAGTTTTGTTCTTTTTACTTTTCGTGTGTGTGTGGGGGGGGGGTTTGATGTCTTTTCTTTGAACAACTCCCGTGGCTTTCTTTGTATTTCGTGGCTATCTGGAGAAGACGAATATTAGGGTTGTATTGTACATGCATACTCTGTCAATGATATGAACCTTTGACCATTAAATTACACCCATTATTAAAAGACTGAATCCACTATTGAGTAGTTCCCTAGTATGTCAAGATGGACTCTTGACCTTCTTGTTATGACCTTATTGTCTACCCGCTCTGCACTTTCTCTGTATTCTGCACTCTCATTTTATTCTACCTCAATAAGCTGTGTAACGATTTGATCTGTATGAACAGTATACACAGAAGCTTTTCACTGTATCTCAGTACAAGTGACAGTAAATAACCAATACTGACTCCACTGGGAGTCTGTGACTTGTAATAAAGAATTTAGTTCATTTAGAGAGTCGCTGACCCAAAATTTTGAACACAGAACGTAACAGCACAGTACAGCCCCCTCGGCCCCTGGTGTTGTGCCAGCATTTTAACATCCTCTAATTCAATGGAACACCTCCCCCCCACAACCCTCCAATTTTTTGTTACCCATGTGTCTATCTAAGTGTTTCTTAAATGTCGTTAATGTATCTTATCTTTTCAGGGCGTTCCACACACCAACCAGTCAGTGTAAAGAACTTACAACTGACACACCCCTATACTTTCCTCCAGTCAGCTTAATGCTTTGCCTTCTCGCATTAGCTATTTCTGCTGGGGGAAGAAAAGTTTCTGACTGTCCACTCAATCTATACTTCCAGTCCTCTTGTAAACTTTGACTGTTTCTCTTTCCGGATATGCTGCCTGACCTGCTATTTTTTTCAATTTTCCAGCATCTGCAGGGTTTTATTTGCATTTACAATAACAAAAGACAGGGTGTGCTGGAAAACTCAGATCAGGCAGCCACTGTGAAGGGAGAAGCACCAACATTTCAGGTCAAAAATCCTTCACCGGAACTTTTCTTACTGAATTTGTTCATCTATACCAACCTAGCACATAGCACTCTGACCCCTCGCCTACATCAGCTCCTGTAACCTGCTTTAGCCCAGGGATGTTAACACTTGTTTAGCATCTTCAACAGTTGCTCCTGCTGAGACCAACACATTGAGGGTACACCATGAATGGAACCTGGAGTATTGCTTTTAAACATCGAACCAGAAGCCAGCAGTGTCTCCGACTGCTGTTGCTGTTTCCTTAGGAGCTTCTCTCAGTTGTCCCTTCTCTTCCTCTCATGGTCCAAATCTGAATCTCCTATCAGATTCCTTCTTCTTCGACCCTTTACCTCTTCTGACTATCCTCTCTCAGCCACACACACCAAACGCTGGAGGAACTCAGCAGACAGCACCTAGAGTGAACAGTTGACGTTTCGTGCTGGGACCCCTCATCAGGACTGATTTTTGGATTTCCAGCATCAACAGATTTGTTCATTTTGTGATCCCCTTTCAGATTCTTACCCCCTCCTTCCCCACCCACCCACCTTCCCCCTCACCTGGTGTCACCTGTCATCTTACACTCCTTTGCCTCTGCCCACCTCCTTTTATCTGGCTTCTACCCTTCCTTTCCGATCCTGATGAAAGTTACTGGTGCAAAACGCTGACTCTTTATTCCCCTCCATTGATGCCGCCTGACTTGTTGAGTTCTTCCAGCATTCTGCGTGTAGCTGTTGCAAACTGCTCTCAAATTACAATAACTTTACCTCAAGTTTATTTTTTGAGCCTGATCCACACAGGGACGCCACTTTCCAGATGATATGATGCCAAAAAAAAAACTGCTGGAACAACTCAGCGGGTTTCCCAGCAGTTTACTTGTTGCCTTAGATCCAGCATCTGCAATCGCTTTTGTTTCTACATAACACGTACTGCCTGGAGTTCTGCTAATGTGAATTGACAGTTTGTCAGTTTACAAGCAACACCTCAAGGGAATTAATCAGGGCGTTTCTGACTCGTTTCAATGAGGGATTAGTGTAACTAGTCCTCAAATGTATGTAACAGTATCTGTGTTTCAGGATGTTATTGAAGGTAACAGCGCCTTGCAGCTGTCCAAAAGTCCAACATCCATGCCAACTTGTACTCTTAATTAAATTGCAAACTAGCTTCAGATCTCTTCTAGTTTAAGTGCGTCTCCTGGTGTGAAATTCTCCCTGGCCATTCTCCTAGGCGTATAAATGCAAGGAAACCTTCACCAGTTTCAAATCTGGAGTCAAGCTGCTGAGAAAGTGACACCAAAGCTGAAGGGAGTTTTCCCAGTGCAGACCTTTGATAGACCATGCCAGAGTCTTTGATATTTAGGGCCCATGCCACCAGCTCAGCACCCACTTCCCCATCTGCACTATTTACTGAAGCCGTGAAAGAAGTTGGACAATCATAGCACCCCTCACCAAGACAGACCCACTCACCTTCTTGCTGTACATGATCTTGTAGCCTGTAATGCTCCCCATCTGCCTGTTTGGGACAGTCCAGGACAGAGTCAGGCTAGCCTTCTCTCGGTTCTCCATGATAATTGAAGTGATTTTTGGAGGCTCTGTGGAAGCGAGGAGAAGTGGTTAAAAATTTTGTGCGAGTAACTTAGCCGAATTTAACCTGGGGACACCCCGGTGCTGACCAAACAGGTCCCACCAGGACGATTGCCCAGTCCAGTGGCTTCAAGAAAACAAGTACATTTTGAACAACACACACAAAATGCTGGAGGAACTCAGCAGGCCAGGCAGCAGCTACGGAAAAGGATACAGTCGACGTTTCAGGCCGAGAACCTTTGGCAGGACAGCAGAAAAAAAGCTGAGGAGTAGATTTAAAAGTGTGTGGGGGGGGGGGGGAAGAGGTGAGAGAAACACAAGGTGATAGTTGTAAACCTGAAGAGGGAGGGAATGAAGTGAAGAGCTGGGAAGTAAACTGGGAATGGACAGAAGGCTGTGGAAGAAAGAGAAGGGGAAAGGAGGTGGGCGGGCAAGGAGAGGTGAGAGAAGAGAAAGAAGAACATTTTAATGATTCTTTTACATAAAGGCCACTGCCCCCCTGCTAACCCTAAGTTCACCCAGCTTTCTGTTTGCTATTCCCACTGCAGTTCCTATGTTATGGACCATGGGGAACAATTTGAACTGGTGTCCTTCGCCAGCTCCTGGACGGACTCTCCTAGTTACCCACTCTGCAACATGCACACCATCTCCCACTCTAACACAGATAAAGCTGGAAACAGTAGTCACAGATGCTGCCTGGCCAACTGAGTATTATCAGCGCTTCCTTTAAAAATGTTACCTTTTCAGCACTCGCAATGATTCCCGACCTGCCCAACACTCACCCGTCTCATTGACGTAAGCGACGACTTTGGCCACGCTGTGTACTGAGCTCTGGTCGGACACTCCGTTCCGCGCCTCCACCGTGAAAGTGTAGTTGGTGTAGGGGCTCAGCTCCAGCACATTGACAGCGGTCTCCGCGAAGGGCGACTGGCGGGTGAAGCGGACATCGGCCTCGCAGGGCTGGCAATTCCCACCGCCCCGGGTGCAGCGCTCACACATCACGCTGTAGGTGAGGTCACTGCGGCCCCCGGTGTCGTTGGGCGTCCTCCATTTCAGCAGGACAGTGGAGCCCGAGACGGTGGCACTGACGTCCTCCGGCGCTGAGGGCAACGCTGCAGGTCGGAATGACGGGAGGTTACAACAGGGAACACTTTCGCTGTGCCAGCCTAGAGACAGGTGCCCACCCAATCCCACCTTCTCGCCCGTGGCTCACAAGTCTGCAGGCAGCACAGAGGACACTTTTCACACATGGTTACGGGGAGAATGGGGTGGAGAGGGAAAATAAACCCAGTCACTTTCGAACGGCGGAGCAGACTCGGTATGCAAAACGGCCTAATTCTCCTCTTATGGTCTCATCTCATGAGAGTTTCTTCCTTTCAGGACATGAGTTCCAGACCAGTGTACGTTGAATCATTTTAATCTTCTCTCAAATCCTCCCATCGACCTTAAACCACCACATGGTAGGCAGCTCAGCGAAGGAGATTCCTTGAGCAACATCACACACCATTGCTCCTGGGGTAGACTAAGTTTTCTCTGGGCAGCCTGAAGGGCAATAGGGTCAGTGTAGAGCCCTTTACCCAGGCTTGTGGAATCAAGATTGAAGGTGGGAGGAGGGAGATTTAATAGGGACCTGAGGGGCAAGCTCGCTCAGAGGGTGAGATGTACAGTGTATGGAATGAGCTGCCAGAGTAAGTGGTTGAGGCAGGTACAAGTAATAGCATTAAAAGGTGCTATTGGTCATCACGGACCAGTTGGGCTATATGACACGAAGAATCTCAGCTAGCGTGCATTGTTCTGGGAAGGATCGCGGGTGGGGTGCAAGGTGCAGGAAGTTGCGGGTGTACTCACAGGAGCAGGCGGAGGTGGCAGGGTCACTGGAGGCCCGGTAGAAGCCTTCGGCACACGGGCACGATGTGGACCCTGCTGCCGAGCGCTGGGTATTGGCGGGACACCCCAGGCAGGGCTTGTTGCTGGCCTCGAACTTGAAGAACCCTTCGTTGCACACTGAAAAACAAGATTCAGGGGTCAGTACAGGGTCAACAACAGAAGTGCAGGGGTGGGATTACCATCAGATCAGCTGTGTTCATACCCAATAACAGGACACACTTGAGAGGCCGAATGGCCCGCTCCAGCTCCCAATTTTCAAATGGTGTTGGGGGACCTATGGCAACATACAGTATGAACACAGGCAGATGAATAAAATATCCTCGGAACCTGGACTTGGGTATATAGGGGTCTGGAACAGAAGTGAGGAACTAGGAATTCTGCAGTTGGCTAAATAGAGACTGGTGGTGTTGGGGTTTCTTTAAAACAAAATCAGCCAATAACTACTCAATGTTAAAGTTGTACCGACTTGGACACTGATAGGATGTCACTGAGGGAAAAAAAAATCCTCTTCTCACTCACTCACTCACTATCAACGTGACAATCAGTGGATTTCTTCGGCCTGATATTCTGCAGGAAGCCCCAAACCCACCACCAGTAACCCACTGAGCCCAGCGCAGGAACAGTCAGCAGTGGCTGTACACCGACCGGAGAATGCGACAGGTGGCTACTTGCAGAGGAGGATTTAACTCGGCTTTCCAGTTGAGAGCTTGTGAGCAGTGGGGTTAAGTGACTTCAGTTTGCTTATATAAACAGAGGGTCAAATGCCTGACAATCAGCCCATTGTCGACATCGAGCTCCTCGCTCCGAATGAAAAGCGCCAGCAGGTACCAATTGTGCAGCCGTGAAGCCCCGGTGCAGGGGCTTCTTCCGCGCTCGCGCTGGGGGGAATTCCTGGCATCTTCCCTGCGTGCCAACCAGGCACGTCCTCAGCAGCTGGGGGGACAACTGCTCCACTCCAGCAGCCACCTCCTGTTGGTCACAGTGCGGCCCCCGGGTTTCTGGAAGGGGGGGGGGGTCACAGCAACTCCTCTGTGCACACAGCAGAACGCAGCTGATCGCTCGTGCCCAGCACACTCGCACAGGGAGAGAGTGTTTCCAAGGACGGGGCAGAAAGGACAAGGTCCTTTCACGTGACTCTGGGGCTTTCTTGCCGCAGCTGAACTATCCGTCCCATGTCTGACTGCCGGGCGGCCAACCCGACCCATCCGCTCGCCCACGGATCAACCGTACGGACAGATTCACGCTTCTCGTCCTGAGGACACCCCGCCAGTGCTGAGCGTTCCATCAAGTGCTCACGTCCCGCGCGTGGGAATCACCACTCGTAACGCCGGGGGGCCAGTAGCTATACTTCAGGCGAGAGGTCTCTATTGTACCTCCGAAAAGTAGGCAGACATATGTGAATAGCAGGAGTTTTGTGCAGAGGAGTGTGTTACCCTGGATTTCCAGCATCTGCTCAACCACTTGTGTTTATTAGCAGTATTTCCCACTACTATGGTATATGGCTTCACTGGGCACTTAAATGACCAGGAGAAATTGGCGGGTTTGCATTCGGACAAGCATACGTCCAATGGTTTCCACGAGCAGTGCAGTGCTGCTGCCTCCAACAAGGAAGATGACCTTGTTCAGTGACGGTCACTAAATAGTGCCCAGGACATCAGGGAGAATGCTGGACGGTACCCCAAATCGTGCACAGTGCCCTACCTTGCCACATCCCGGTACTGGAACAACACTCTGGGATCGAGAGGGATAATAAATCGGCCATGACGGAATGAGTGAGCAGACTCGACGGGCCCAACAGATCAAACAGGGCTGTCTTGTGGCCTCACTTCCGACAGAGCGTCCGGACGGAGGGTCTCGGCCCAAAGCGTCGACTGGCACTGCCTGACCTGCCGAGCTCCTCCGGCACGTTTTGTGTGTTGCTCTGGATTTCCAGCATCTGCAGAGCCTCCTGTGCTTTTTCAACTGCACTTCCGACTGCTCTGAAGTGTATGGCTTCAACCCTCACCTGCCAACTAAAATACCTAACAGGATTATAAGAAAATTTCTGTTTGCGGAGTGCTTCAGACTGCCTGGGATTCAGACCTTTAAACACCACCCCTGCAGCCCCACTTAATTGTCTGCGTTAACAACCATCAGGACCTGCAAAGTTCATATGCTCTTCTCCTCAAAGGGTTTAGCCTGCCTTTCAGTTGTCCCCACTTCACTGGACCATTACTCATCAGACTCAAAAGGAAATCAGGGTCACTTTGACAGCAATGCAGACGGCTATTTTATATTCCAGAGGACGTTTACTGACAGGGTCGTGTCAACACCAGCATTCCACCTAATAATGATGTCAGACAGCTGCTCAAATAGCAAGGGGACCTCAAACGGCACAGCTGTACTACAGAGACCCTGGGAGAGCAGGAATGGTGAAGCTGCTTTGTTTGAGCTGGGAGCTCACAGAGAGCCCTGTTTGCGGTTAATAGAATAGGAATGTCTATCTCAGCAGCAGTAATACGAATGCACTTAGGAGTGGCGCTGACATATTCAGAGCTCAGTCAGAATGCCCGTCTATTCTCTCTTTTTCCTCTGCGAACACAAAGTGAAGCTGAGCCCCTACAGGCTGCCTCAATGCTGCTCGTTGCTGCGGGATTAACGCAGATCCTGTCGTATTCCCGCGGCCCCACAGTACACGGGAATTCATCAGTGGGGAAGGTTTTAGATTGCACGGGGCTCCGAATGGTGCCGATGACCCGAGAATAAATGCGAGCATTTATTGCCAAACCGCGGTCCAACTGTCTCCTTCGTGCTGCAGCGAGAGGGCCAGAAGCGGGAAAATATCTTTGTGTCTGGTGCTGGCTATGGCCGGCCTGCACTGAATAGCTCGCGGCAGAGATCCTGTCCAGAGGACCTGGCAAGACAGAAAGCGACGGGGAGGGGGAAGAGGGCGTGAAAGAAAATTGCCTGAAGTAAAGTTACGCTTTATTAGGCACACCTGTGTTAATGAAAATACCTCACCTCCAATCATGGGGCAGCAACTCAATACATAAAAACATGCAGGCTTGGTCAAGACTAAACGTCAGAATAGGGAGAAACACTATCTAAGTGGCTTCGGCCATGGAATGATAGCTGCCGCCAGACAGGGTGGTTAAACAGAATAAGAAATTGCTGATCTCCTGGGATTTTCAGCACAGCAGTCTCCATAGTTTACAGAGAATCGTGAGAAAAACAAAGGAAAAAAATCCAGTAGGCCGCAGCACAAAAACGTTTTTTCTTAAAACGAGAGTGGACAGAGGAGAACGGCCAGACAGGTTCAAGCTGACAAACCGCGTCTTACAACAGTGGTGTGCAGAGAGCATCTCTGAACGCACGACGTGTCAAAAACATTGAAGTGGATGGGCTACAGCAGCAGAAGACCACAAACACACACTCACTGGTCATTTAATCTGGTACGGGAGGTACCTAATGAAGTGGCCACTGAGTGTACTTTTTTTTAAAAATCAGAGAAAGGAATTTTAGCTGCAGGATCAACGCCCTTCCCCCTCCAACCCCTCCACCGGCCTCTCTCTAATACTGTGGTAGCCTTCCTGCCAGACTTGGTAAACAGACTCTTTGAAGTCCTTTGCCCTGGTATCAGGCATACATTGCAGATGGAACAGCAGGGCACACAGATGTTAGCAGCTCAATGGCAGCTCAGAATTCCCATGTAAAGCAGGGATTGTCTTCTAGTCTCCTGTGGAGAGGAGGAATTTAAAAAATATCAGAGTTTATTTATTCTGGGTCAGCGGTGATCTTCCAGTTTTGGAGGAGAGCTCTGATTTAAATGCGATACGACTGTGGCTTGGCGTCCGCAGTGGATAAGCCGAGCTGGATACAGCCCTGAAAGCAAAATTCCTTTAAGCTCCGATAGGATTGTCCTGAACCATTCACTGGTTAGCCAGCAGCCTCCATTGCACTGGTGGCCAAGGGCGTCAGACATTTTGACACAGTACGACCTATCTTTACTTCAGATTGCCCCCGCAAGCTTATAAATAGGCAGAGCCATTAGCTGGGAAGTTTGGGGGGGGGGCTGTGTGTGAGAAAGAGGAATTTCTTCCATTGCAGCCCAATGTTTATAGGGGTCAGGAGACATTTCTAGTTTGGAACACTCATTGCCAAGAGTCAGATGTGACTGGGAATTTAGGGAATTACTCTGACTGTGAAAGTTTAGCCTTACCACCCAAGATTCAGCCCACTGGACCTGCTGTGGTGGATACATTGCTGAAGGCAACTGTCTTCCAAATTCCAGCAAGATTACAAAGAGACCGTTCTGGTATGTCTTCCAGGGCATTCATCGTGCCTCTGGCCCAGGCAGCTGACAGACATCTGTGCCGTGGCTGGGATTCACAACCACCTCATTGATGGTTCGGGCACAAACCTTTCACGTCTACATCAAATGACCTCCCAATATTGTGAGTGCTGTGATAAAAGTCAGGGGAGACTAATGCAAATATAAAATCATAAGACGTGACCAGAGTTAGGTCATTTGGCCCATCGAGTCTGCTCCATCATTTCATCATGGCTAATCCATCTTCTTCTCAGCCCCAACCTCCAGCCTTCCCCCGCACCTCCTCCCTCCCATGTATCCCTTCGTGGAGAAATAGATTGTGAAGGATCATCTGCTGTCTAGGCTTGTGTCCCCCAGGAGTAAAGGTCACTAAACTGACTGAGGAAAGCAATAGAGCTGGGTGATGTCAGAACAGAACTCAGCGAGGCGGATTGGAAAACTGGAACGGCGAGTTGCTAGTCTCCGCTCTCGTTGCTGCTGCAGGAGCGACCTCTCTCCCCCTCCACGGAGAGGGAGAGAGAGTCTGAGATACCAAAGTGCTGGGTTGTGGGCTGTAGTGTCGATGGACTCTGGATCAAATTCTCTTTGTGGGGTGTGGGGGGGCTTCTGCCATTGCTTGCATGGTGGGGGTGGGGGGTCGATGCTTCTGCTGATGCTTGTGCGAGGGGGGGCTTCAGGGCTTTGAAGTTTCTATCATGGGGTTTCTTGTTTCGAGGATGTCTGTGAGGAGTACGAATTTCAGGCTGTATACCGTATGCATTCTCTGATATTAAATGAATGCTCCTTGGGAGACCAGAAGGGGTAGTGTAGGAGAGGGAAGTCTTTCTGGAGAATACACCAGTTAAGTTTAGATAGACCTATTGATCGATAAGAGTTACAGGGCTAGAACGACAAGGACAAAGGTGTTAAAACACCTCAAACAAGGACAGGGAAGGTTGGTACAGTCACAGGAGGTACATGCAGTTTTGAAGCAGATTGCGCAGCACTGTTGATCTTTGAGGTCTGGTATTTCCTGGGTGGGGAACATCATACATTATAATTTTCACCTTAAATCACAGGCATGTAAATCAGTAACGTAAGGTAAACACAGTCCAGCTGTTTTCTTTATAACAGAAAGAGTGTTTAAGCCAACCCACTGAGGATTTAGCAGATTCACCACAAGGGGATCGGTTCTTCTCAACAGAATGTTCAAACATCATTTGCATCCAAATGGAGCAGTTTCAAGCCTAATTAGTCACACAGCCATCACGGCCAACCTGTTTCACAGACACAAAGGCAGAAACAATGAAACTGTAAGTCAGTGAGTTGTGCGGGTTTGTCCGGTAATTGTAATTGACAAACACGAGAGTGTCCCACCATATAAACCCAAGCTGGATTGGGTTCAGAAGAAACTTCCATGTAGGAAAAAGTGTCCCAGAAGGAAAAATGGAAACGAGCACCAAGTCAAGGTGGGAAGTTTAGTCAAGGAGATAAAACTCTGATCAGAGAGCGGTTAGCAAACATTTTTCTGGAAGGCAAGATCAAAGACAGCCAGAACATTAAAGTCAAAGAAATGAGGTCATATGACATGGTTCTGGGTGAGGCCAAAGAGATTTGTTGGTCTTTGTCAAGATCACAGTCCCACAAGTCATTTCTGCTAATCTTTGGGCAAACATCCAATGGCCTCAATCTGGATACAGCTGCCAGTTCACAAATCAAACTCAATATTCCTAAGGAAGGTTTTGATCTGAAAGAATACAGAGTGAAATATTCAAACATTTGAATGAGATCAAGTCTGATGCTCATCCTGAACAAATGAAGCATCGCCACGGTCATGTTCCCCGATTTAATTATCATCAAGTTTTACGGCTGATCTTTACAACCGAGAAGAAGCAGGACCATCTCCTTGAGACGGTCGTGGCAACAGCGCCTCAACCTCGTTTCAAATGCATTACGATCGACTGGGGCTTGTCGGGGAAGAGAGAGTAGCCAGACAGAAAGAGGTCACGGCTCTTAACCTACCAGTAAGTGAGCAGAGTTGAAAGGAAGCTGGAAGCTTATCATGTAGGCCGCATGGAGCTTTAGGAGCGGATAATGACTCGTCATTAGAACTGAGCTGTCAGCACCAGCCCGGCTGCAGTTCCGTTGCCTGTGATCCTCCAATTAACCGGCAACACAAACATAAATGCATCAATCCCTCAGGGACAATGAGGTCTCGGCAACCAGGCTGTTGAAAAGGATACGACCAGGAAAGTGGGGGCAGTGATTGGTCAGAGTGCATAACAGGAGCTTGACGGGACGTACCCAGTAAGGCCGATTCGGGAAGGTGCCTTGTCAGTGAAAGAATTTGGCTGAGAACACTGGCAATGCCGTGAGTAACAACTTTGCAGGTGTATGTGAAAAGCATGCACAGCATCCACGACCTCCAAACACGCTACCTGCTGCCCCGCGTAGAGCTCAGCCCACCCTACTTCCACCCCCACCACAGACATCAACATCTACATGCCCTCAGGTGCCAGCTGGAGCCTGGTGCCCCATCAAACAGACCATTCTGAAACCATGTCCCGTCCCGGGCACGAGCCTCCGCAGTAACCAGGTCATCTCCGCTCAGAAAGGCGGCATCCATCACTAAGGACCCCCACCACCCGGACATGCCCCCTTCTCATTGCTACCATCAGGACAGATGTACAGAAGCCTGAAGGGACACACTCAATGATTCAGGAACAGCTTCTTCCCCTCTGCCATCCGATTCCGAAATGGACTTTGAACCCTCACTACTCGATTTATTTCAAGGTTTTTTTTGCCACTACTTATTTAACTATTTAATATACACACACTTGCTGTGATTCACAGATCTCATGTCATACGCCGGTGATAATAAACTTGATTCTGATCACATTCGAAAGCTCATGTGCGCTTTCCGGAGGAGGGGTTCAGGTGGGAATAGGGTTGTTAGGGACAGGGATTAGACCCTGGAGCCCACACCTCAGTAATCCAGAAGCTCTGAACGCCCAGCAAGTGGCTAAATCAACCAAAGGGAATGGAGTTCATCTGGTGTCCTGGTACGAAAGTTCTGCCTCAGGCAGATGTGCCTGCTGACCCATTGGTGGGGGGGGGGGGGGGAAGAGAGAGAGAGAGAGAGAGAGAGAGCTGGAACAAACCCTGTTACAAACCTCACCCTCCCTCCCAGCTTTCAATTGCTACCTGCGTTCAGCCGGGGTCAAACACAGCAACAACACGCAGGCGAGAGGAAAGTAAGCTGATGAGTTGTCCACTGATGGGGGGGGGGCTGAATGATTACAGGATGAAAGTGCAATTGAATAGCCAAACGGAAGAGAGCGCTATTCCGACTGGATCCAGGAAAATATGGAAGACGTGTGTGTATGTGGAAAAACAGTACATCCAAATCAGGGGGATCCACAGGGAAATAATGCAGGGAGAACTGGGAGCTGGTTCGAGCTGTGAGGCAAGGGCACGTGTGTAAATTAACTGGATGGGTGGTTGTGCTCTGACAGAGCTGGGTCACCAGCACACAAGTTGCTCCATCACACTATCCTCCCTACCCATTTACCTGGAGCAGCCTGTTAAAAAATGAAGCACAGTCAAAGCCCAGCAAAAACTGTGTTATAAATGTTTCATGGGTGGGTGGGGGATATTGGTGCTTGCTTAATTTTCTGGAGAATGGCGAGAGAGAGAGGAACAAAGGGGGCTGGCATTGACCCAAGAAGTCTCATTCTCCCTCTGAAGGACAGATCGGTGCTTTCCAGATGGTGCCCCTGCATCTGGTGAGGAAGCTCGGAGCTGCTGGTGCATCCTGCGGAACCAGTCATTCAAAACCACGAACAGCGGATGAGGTCATCCGCTACCAGCCACAGGATCCACTTGAAATCAAGAATTAACTTTTCATTTTAAACCGAGCAGATGTTCGAAATTCCTCCGCCATTTCACAATCAGGTGCTGTGGTTTCCATTGGTGGTCAGACAAATGGAACTTGCTGCTCAAGGCGTCGGTGGGGGAGGTATATGGACGGTCACTTACAATCACAAAGCACAGCAGTCTAAGAGTGAGATGCACTGGGTATAAACGAGGGCTGATGATCGGCCAGTTTCTGGGGCTGTACAACCCTACTCAGTAACAAGCTAGGGTATACTATGGTCTGACTAATAAAACTAAATTGGGTTCAGCTGGCTGTCTGCCAAGCAGGGGCTTTGAGCGAATGGGTCAGAGTTTCCTTTGAGATACAATACACACCGGATTGCCTAAGGAAGTGAATAACATCAGCAATTCAGGCCTCTTACAAAATATGATGACAGGACCCTGGGAGGGACAAGCCCGAGCACATCCACTACCTATCTCTATCCTATGGCCAAAGGAAGTGAGCAAACACTTCAAAAATGTTCAGAAGAATTCAGCCTCCAATACCACATCACACTTTCAAGCTATCAGGCGGGGATACACTGGGTCTGTATGAGGAACAGCAGGGGCAAGTTCAAACACTGCCATTGTGGAAAAGTTAATTTCACTCTCATTAGTCAGGGCGTGTCCTGAATGCCTGTAAATTAACATTAAATTCCAAATCTTATATTTGGTTTCTGCGCAAGATATTTCCATCCTTCTCTTGATCAGCTGTCCTGAAGATAATGTAATTTACTGAACAACAGTCCCAAGGACTGGGGATTCCCCCGCTTTACGCTTTCCCAAGTGCTAACGAGTTTCAGTGAGATACTTAGAAGATGTTCACCCCGCGATGTTGTGCCAAGATCATTTCAACACTTCCCTCCATATTTCTTTCATCAATGTGCATATTTAAGAGTGTGGAAAAGCCCTGGAACCCAAATGGAAGTACATTTTTCCCTGTCAGCACCTGGCCGTGATTAGTCCAATTACACAGAGCCCGGCCACCATCACAGCAGAGCACCCAGAGTCTTCACGACTTTGCCAATCAATGGCTGAGGCACATGGAGCGTTAATTAACAAATTTACAGAGAAAGCATTTCTACACAATTAGTCGCTACAGAAACCTTGCAACTCACAGCTCCACATCGGCCCCCACCACTGAGTGCTAGGGGAACAAGGAGAGACAGTAATTAGCAGAAAATGGCCGCAGAACAAGGATTCCACAGCACCCTGTTCAGGCTAAGACAGCATACCTTAGGCATGTGTCGGCTGGGGGCAAAAATCCCAAGAATCAGGCTCCAAGCCGGCAATGCACTGGAACAGGCAGAGCGCAAGAGCAAAGACATCTGCATAATGGTAATGAACACTGCCCCTGTATTAGTTCAGAGAGCTCACGGCTAAGAGAAGTGTCGTGTTAAAGTTTCAAGGTAAGATCAGTCATTAGAATTCAGACTTGTCCAGTCAGAACACGAACCAAATTACACTTTTACTGTCAATCCTGGTGCACTTCCCCTCCACCGTGACCCTGGTGCTAACCCCTTTAGCTGGCCTTAAAAGTAGCTACTCCCAATTAGTCTGTGCGGATAAAAGGTTGCAGAGGACAAGGCCTAGGAAATGGAAATGCAGCCCAGCAGCAAGGACTAAGACTTTCCCCGTCCTGCGGGCAGCATGGGGAAAAGCACCGGAGAGGCCTTTTGCCTCCAGGTCACAGCCCAGCTGGTTATATGTCTCCTCTCCCGCTGCGATGAGGTGCAAATCCACAGCCTAAGTGCACATTTATGGCGGCACGGCCCCAGAGCCGCTCCACAGTAAAACTGGTTACTGGGACAGCTCCAAAGAGAGAGGAAATTAAAAACATAATTACTACTGAGCTCATAATGGCACCTGTAAATAAGCACGTTCAAAATTTAAAAAGTATTCTCATTTACTACAGGATGTGGCAATAGTACAGAGGCAAGTCACAAAAAACCCAGTTTAAATGTTACATGTGTGAACTCTCCTGCTGAGAGGGAAGGTGTGGACCCAAACTGAAGCACAAGGTTACCACTAATCCCGTCTGATGGATCCTTGGGAGTTGTTTTCAATCAGTGATAACCCCCAAGCCGCCAATCATTTCTGCAGGAGGAAGTGCATCACCAAATGGTACAGGTTTGATTTTCTCCTTTCCCTCACTGAATGCACTGACAGTACGTAGAAGAATTCCCCTTTGTCAAGAGTCACTTTATCACTCTATCATTTCCTGCCTGAGTCACCTGATGTACAGATACTCCTGCACCTAGTGTCACACCATGTACAGACACAGTATATAAACTAAATCTTACTTCTCTGCAGCCGCACTCAAACAGTTACTTGTGCACTGTGTTTTATATTTATATTTACTGTCTGCTTTATGCTCGTTGAGGTTTTGTAGTGTTACATTGGATCCAAGAGTAACAACCATTTCGATTTTTACACTCATGTACTGAATAAACAATAAACACACCCAATCTGAGTACACGCACTCAGTGACTCAGGAACAGCTTCTTCCCCTCTGAAATCAGATTTATGAACCCACAAACACTATCTCACTAGTTTTTTTTGTGTACTACTTATTTATATATTCACTATAATTCACAGTTTTTATTATTATGTATTGTAATGTACTGCCGACTCGTAACAATAAATCTCACAACACATGCTGGTGACCTGATTCTGAGTCTCTAGCCCTCCCAACTTTCTGCGTCCACCACGCAGGAGGCTGTCATCCCCGAATGATTTTCTTCCTTCCTTTGCCTCAAGGCGCTGAAGCTAATTGCAGCTCCTCCCAAGTGAGATCCGTTAATTAGAAATGACACCTGCAGAAGTTGCTTCACCTCTCAGCAGCACCACTGGCAAAAAGGTGGTCTCTACTGCATCTTTCTGCCTGTCCCGGCGACCAAGAGGACAGTTTGATGCCATCGCCGAGGTTGCTGCCCGAACCAGCACGAACTGGGACTGCAGTCACATGAACCAACGGGACCCTGGGCATCAGTGACAAAGCTCGCTGTCCCTAACCAGCAAGACACCAAGCACAACGACACATTGAGCCAGAGGACTAAAGGATCCCATTCAGCTCGGCAAAACTGAACCACTTGGCAAGTTTGGGGGTTTTTTTTTGTGCATTTTACACAAAGTTCTCATGAGGAAATCAACCAGGAACAGCGATATCTTTAAAGTAGGCATGGACTACTGAGGACGAATGAAATTCCTCCAGATGGATTACAGATGATAGGGGACAATGTTTATGAAATAGGACCTGGTGCTTTTAGCAGGGTAAATTAAAAAACTGTTCCGGGGATTCTGGGTTCAGTCTCCCGACTCAGGTAAGATCTCAGTACATTGTAAATGTTGCCACAGCTCCCTCGTGCTCCCCCTGTACCTCACACAAGTACCCCAGAGATGTACTCCTGGGTCAAACGGCTCCTAAGCAAAGGAAAACTGAAAGGAAAACTTCCAGGCTGGGCTTCAGTCAAGACTGAGCTGTTACAAATTGGAATAGAGTCATGACAAGCAGGCTGAGAAATGGAGCAGCAAACACCAATATCCCACCACACCCACACAAAAAATCAGTCTCACGGTTAAGGAAGGAACTGACTAGCACTCAACTGGTAACGATAACAGGGTGACTCATGCAAGAAAGATTTGGCTGGAGCAGAGCAGTGAGTGAGACACTTAGCAAGTTGACGGGGCTGCTGGAAACGGGGGAGTATTGCAGCAGTAAATGACCCACACTCTGGACACATCAAAGACCTGATTATTTCTGGAGCCCTGGGATCAGTGTGATGATAAAGTCA
The DNA here is from genome assembly GCF_030144855.1 of Hypanus sabinus. Lineage (NCBI taxonomy): Eukaryota > Metazoa > Chordata > Chondrichthyes > Myliobatiformes > Dasyatidae > Hypanus > Hypanus sabinus. The sequence continues at coordinate 23,113,622 of NC_082732.1, forward strand.
ATTACTCCAGAAGGACTCCACAAGTCCAAATGACAACAGGGACCTGGAGTGGAGAAGATTTAGTTAAACACCTGTTCTGGAGGAGGTCGGGGTGGAAAGAGATACTCATTTTGAAAGAATTCAACAGATTGTAAGAATACGCTGGAGCTGAGGTTAGAAATCCTCATTAGCGTTTGTGGGAAGCCTTTGTACTGAAGGGAGAATGACACATTGGTCGGGGTCCAAGAACAGCACAACAAAACCTGTACCAGCAATTTCAGGCTTTGCATTTCCAGCTTTCAAGGGAGATGATCCAGCTACATGCTCACCAGTGCTTGTGGTCTTCAGCCAATCCACAAACAAGCGGTAGAACGTGTGGGACATTCCAATTAACTGCAGTCAATACAGTTAAGGGTAACTACTTCAGTCTTTGGTTAGCCTTACAGTTTCCTATGCCTTTCCATCTCCTTCTCATATCCAGATACTTCATTCACTCTTCTGGCTTGTGATAAAAGCCACAATACTAAAGTTAGGCAATCACGCAACAAAATCCACCATGAAGAAATTAAATATTTTCAAGTTAAAATGAGCAGTTACATCACTCACAGTTATAAAGGCCCTTCAGCTCATTAAGTCCACACAAAACCATTCTACACTAATCCCATTTTTTTTTAATGCTCCTCACATTCTCTTCAACCCCTCAAGTTTTGTGGCCAGTTAACCTAGCAGCCCACACTTCTTTGGGATGTGGAAGGAAACTGGGGTGCCCCAGAGGAAACCCACTGGTGGAACCCCAGACAGCGCCCGAGGTCAGGATAGAATCTGGATTTCTGGCACCGTGAGACAGTGGCAGAAGGCATTGGGTTTGTACACACTGCAAAACTAAATGCAAGAGCCAGAATCCATGTCCTGCGCTAAGATCAATCACCAGCGCTAAATGTCAATTGAGGCAAGGCCAATTTTCCCTCCCATTTAATGAAGAAATGCAATTGAAGGTAGGAGAGTATACTGTGTAACAACATCAAGGTTAAAGTAGAAGAAACAATACCGGTTATACAAACTCTACTTGTGTCAACTAATCCCTGCTTCTGGGCATCATCCTAAGTGGAATGGAATGTCACGCATACGCTATTGAAATATTAGAATAACCAAGGTCAGAGCCCTTTAGGCACCTTGGCCAGTGGATGATAAGACACAAAAAAGGGAAGTGCCATTTTAGCTTGTGGGATATAATCAAGATAGCAAAAGCACGCATCTGGCAGGGAATTCCGCGCCGGAATGGAGCAGACAAGGCCAAGAGCAGACTTCTCATTGGACTGTTTTACAAACACCCAAGCTGACCGCCATGCACAGCCAGCTAGCTCGCCCCCATTCACGCTGCAGGAACAGGCTGTTCACCACTATGTGCAGAGATTACATCCCAATATTAACAACAGGCTCATTGGAGCGGAGGTCCAAAGGGTTGAAGTTCGGACTCTGGTACCAAAACCACCTTTATAAATATTCTTGCCAGTAAGCTACAGCAAAAAGAAAGACACTTAAAATATAAAGGAAAAGGCAGAAAAGGCAGGAAATACTTGGCTAATTAGTATGATGTTCAAATCAATGATTTCTCCTTTTCTGTACAGAAGGATAAGATTGGTGAGGGTACATGATGTCAAGAATCAAAAACATCCAAGCTATGCTCTATTCTCACTGTTGCCATCAGAAGGAGACTTAGCTCCCGCACCACCAGGTTGAGGAACAGTCATTATCCTTCAATTATCAGGCTCCTGAATCAGCGTGGATAGCTTCCCTCACCTCAACACTGAACTGATCCCACAATCTACAGACTCATTTTCAAGGACTCTACAACTCACGTCCTCAGTATTACTCACTTATCCGTTTGCTTTGGGTGGGGGGGGGAGAAAATATGCTTCTATCAAAGGAGGCATAAGGCTGTCCTTCCCTCCATTAGCCTGCCGGCCACGCTTGAGTAAAGTGTAGCACCTGCTTAGCCCCTCCCACCACCACCGCCCCTATCAGGGTCACGTGAAACCATGGTGGTGGATGGTTGTATGAGCAGCCGGTGCTTGTCACAAGTCCTGGTTATGTTACGCTGACACCAGGCAGACAATCCCTGAAAAGTATTGATATTGGCTGGGGTCACCCGCCTTGTAAAGACACTGCTCAGAAAGCAGCAATGGCAAGCCACTTCTGTAGAAAAATGTGCCAAGAACAATCATGGTCATGGAAAGACCACGACTGCCCATGTTATGTGACGTGGCACAAACGAACTAACCTACTTATTTATTTAAAATTATTGTAATAATAATAATATTATCAGTTTTTCATCAATTCTATTGCATTTCTATTTTCTACTGTGAATGCTTACAAGAAAATAGGAACAGAGCTCCTCTGTCTCAGAATGTCGGCCAACTTTGACATGGCCTTGAACATAGTTGCGCTGCAGGGCAACACGTGAACAGAATTTAGAGAAACGAGGAGTAAACGTGTGTCAGGCAGCATCTATGGAGATTCTTCTGTTTCTTCCACCAGAACTGCAGGCTATCTTCTGTATTTTTATTTCAGATTTGCAGCACCTGCGGTATTTTGCTTTTGTGTTTGAAAATCCATCAAGCGTCTTTCTATTTGATATCCCGGGACTCCACAAGAGCAGATCGACTTCAACAAAAATCGACAGTCAGTATTGGAGGCCACTTGGCCACACAAAGCAGCACAGTGGCAGTCAATTCAGTCTCTGCCTAAGTATTCTACCTACGACTGAACATTGACAATGAGTGGGGGGTGGGGGGTCCTTTCCTCATAAGTATTTTCTTCCCAGTGGGCAAGACCTGCGTTGCACATTTAAAGTTCAAGTGCGTAGATCCCATGGACGTGGAGCTCGACAGAACCAGTAAACGCCGCGCCTTTGTCAGTCACTCTACCTCTGAAGAGCAATGAACTTGCTTGCTTTGCAAAGGAAGGATATTCCACGGGCCAGCAGCCTGTAATTAGCTGAGTGGTGCACAAAGGCCCGTTGATGCCTCAGCGTAGGAAAAGGGTCGATACACAGGCTCCCTACGGTCAGGGCTATTCTCTCCGCCTCCTCAGGGAAGCAGCGCATCCACATTCTTTGAGCAGAGGCAGCCGCTCCCAAATGGACTAAACACCTGGGAAGCAAGTCAATCATTTATCAGACTCTTGACTCCTGACTGAAACACAGTCATCTAAGAGGCTACATACACTGTTTCTGAGCTTTTAGAGTCCAGTACAAAAACTGCCCTTTAAACATACTTTGCCTGAAAACAGCACCACAAAAGGGCAGATACTCAAAATCTACAGTAAAAACGAAAAATGCGGGAAACATTCAGCAGGTCAGGTAGCTGTAGACTGTTCCCAAACTTTCAGATTTTATTCCCTGGAGAGAGTCAGGGGTCATCGAACAGTATCTGGGGATCCAGTAACACGCCCCAATGCACTTGGAGACTCTGATGAATTCTGAAGAACTGATTTGCTTCATTCTATTAGAAATCTGCTTGAACTGAAGGAACAAATAAATAAAAGGAGAGAGATTACATCAAACTGACAAAAAAAATCTGATCCAGTGCTGAAAAGTTCCGCCAAGGAACACAAGCAGAAAGAACACCAGCACAAAACAAGCCAGGCATTATCCTTCCCAGAGGAAAGTTGTTAACAAGGACACTGCAGCAAAGTAACTAAAATAACAAAGCCAAAACAGGATAAAGGGATAAGGAGAGTAAGTGGATTATAAGGGGCAGGGTTATTGACTTACAACTGCTCCAGAAAACTCTTTGGTGCTGGCAGGGTCAGCAATTAACCCCACCAACACAAGCCCAAACTAAATGGTTTAACATTCCAACTTCACCAACACAGCACCGGGGAAAGGAAGATCCCCGAGATTTCTCCCCCCTCCTCTCTGACAAGCCGGCCAGCACAAAGCAAGCCCCTTCTGCTCCTCAAAATCCTCCCCTGTAACTTTTCAAAATCATGTCAAATTCAAAGAGGAGAACCTCCCCCAGTAACAGGCCGGCAAATCCTGTGGAATGCCTGTTTATTACATGCCGTTATGGAATTTCACCAATGCACAGAAGTAGGGCGAGTCTCCATAAATCACTGATGAATGATGGAGGCCATATCTCATGAAACAACCTCACCGCACAACGGTGCCCATTGTCCAATGTATTCTTTCTGCAGCTCCCTTCCCTCCCCCCACTCCCACCCCATCCCCCTCCCATGCAGACCTCGTGGAAAGCATTTCATCAAACTGAGCATCAGCTCCTGTCTGCAGAACCACCTCCTTGGGTTACACCCAGGTGCAACAGCTCCTGAGATCAGAACCCAATAAATCTCCGCGCAGTTTAAAATAAAGCGGATTGTGCACACACGAACTCTGCAAGCAATGCACTGTTTATGCAGCAGATAGGGCATATCCAATCTGATAGGATCAGCGTGTTCATTTCACTCAGCGGCCACTTTATTAGGTACACCAGTACCCCTGCTCGTTAATGCAAACAAATAATCATGGGACAGCAACTCACTGCGTAACAGCATGCAGACACAGTCAGGAGGTCCGACCAAACATCAGAATGGGGGAAGAAGTTACGGTCAGTAACTTTGACCGTGGAAAGATTGTTGGTGCCAGATGGGGTGGTTTGAGTATCTCAAAAACTGCTGATCTCCTGGGATTTTCACACGCAACAGTCTCTAGAGTTTAGAGAGAATGGTGCAAAAACCAAAAAGGATCCAGTGTGAGTGAAAACGCCTTGATAATGAGGAGAATGGCCAGACTGGTTCAAGCTGACGGGAAGGCGACAGCAACTCAAATAACCACGTGTTACAACAGTGGCGTGCACACAACATGTTGAACCTTGGAGTGGATGGGCCACAACACCAGAAGGCCACGAACATACACTGAGCGGTCACTTGATTAGGTAGAGGACATATCTGATAAAGTGGCCACTGAGTGCGTTCTGCTTCCTCAATCTCACACCAGAAGTACTAGCGTGAGAATAGGCAAATCCAGCATTTCAGAGGTGCACAGCAGAAGAAACAACAGCATCGATGCAAATAATACACAATTGCTGGCAGTTCAGTTTGAAATTATCATTGCTGGGCCAAGCTGTGGGAACTTCCTACTCTAAGCCATGAAGCGAGAACTGGAAATCAGTTGAGTCGCTCTTGATCAGCCAGCACAGACTAAACAGAGTGAGAGGCTTCTGTCCACTCCTAATCTCAATGATTCTTCAGCACTGTGGAAGTACCTTTACCACAAGAACTGTAGTGGCTCACCACCAATTCCTGGCATTCAATGACTGCTTAGTCAATCAACAGTGCACACGTCCCATTAATACACAGAACACAAGCAAATGATTTCATCTCATTTTTGAAAGATCAGGGAATTGAGGGCTATGGGGAACGGGCACAGAAGGTGAGTTAAGGGCTTTCTTACATTTAGTCTTAATTTTCTGTTTCACTGTTTCAATTTAACAGACAATATAAACAGAAGTACTGAACATCTTGCACACATCAGCTAATGTCTGCTTTCTCGAAGACTGGTGGTTCAAAATGCAATGGATATTCGTCACCACGCGCTTACAAACTCGAAATTCATTTCCTTGCGGGCATTCATAGTGGTTACAAAGAAATGCGGCTGGGCAAACAACCACTGTGCAGAATATGACAAACTGTGCAAAAACAATAGACAGATAGATCCAGCCACAGGTTGTGAAATCAGTTTCGTGTTGAGGTGAGGCAAGTTATCTTGAACTCAACTGATGTCACAAATTTGGTAAAGGTGGATCCTGCTGTGACCGCTACACGGGACATTGACTCCGGGGGCAGGTATGAGGGACCAGGTGCCATTCTCCTGTTCCTTAGTGATGATATAAAATGGATCGAACAGGACAATGAAGAAGAGGTCAGACACTACCCTTATCTGTCCCATCGCTCAGCTGCAGTCCTTCCCATTCCAAACTGCACTTGGTCCTAATTCTATCAGACAGGGAAACGTTTAATTTCAGCCGCCTTGCTTACCTTGGCATTTACTGTTCACCATCTCATAGCCAGCCTCACACACGCACTGACCGACAGGAACCAGCCACTTGCCGTCGGTAGTGCAGTGCATCTTCGGGGCCTCCTGAGCCACTGCATGGTCAATACAGGTGCCGGTAACTTCAGAGAGTGCTTGGGAATCTGCCCCGGCTGTCGTCTCTGGGAAGATGGCCATATTAAGCACCATGGATGGGCACTTCTTGTAGTACACCCGCACAGATATGAGGGCTACGCACGCACCGACGTCTTGAAATGCCAGGTAGAAGCCCTTCTTCCTCAGTGAGCCAACGGAACGCACCTCCATGTTCACCTTGACATTTCGTGAATTTAGGTCCTCTTTCCGTGTCACCTCATCGGGTGCAATGGTGTCAATTTTCCTGAACTGGCTCTTCCTAAAGATTGTCCCATAATCATAGTCTGACTCAGCGTAGAAGAGATTGAAGGTCTCCTTGCAAGTGGTGGCAATGCTGGGGAAGCTGTTGCAATCGCGCACGGTGAACTTGAGCTCGACAAAGATCCGCTGCGCCTCTCCGCGGTAGATCCAGTTGGTCCGTAGCCAGTTGTCCTGGTCACCTTCCACCACGTTGCACACACTATACATGTAGATGGGCGTGTTGTTCCACACATTCTGGAGAAGATCCCACTTTCAAGGAAAACGGGGAAAAAAAAATCGCCATCAAACAATGTTTCAAACCCAAGGATGAAAAGTTTCCCAGGCAAAAGAAACCAATCACCCACCATGCACCCCCACCCTCACATCCTCGACTCCAGTGGGAAAGAAACAACCTTCCATATTCGTGACAGCAGGCACTTGCAATATTCTAGAAGAGAACAGGGAACTAGTTCAGGTGAACCTAACATGTGTTTGACCTTGCACCACCACCCTGCTGGTATTTAATCTCTCACATTCCTCGCCCACAGCCTTACTGCACTTTATTTTCCTTCTCCCACTCTTCGCCAACTTTAGTGTGTATATGTTTTTCTTTCTCCCTATTTTTGGAAACCATTCCTCTGTAAAAATTGTCAAGCCCTTTGGGTACTTCCAGCATTTTCTCCTTTTATTATGAAGGAGAAGTGATAAACCCCTTCTGTTGGACTGTTATTAACCAGAGTTCTGTTCACCACACCCTGCTATCGCGAACACCTTGTGCAATATTACCATCACTTCTTATCTGGACAGTGTGAACTTGAACCATTACTGTGTAATATTACTTGGAAATATTGTCATCTCTGAGTTGTAAATCTTGCACATCTAATTTTTAAGGTGACTTTTTTTAATTCTTTGTTGTCTCTCTTCTAATATTTGTCTATCTGTGCACTTGTAATGCTACTGTGATACTGTAATTTCCTTTGGGATCAATAAAGTATCTATCTAATCTAAATAATGAGTATCAGAGGCACATCCTCAAGGATTAAACGTCGATTTCACTGAACTCCAGTAATTTCTCCCCGCTCTCTTTGCTTCCATTCCCCATTGTCTCGCCTTTTATCCCTTCTCTTCTTTTCACTCGCCCTTCACCTCCCTCTGTTGCCCCTCCCATGGTACATTGTTTCTTAAGCCCTTTACCTCTTCCTCCTATCCCTTCTCAGCTTCTTACTTCAGCCCCCCCCCCCTTCCCCCTAATGTGGTTTCACCTGGCAGCTTGTACTCCTTCATCTGGCTACCCCCCCACCCCACCCCCAGCTTCCCTGAGGAAGGGCTCAGTCTGAAACATTGACTGTTTATACCTCTGGGTAGATGCTGCTGGATCTGCAGGGTTCCTCAGTCACTTTGCGCGTGACGTTCTCAAAGATTAACCCACCAAATATCATACTGTGCCCCCCCCCTCCCCCGGAACTTAAAACTACAGATGCCGCCCACCCACCCGAATGGGTTAGGGCTCGGTTCGGAGATGAACTTGGGCCGTTTCATGGGAAGGGAGTGACGTGTCTTTGTACTTACAGCGGCATTGTACGGGTTGGTGAGCCAGCCGAGTTCTCCGTGCGCCGAAGCAAAATCCAACAGAACAACTGAGGGAGAGAAACAAAGACGTAATGTACAACATACTTCGAAGGAATGATTGTCACAAAGCTCTGTCTAGAATATCCAGAAATCGTTCAGCGAGGCACTGTAAAGAATCACTCTGTATGTGAACTACAGGCAAAGACGAAGCATTGATGTCTTGTGCAGGACATATATTTAACCACACGATTTTTCACTCAGACCTGACTCCGAGTCCCAGTGCAAAAACCCCACTCGGAGCTGGTTTGTACTTTGGGATTTACTGCTGCTGCAAGAAGCTAACTTTAATGGCATTTATACCTCATTTATGTATGCCTACAACAATAAACTTGAATAAAGATAGAGCTCAATACTCCTGACAATAAGCTGCAAAGAACCTCCCCCCAAAACAAGCACAGCACCCTCATAAACCCCTGCAGAACTCGACGCTCTGGCATCCCAGCCAGGTTCCAATGACCAGACCCAAAATGTTCTCCCCCCACCCCAGCCAAGACTCACTCCATTAACTCAGGTTCATCCCACCAACTCAACCTCACTTCACTCCTCAGTTTTCCCCCTATTTCTAAAACTTCCATACCCTGAATCTTTGAATTAATTAATGCTCAGGTTGGTTTTATCCCCCTCATCCATCTCCCTGGTATCATTATTTTTAAAATACCTGCATAGAAACCACTCATTTTTAAGTGAACTTGGCACCTAAACCTCCTGCAGTACCGTACTCTCCTCCCACCCACTATACAGGGATACACTTGCAGCTAATCAGACAGAACACAACAGCTAAATGGAGTGACCTGTGAGCCTCAGAAGGTCATACTGTAACCTGCTAAGGGTTTTTATTTGTTGGTGCATGAAGAAATCTCTATTTTACCACTGGACCTGTCAGAAGCCGTGAGGGTCCGACCTACATTCAGTCTTTGAACACTTGCACAGATTCCCTTCACCAGCTGGAGTGGAGGACCCCTGGTGTAAAACAGTCCCAAAAGTGGCAGAACAAAGACGACAGGAGATTTCTCTACCCCTCCCACAAACTGAATTACCCTTCTTATCCCGCTGTGGTAATCTGCTATTGCAGAGTCTCGATAGGTGTCAGCTGTTATCATCCCCATCTGAAGCGAAACTCAAACTGGTTTCTATGGCCAACGTCATTTTTAAAGACTTACATAGTCACATCACCTGCAATTCCGAAATTACAAATACATATTGTTAAAACACTAAATCAAAATATTTGCCTCCTTGTTTAGAATACACTCCAGCCAGTGGTATCCAGCAGTCTCAAAAGGCCTCTAGAGATTATTGCATCCACTCCCATCTTCAAATCTCCTATCTTTCCCCACCTAAAAAAAAACTTCATTCTTAATAAGCAGATCAGCACTTGGCTATACTTTCATTCACTGAACCATATAATTCACAATATCAAGGTGGCTAAACAGAAGAGATTTTGCAGGCGCTGGAAATCCAGAGCAGGACAAATCTGCTGTAGGAGTACACTTGGTGCTCCCCTTCACTGCCCCTTTGTCCCTCTGCCGACCTTTAATGAGTGTGTTCAAGACTACATTACGGGGGATTTACAGCACCGAATCCGCAATTCACTTCATCCACCAGAGCACTGGTTTTCCATCTCTGTTACATTCACTCCCTCATGGAAGCAGCACCTCTGCTAATGGTTCAACTCTAACCAGACTGAAAGGAACTGTTAACCATCTCTACAAGTGATGGTCCCTACTTTGTCAAACCCTCCCATCTTTTAGAAATCCCTAGGTTCAAAGGTCAGCTTTTTGCCGCCTTTCCGATCTTCCGTTACCTTCGCCGCCTCCTCTCGGATTCAAGAGAGTTTAAGGTAATTTCCATTATACAAGTGAAAAGGGGGACGAATAGTTATTACTCCGACTCCAATGCAGCGTAATGAAAACAGATTAAGATAAAGAATACGATAATTAAAAAAAAACACATTTCACAGAATGGAGAAAAAAATTAAAATGGGTCCCCAAGCAAGTTGAACACCGGAATACATAGCAATGCTTTTGTGTGGCGTAATTAAGTGATACAGCAGGAAATCTGGCCCCTCACCTCGCCAAATCTGTTCCAACCATTAAAGACCCGTTTAGACTAATTGTATTTTCCTCTCAGTGTCACACCCTCTATCACTCGGATTCAGAAATAAGAATGGTTATCACTGACATATGTCGTGAATTGTAGTTTTGCGACAGCGGTACAGTGCTAAGACAAAAACTATAAATTACGAGAATAATTAAATAGCGCAGAAAAAAAGGAATAACGGGGACGTACTCGTGGGCCGTTCTGAAAACTGAAGCGAAGGAAAGAAATTGTTTCTGAGTCATAATATCTAGATCCCAGGAGCCATTCACAGTGACTAATTAACCCACTAATCCGCGTCTCTCTGGGATATGGAGGGGGGAAATGAGCGGGACCACTCCACGCCATCTGAGGGAGAACGTGCGAACTCCACACAGACAGCTCTGGAGAGCAGGGTGAAACCCGGGCAACTGGCGACAGCCTTCTACTACCTGCCTGCACATTTAACATCCAGCATCTTCCGAGAGTTTTCTAACTTTTAAGGGAAACGGCCAAGGAAGTTAACAGGGGTGGAGTGGAGGGGCCGCGCCTTCTGAAATTGGATCTGCGGTGGAGCGCCTCTGGTTGCACACAGGGACCTCCCGACTGGAACGATTTAAACAGCTTTATTATCTGGTGCTCGGTCCCCAGGGAACAGTCTGGCCAACCCAAAGATAAAATACATAGCAGTGAGCGTGAGGGCAGACAGCAATACTCGGTTAAGTGCAGCGTGAAATTGTCACGTCGGTCGCTTCTGCAGTGTCCCGGTCTTCAGTTACACACTGCAGGGAAATATTACCGATTACCTAGACCAGAGGGAGCCAACTCATGCTGACAGTGGAACCTCGGAGAGCCAAGGGAATGCGAGTTTTCCCATTAATTTTAAGGAATCTCCAATCACTGTTCCTGGCTGGTTTGGACCCTCACGCCAAAAATCAACATCCAATCTTTTGGACCCAGGGAGACAATATGAGCACAATAATAACAGGGTTCATTCACTGCGGGGTACAGGTAGGATTCCGGCCTCATATCTCTCCCCCCCCCCCCCACCGGACTCCAGAAATCAGATGAACTCAGCCTGCAACAGGACGCCCGCGGAAATCCCCCGGGAATGCCTGTTGGTTTCACAGGAAAAGCGGCTCAGGAGCAAGCATTCACAACACTCACATCCTCCCGAGCAACACATTCGGGAGCCAAACGGGAAGACGCTATCACAGAACAGGGGAGAGCTTAACGGAACTCCGGCAGCTGCGTTTTAACTTTACATTTCCTGAAAACAGGAATAATGTTGTTTGTGGCTCGAAAGAATTTTGCGACAGGATGGGGCAAAGACTTGGAGCCGAGGAACAATTCCAGTGGAATTTAAGCGAGGGTACAAGCAGTGAACAATTTTGACAGAAGCGTATCACATCGCAAGAAGACGAAATGAAAGAGTAATTCCCCTCAGTTACGACACTGGGGTTATTACAGTCCGTCTCTTCCTTAGCCTGCTTATGTTTCCTCGTAGAAACCTGGACACAGACTCGTTACAGCTTCAAAGGGCTGAACCAATTCTTTGAAATCTAAACCAGCCCCTTCCATTTCACACTGCGCTAGAACTTCAAACACGGGAATTCTCGCTTGATTTTTATCACCCTGATCTGACTGGTCCCCCTCCCCCACAACCCATATTCTGTTTGCCACCTTGTACACGGTCACAGGTGTGGAAACCATCGCTGGTAGCTGGTGCCCAACCCAGTCCTCCCCGCGCACTCCGGAATACCTTAGCAGTGTGCTCTCGTCTCGCCTCGGTGCACCGCCCCGCATTTGGACTTTAAAATGAGGGACACCCATTGAAATCTCCAGCCCTTTCGACTAGAACGGTCCCGGGGTTCCAAACTGCCCAGCTCCCGACACAAGTAGCGCAGCGGTCAGGAATATCTCCTGTGGAATACTGGCCCACTTCAAGCGCTGACCGCTCTGGTGAATATCTCTAACAGTATCAATATTCGCATTCTGCACCGTTCCCCTCCTTTAAAAAAAAGTCTCGACCCCCTCCCCACCTCTAAGGAAAAGGCCCCTTCATGGCAGGATCGCGTCTCTTTAACCAAACTGAAAACTAAAGTGGAAACTAGGATTCATGGAAAACTCTCGATCTGTACAGACACCATCGATCGAATTGCCCCCTGTGTTAGAAGGTGAGATTTTAAGCAAACTTTCTGGACAGGCCGGTCACACAGACGGGAGGGAGCCGCAGGTGTACGAAACCGGACCCCCTCCGCTACAATCCAGCAGGAAACACACTGACCAGAGTGACACAGCACTCCAAGTAGGTTAAACTTTGTGACCAGCCCCCGACCCCAGGATCGAAGTGCTGGCGGGCGAGGACCAAGATTCAAGGCTCACTGAACGCCTTCCAAGAATCGCCGAACATCACCCTAAGAAAATCCGAAACTCCCTCCTTCCCAAATCGTAGTCAATCGGAACATCAATAATTAGGTATTAGCGGGGAGGTTAAGGATCGAAAAACTGTGCTCTTACCCTCTTTGGCTTGGAGTGTGGGGCTGGCTCGGGCGATGAGGAGCAGTGGCAGTAAAGCGGTGAGGTACAAGTGCCGCGGCTCCATTGCTTAAACGCCACCACCGTGCGAGTGTCGAGCAAACCTTGGGAAGAAGTTGCTGCAAACTTTTGCCAAAGTTTCATTCATGCCCGGTGACGTCGGCGTCCCGCCCCTCCCACCGAACAATGGAACCCGACCTGCAGACGTCCAATCAGAACACAACGACATTCCTGAACAGGGAGGGAGGGAGCTGCCGAGCCTCGCTTGAGAGTGAAGCTATTCCCACACTCCTACACGGCGTGTTAGTCTGTCATTACCCGCGGCTGAACAAGCACAGACAGGTCGGTTAAAAGCCCGGCGGCAGAGTTTAATTCAAGCTTCGAAAAGACTGGTGTTAGCCCCCAAGTCAAATCGCCCACTCGCCCCAAGCAAGCCCTACTTAGACCAGAGTCTTGTCCTCATATCGAAATCAAGAGTAATTGCACCATAATCACTGTTACTGTCAGGCAATCAAAATCACGATTAATTTTACACCTTTCCTTCCGCCTGCTTTCAAAAGGCAGCTCAATAGACTCTTGAAAAAACATTAAAATAACTACAAATGCAGGAAATCTGATTATAAACAAATACAAAATTCCGGAAAGAACCCAGGCAGCTTCTGCGGAAAACGACACCGCTGAAGTTTCAGGTCCGAGATCCTGATTCTAGGTACACTTTGAAAGGGCGTGTCTGACTCAAACCCTGGGCTTTGATCTGCGTTTCTTTATTACACTTCGGTGTATGAAAGCGCACTGAAACCGAAGTGCCAAATGCGGCCAATATAGAAGCAACGTGGACCCTGTCCTCTTTGGGAAGATGATCTCCCCCGCCCCATTCTCCTGCGCTCAGGCATTCCACGGCCAGTTTTACTGCCCGGTCGTTGGCCTGCCTATCATTAACCAGCTTGGTGCATCTGTCTGGGGAAGGTCTGGTCGTGGCGATGACCACTGAACGGTGTGTCCCTTGTCAAAATGTTTGAAGGCCCCCCAAAACTATTTTGTAAAGGGCCTGTTCCACGCTGTATCTCTAAATAAAATTTACAAAAAAAAACTTGACACCATGCAATGACTTGTGTGAGGTCAAGCCTAGCAACAGGAACAAAGGTCTCAGCCTGAAAGGTCTACTGTTTATTCCTTTCTATAGGTCCTGTCTGGCCTTCTGAGTTCCTCCAGCTTTGTGTACGTGTTAGCAGGAACCAACCCACTGGCTCTCTCAGACACCACCTACTCAGCTACTACAATCTTTCTCCCTGTTTACCCGTTATCAGTTTAATTGAATCTACTGTCCCTTCCCTAATAGATGGTCCTCCTAATTGCTCTCACGTTGACTGGTGGAGGGAAGCAATTGCCTGTGAAAGTGTAAATAAATAATGTCACCATCATGAACCTGGTCTGTGAGATCAGTCAAAGTCCTGCATGGTGGAGCTGACAACAGCCATCAGCGCAGCCTCAGCATCAACCTATTTCATTTGGTTTTATCCAGCGCCGAACGGGCCCTTCTTGTCCTGTGAGTTGCAGCGACCCCACCAATTTAACCCGAGCCTGATCGTGGGGCAGTCTACAACGACCTACCAGTACGTCTCTGGACTGTGGGAGGAAACCGGGACACCCGGAGGAAACCCACATGCACACGGGAAGGAACGTGCAGACTTGCTCGCAGCGAACGCCGGCGTTGAAAGTTCAAAGTAAATGTATTATCTTAGCACGTAATATGTCACCATATACAAGCCTGAGATTCACTTTGTTGCGGGGATGCTCAATAGAATAATAGCCATAACAGAATCAATGAAAGGCCGACCCCAAACTGTAATAGCGTCACGCTAAATGCTGCGCCACTATGGCGCCCTTCCACCATATTCATATCTTCAAAGGTTTGGGGTTAGTGCAGGAAGTGACGCCGGAGATCGGCTTTTATCTTGTTGAATGGTAAAAACACGTAGGAGGGTTTGATGGATTTCGAAATCTGATTGTGGAGTGGAGAAAACAAAGCTGTTCTTAAATGAATGAATGATCTTTATTGTCATTATACATAGGTACAATGAAACTCTGTTTGCCTTCCTCTCAGGCAATCAAACAAAGCGGCAGATAAAAACAAGACAGTAATAGAAAAACGGTATTAAATAGATAAGTAGCAGAAAATAAGTTGCAGCAGCGCCAGAATATCACAGTAATGCACAAAGTGCCGTTAGTGCAAGTATTTGAGTCACAATTTCAGTCATTGTTCTGTGGGAGTGGTGTGATAGAGGCCACAGCTCTGGGGTAGAAGCTGTTCCTCAGTCTATTTGTTCTGGTTTTTAGTGTCCTGAACCTTTTGTTGGACGGCAGCGGGTCAAACGGAGTGACCGGGGTGTGTGGTGTCTCTGGTTATGCTGATTGCTTTCCTCCTGAGTCTGCTGGAATAGATGGTGTCCAGTCCTGGGAGCTCCATCCTGACAATTCGCCGGGCCGCCTTCACCACGCGATGCAGGTCTTGTCGCTCAGCGGCTGTGCAGCTGGCACACCACACTGTGGCGCTGTTGGTCAGGATGGTTTGAATTGTGCTTCTGTAGAAGTTAAGCAACAGCTTTTGTGGGAGTTTGGCCTGTTTCAGCTTTCTGAGGAAGAAGAGTTTTTGTTGTGCCTTTTTTACAAGCAGCGAGGTGTTGGTGGTCCATGTCAGTGAGATGTTGGTGCTCCATGTCAGCGAGGTGTTGGTGGTCCATGTCAGTGAGGTGTTGGTGGTCCATGTCAGCGAGGTGTTGGTGCTCCATGTCAGCGAGGTGTTGGTGCTCCATGTCAGTGAGGTGTTGGTGCTCCATGTCAGCGAGGTGTTGGGGGTCCATGTCAGCGAGGTGTTGGTGGTCCATGTCAGTGAGGTGTTGGTGGTCCATGTCAGCGAGGTGTTGGTGGTCCATGTCAGCGAGGTGTTGGTTGTCCAGGTCAGCGCGGTGTTGGTGGTCCATGTCAGCGAGGTGTTGGTGGTCCATGTCAGTGAGGTGTTGGTGGTCCATGTCAGCGAGGTGTTGGTGGTCCATGTCAGCGAGGTGTTGGTGGTCCATGTCAGCAAGGTGTTGGTGGTCCATGTCAGCGAGTTGTTGGTGGGCCATGTCAGCAAGGTGTTGGTGGTCCATGTCAGCGAGGTGTTGGTGATCCACGTCAGCTGCTTTGACAACATAACTCCAAGGAACTTTAGGTTTTCCACACTTTCCACTACCTCTCCATGTATATGGAGGGGGGGGGTGGTGTACTCTGTCCTTTGATCTCCTGAAGTCAATGATCATCTCTTTTGTTTTAGAAGTGTTATGGACCAGGTCGTTGTCCTTACACCACTCCGTCAGATGATCCACCTCGAGCTTGTAGGCTGTTTCATGACGTGTGTGGCTTCTGTACCTCCTACCCAATGGCGGTAATGGGAAGAAGGCATGTCCCTGAGAGCGTAGGTCTTTAATGATGGGAACCACCCTCTTGAAGCATCACCAGTTGATGATAGGGAGGGTTGTGACTGTGATGTCACCAGTTCAACCTGTAAACTTCTGCGATCCTGTGCATGGGAGGCTCCAGACCAGGCTGAGATGCAACCAGTCAGAATACTCTCCACCTGTATAGGAATTTGCAAGAGTCTTTGGTGACACACTAAATTCCTAATGAATGAGAGGCTCTGGTGTGCCATTTTCTCCATTGCATCAATATATTTATTGGGGCCAGGACAGATACTCTGAGATGGTTGATGCCCAGGAATTTGAAGGTGCTCACCCTTTCCACCAATTAGCACCGCTGTGGGTTCTCCTGACTTCCTCTTCCTGAAGACCACAATCAATTATGTGGTCCTGCAAAATTTAAAAATATTATGAAATAATAATGGCAAACTAATTGACATCAGAAGGGGTTTCAACTAAGCTTGTCCTGTCCAAATTTGCCATACTACATTGAAAAAGTGAAATGTGACATTTTGTTTGCAAGTTTTAGATTTCTCTGTGTACCTAACCCCAAACGTTAATCTGAATAACCAGTAAATTGATTCATATTCTGTTCTGTTTCTCGTGTAGTCTGTTCTGTCGTGTGCTTTTGTGATATCATTCTGGAGGAACGTTGTCTCATTTTTTAACTGAATTGCATTTGTGGTTTGTAAATGACAATAAACTGAATCTGAATCTGAACAGATTTTTCTTCTGATAGTTATTTTGGCATCACTGGTACTGTCCTATCTTTGAATCCGTCTACTTTGAATGATAATAGAGAAGGCACCGTATAAACTGCAGAATGAATTGTGGTGGAGTTGTGAGCAAAGCAGACATAATTGCAGAAAAGTTATATTGACTTTTGATTAATAGCGGTAATTTGCAAGACTTTTCTTTCTGAGAGAAAATAAACTTAAAACACAGTTTACGCTTTGTAAAGCTTGCTGCAGCTGCCCGTGGTCCCTGCTGAGAACAGGCTGCTCTCCCTCGTCAGCCACTGGATATCATTCTTCATTGTGGACCGGGGGTGACTGGGGCGCAGTAGGGCTGTTTCATTCCTTTCATCATCCAGGCTGGGGTTAAATGCAGCTCCAGGGTTGCAGTTGCCTATTGTTTGACCCTCTGCCTGAAAACTCTTTTCCAGCTACTGAGCTGGGCCTGTGTCCATGATCTTCACACCGGCCCCACCAAATAAAACCACCACCTGTCCTACACACACCACTGTCCCTCTGGAACCTACTGCACAGCCCTCTGCAACCCATCGCAACCTTCCAGCCAGCTGCCAATCCTCGTCTTAATTCACCACTTCCCCATCCTACAGCCCCCCCCCATCCAGAACTGACCCCTAACCCCCATCCAGACTTCAGTTTACTTCATTTGTTCAAATTAAATTTAAGTTCCTGGCATTGTTTACAAATGATAGGGTGCTACAGCACAGAATCAGACCCTTCAGCCCATCTTGTCCATGCTCATCTAGACTTCTGCCTGCATCCGGACCATAGCCCTCCATACCTTTCTCATCCATGTACCTATCCAGACTTCTCTGAAATGTTACAATTGAACCTGCATCTACCACTTCTGCTGGCAGCTCATTCCATGCTCACACCACCTTGAATATTCACCACTCTGAATAAAGAGGCCTCCCTTTAGATTCACCCTAAGTACTTCACCTTTCACCCTTAAACTGTAACCTCTAGATCCAGTTTCACCCAATCTTAGGGGAAATGTCTACAATCATTCACCCTTTCTATGCCCCTCATAATCTTGTGTACATCTATAAGATCATCCTTCGTTCTCCTGCGCTCCAGTGAATAATGTCCTAAACTATTCAGTCTTTCCCTGTAGCTCTGGTCCTCAAGTCCTGGCAAAACACTTGTAAATTTTATCTACACTCTTTAGTGGTCTCAGCTCCTCCACACTTCCGTAAACTCCACCAACCCAAGGATCATCAGATGCTGCCTGACCCACTGGGTTCCTCCAGCATCTTCAGTCCCTCATGGTCCTGAGATACCTGTAATCCTGGCACCAGTCCTCATCGAGGGGTCAGCAGAGGAAAGGGTGAGAAGATCTATCCTGGGCCCAACCTATTGATGCAGTTATGAAGAAGGCGTGCCAGTGGCTATATTTCATTAGGAGTTTGAGGAAATTTGGTATGACACCAAAGACCATAGCAAATTTCTGCAGATGTACCATGGAGACCATTCAGACTGTTGGCATCATCAGCTGGTTTAGGGGTGCCAATGGACAGGATCAGAAAAAGCTACAGAACTTTGTAGACTCAGCCAGCTCCATCGAGGGCTCTAGCCTCCCCACCTTCGAGGAGGAATGCCTCAAGAAGGCGGTATCCATCATGAAAGACCCTCATCACCCAGGACTTACCTTCTTCTCATTACCACCATCAGGGAAGAGGTACAGGAGCTTGAAGACGCACTCTCAGTGTTTTAGCTTCTTCCTTTTTTGCCATCAGATTTCTGAAAAGTCCATAAACTCATGAACACTACTTCACTATTTTGCATTCTTTTGCACTCTCTATTTTTCATATATTCTTATTGTAACTGATAATATTTTTTATATATTGCATTGTACTGCTGCCACAAGACAACAAGTTTTGCATCACCTATCACTAATAATACACCTGATTCTGACTTTGATCATTTTGATCATTTACCAAATATGATAGATGTTATTTTTCATCTTAAACCATTTCAAAAAGGATTGATAGCCATTATATATAAACAGCTTATGAATTTACAAATGATGTCTAATGATAAGGTTAAACGTGCTTGGGAACTGGAACTTCGGCAGTCACTTTCAGATGATCAATGGAATAAAATTTATCATTTAGTTAACAATTCATCCATCTGCGCCCGTCACTCCTTGATTCAGTTCAAGGTGGTGCGCAGGGTGCATATATCAAAAGATAAACTAGCGCATATTGTTTCTAATATAAATCCCAACTGTGATAGATGTAACGCTGAGGTGGCTAGGTTAACTCATATATTTTGGTCTTGTATAAAGTTAAATAATTTTTGGAGAGATGTTTTTAGAACGTTATCCAAAGTCATAGGTTTGGACCTACAACCTAATTCACTTAGGGCAATCTTTGGGATCACTCCAAAGGAAGCAGGAAATGTTTCTGCTTCCGCTCAATGTATGATAGCCTTTCCAACTTTATTGGCTAGGAGAGCTGTTTCGTTGTATTGGAAAGATCCTCATCCACCTACTGTTTTTTTTTGGCTCTCCTCCATTATGTCATGTTTAAGCTTGGAGAAAACTAGCAGTCGGACGTTTGATACATCTTTTGAATTTGAATAAACCTAGCGACCTTTCATTCAATAATCTCATATGTTTTAAATTTTCTTTTCTTTTACTTTTTTTCACTTTTTTAGGTAATCTTTTTTCTTCTTCTCCGTGACTTTTCAGATTTGACCGGAAGGATTTTCCCCCTTTTTTTTGTAATTATATCCTCAAATGGAATGCCCAGTTTTTTTTTGTTTTAAGTTAGTTTAGTGGGTTTTTTCTTCTTAATAATAGAAATGTTTAGTCTTTTTTTTCTTGAATTGTTAAGAGGAGTTGTGGTTCCTTTTATATATTAGCTCAATATTATACTATATATGATTTTTGATAGTGTACACTCCTTTTTTGTTTGTATTTTATTGGTATATGTATTTGATATAATTTCTCCTCTGATTTGTATTTGTCTTTATATATTATTTCTTTTAAATCAATAAAAAAAGATTAAAAATAAAATTATTCTGATTTTGATTAATTGCTTCTCCACTGACATCCGTGGCTTTGGCTGCCAAAGCCCTAAATCCTGGAATCCTGCTACTATACTAAATCTCTTCTGTGGTAAGAATGCTCCTTTAAATCTCCTTCCTATCTGTTATTATCTCATTCACACTGTAATTCAAACTGATAGCTCCCTACATGTCAAGTCAAGTTTATTGTCGTCTAACTATACACAGGTATGTCGCCTAATGAGACGTTTCACCAGACCAGGGTGTGAAGCACATACCACACATATAATGCACAATAACGTAGGAAAGTAAGAATTAAATCTACAAATGAATTATGCATACATATACAAAGTGAAGTGGATAAATTAAATATTGTAGGGTATAGTACAACTTAACTGGTGGCACTTCGAATGCATTGTGGCAGGGAGTTCAGAAGCCTAATGGCCTGGGGGAAGAAACTACTTCTTATCCTGTCCATTCTTGTACTTCTGCATCAGAGTCTCCTACCTGATAGTGGAATTTCAAAAAAGATGCTGGATGGATGGACGGGTCCCTTGATAATACGAAGGACCCTCTGTACGCAGTGCTCCTGATAAATGTCCCTGATGGATGGTAGGGAGATATTGGTAACTTTGCTGTAAAGTGTCATGGGGCATCTCGTTGCCCTCCATACATAAAGGACATTTGTTGACATGGAAATCTAAATGAGCTTCTTGGCTCATTTACTGTGTTAGAGGAACCAAGTGTTCACCAGCAGCTTCTGATGTGCACTGACCGTGTTACAATAGCTACAAAACTCCCACTGTCAGCACACACGCTCACATTGGGATGTACTCTCTGTACAACAATATCTTCTTTGGCCTGGCCACGCAGGATCCTAACTCACATATAATAAAGAGCCTCTTGGCTGAGGTACAGGAGCGTGTCTGCATGTGCACTGATGACAGCAGGAAGGCCCTTTGGACTGGCACGAATGCCAATTATCACGCAGACAAAGACAAGCAGTGATTGCAGCCAATGTTCCCAAATGTTTGATACAGACACAGACGGAAGACCCAAGCTGGCACAAGGGACTCATTTCTCTAATTCTTGTCTTCCTCCTTGTGAGTATTGAGAATAATTGTACTGGGAATATAAAATCATACTATTTTTAACTATAGTATGAGAAGCAGAATTCTGTTCAACAAGGTTTTTATTGACAACTTGACAACAAACATGACAATACAAGTCTATATAATCTTTAAGTGACATACATTATACATAACTTACGTAACAGGAGAAAAGGCAAACATTAGTAAACACAAAGTACACTGCAGATGCTGTGGTCAAATTAACACGTACAAACAAGCTGGATGAACTCAGCAGGTCGGGCAGCATCCGTTGAAATGTGCGGTCAACAGATGCTGCCTGACCTGCTGAGTTCATCCAGCTTGGTACATTAGCGCTAGTTGAGGGAGGTATAGTCCGAGGTAATGATGGGGTTTTCCTGCTCAGCTTAAGAAACAGTGGGGAAGAAACTGTTGTTGAACCTTGAGGTGTGGGTCTTCAGGCTCCTGTACCTCCCGCTTGAAGGAGGCAGTGAGATTCGGCGGGGGGGGGGGGGGGGCATGGTCAGATGCTTACAGTTCTTAATGTTAGATGTTGCCTTCCTGAGAAACTACCCCCTGTAGATATTCCAGATGGTGGGGGAGCTGTGCCCATGCTGGACCAGGCTGAATCCACCACTCCCTAAAGCCTCTTGCATTCCAGTGCGTCGGGCTGTGATGCAACTAGCCAAAAGCCACTGTACATCTGTAGAAGTTCTCTCATAATCCTCAGTCATCCATGTCAATAACCAAACTGCTGGAGGAACTCAGCAGTCCAGGTAGCATCTGTGGCAGGAAATACATTTTATATATATTAAATGTAAAAACGTATACAAATATGAAAGGGATAGATAAGATAAAGGCAGGAAAGTTGTCTCCACTGGTAGGTGAGACTAGAACTAGGGGACATAGCCTTAAGATTCGGGGGAGTGGATTTGGGGCGGAGATGAGGAGGGACTGCTTTTCCCAGAAAGGGGTGAATCTGTGGAATTCTCTGCCCAATGAAGCAGTGGGGGCTACCTCAGCAAATATACTTAAGACAAGGTTGGATAGTTTTTGCACAGTAGGGGAATTAAGGGTTATGGGGAAAAGGCAGGTAGGTGGAGATGAGTCCATGGCCAGATCAGCCATGATCTTATTGACTGGTGGAGGAAGCCCGACAGGCCAGATGGCCTACTCCTGCTCCTATTTCTTATGTTCTGAATGGACAGTTGATATTTCTTATCAAGTTCTTTCATCGGCTCCAGATGACGGGTCTCAACTGGAGACGCTGACTGTCATGTAAGCTTGTTGCTGTAAGAATATGATAATATTCTTTGTGCACATGACAATAAAGTTGACTTTGAGTTTGATTGACGTGTATTTCCTCTGGAAGCTCCAGTTTCCTTCTTTAGCCTAAAGATGTTCTAATTGGAATCTTAATTACTCCTGGGGCCCGTGGTTGTAGGAGGATGAAAGGGAAGTTAATGGCATGCGAAAGCGAATAGAGGGAAATAACTAGAAGAGAGGGATTTGGTTAATCGATCCCTCTCTACTAATGGGCTGAATGGCCTCCTTCTCTGTATAAGAACATAGGAAAACAGCGACACACCCAGTAACAAATAAGAATACAGTAGGTGGAAGAGCTGCTTTATCCTCCTGCGATCCAAAAAGGAGGTAAGTAAACAATCCTAATCACCCGTATAGTTTATTTGGCATTTGTTAATCAAAAACTGGATTTTTTTTTATTGTCAGCCAACTGCTATTAATCAATCAGCGTCCATCAGTTAGCAGGTTTCTAGTTAGCAGTAAACTGTCAGAGGAGTTGCCTGAAGGAAGGGCTTTCTCTCCTTTTCAATAATACTTTAAATCCAAAGCAACACGTACAGAAAGCTGGAGGAACTCAGCAGGTCAGGCAACATCTATGGAAATGTCGACGTTTCAGGCTGAGACCGTTCTTCAGGACTGGAAGGGAAAGCCGGAAGTCACCAGAATAAAAAGGTGGGGGGAGGAAAGGAAGGAGGCTAGTTAAAAGATGAGAGGTGAAGCCAGGTGATTGGAAAAGGTAAAGGGCTGGAGAAGGAAGAATCTGAGAGGAGAGGAGAGTGGACCACAGGGGTAAGGGAAGGTGGACGGGGAGGTGATAGGTGGGTGAGAAGATGTAGGAAGCCAGAGTGAGAAATACAAGGGGGGGGGGAGGGAATTTTTTTAACAGAAGGAGAAATGTATATTTACGTCATAAGGTGTTGTTCTTCCACCCCAAAGGTGGCCTCATTGTGGCACAAGAGGACGCCATGGACCAACGTGTCAGAAGAGGAATGGGAAATGGGAATTAAAATCTCTGGACACCAGGAAGTCCCACCTGCGGCGAGTGGAGTAGAGGTGCCCAACAGAGATGGCCTCGGGAGCACCAGACGACCTCAGCAGATTCACAGATGAAGCGTTGCCTCACCTGGAAGGACCGTTTGGGGCGCTGAACGGAGGTGAACGGGCAGGTGCAACACTTCATCCACTTGCATGGACAAGTGCCTGGAGGGGATGAATGGACAATGGAATCACAGAGGGAACGATCCCTCTGTGGGAGGGGGTGGGGGAGAGGTAAAAAAAAAATATGCTTAGTAGTAGGAACCCTTTGGAGGTGGCGGAAGTTGTGGAGAATGATGTGTTGGATGTGGAGGCTCATGGGGCGGTAGTTAAGGACAGGAGGAACTCTATCACTGAGCTGGAGTGAGTGCAGATGTTTGGGAAATGCAGGTGAGGGCAGCATCAATGGTGGAGAAAGGGAAACCCTGTTCTTTGAAGAAGGAGGATATCTCTGACGTCCTGGAAAGGAAAGACTCATCCTGGGAATAAAGGCACTGGAGACGAATGACCTAAGAAAAACGGAATAGCATTTTTACAGGAGATAGGGTGGGAAGAGATATAGTCACGATAACCATGGGCATCGGTAGGTTTATAAGAGATGTTGGTCGACAGTTTATCTCCAGAGATGGAGACACAGAGTCTGAGAAAGGAGAGGGAGGTGTCAGAAACGGACCAAGTGAATTTAAGGTCAATGTGGAAATGGGAGGCAAAGTTGATTAATTTGATGAGCTCAGCATGAGCACATGAAGCAGCACCAATAGAGTCATCAATATAGTGGAGGAAGAGTTGGGGAGCATTACTGGGGAAGGCTTGGAACATGGACTATTCAACGTAGCCAACAAAAAGGCAGGTGTAGCTGGACGCTTTAAATCCTGTCTCCCTTCTCAGGTAACACGGGCTTTGAAAGGGATTTCCAGTGCCCTGCCTCAACCAGAATACCAGAGACATTCATATCGTTCTACTTCAGGGTGTGCTGGGAACCCTTTACGTGCGACTGAAAGGCAGACTGAATTCCCAACCTCAGAATGATTTGATCGGGCAAATTTCCAAAGTGTTGAAATGTCAATTTAGGAAATAATATCTAGCCACACCTTCCTGGAGTCTTCTACGGAACAGATCAAACAGATTAATCAGTGACCACACGTGAATCAAGTTTTACCTTTGCTTCCTTATGTATCAGTGCATTCATCAGCTCTCTGTCCTCCGATCTAGTAGATTTTCATTGAAGTCTGAAGTTCATTCATTCTTAATGTTTGTCCTTCATCCCTCTCCTGGTGAAGAGTGAAAGAGGACTATCCCACAGGAGTGAATTCATTACGTTAAATCTCCAGTGTATCCGTCTGCATGTGCAAGTTTTGGACCGGCGTTAACATTTGCCTTCAGGCACTTGACAGCCCACATTAGTCCGGTACTCACCCAATGTCGCCAAGTAGCTACTTCCCAGCAGGACAAATAAAATTGTAGTCAAAGACGTTACTTCCCATTCTCACTCCAACATGTTGGTCCATGGCCTCCTCTACGGTCATGATGAGGCCACTCACATGTTGGAGGAGCAACACTTTATATTCCATCTGGTTAGCCTCCAATCTGAAGGCATGAACTTTGATTTCTGTAACTTGTGGTAATTTCTTTCCCATTCCCCCCTCCAGCTTCACTCCTTTTCCATTCTCCATGCTGATCCCCTTTTACCCCTTCTTTTATCCTCACCTGCCCATCATCCACCTCTTGTGTCCCTCTTACTTCCTTTTCTCCCACAGTCTGCTCCCCTATCCTATCAAATTCCTTCTTCTTCAGCCTTCACTGTTTCCACCTATCACCTCCTTCAATCCACCAATCTCTCACTTCGTTCCCCCCCCCCCACCCACCTACCTTCCCCTTCACGTGCATTCACCTATCACCCGCCAGCTTGTACTCCCCCAACCTCTTTTTCTGGCTTCTTCCCCCTTCCTTTCCAGTCCTGATGAAGGGTCTCGGCCCGAATCATCAATAGTTCATTCCTCTCCATAGCTGCTGCCTGATCTGCTGAGTCCCTCCAGCATTTTGTGTGTGATCTTCAGCCTCTTGTGCTTATAATCAGAAACTTTGAGTTTCCCCTCAAAGTTAAGTGGAGTTTCACCCGATTCAACAGTCCTTTCTCCTTACTACCTGAGATCAATTAACTCAATCAAATTGTACTTTCAGATTTGGATTTCTCATTTCCCATCCACTGAGCAGGTACCACAGCTCGGGGACTTGGGGTTCAGAGTTCATTCATGGTGTCCTGTGTGAGGTGTTTGTAACAATGAGTGGATTTTCTCTGGGCCCTCTGGTTTCCTCCCACAGTCTGAAGCCATACCAGGTAGGCTAGGGTTAAATCGGGGTTCTCGGGGGTTGCTGGGGGGGGGGGTGCTTCTTAAAGGGCCAGAAGAACCTATTCCACTCTGTATCTCGAAATGAATAAATAAATAAATAATCCCAAGCAACATACACAAAGTGCTGGAGGCCAGGCAGCATCTGTGGAAAAGAGTAAACAGCTGACGTTTTGGGCCGAGACCCTCCATCTGGGCTGCGATACTCAGCCGTAAAGAAGAAGGTGTCTGTTCGCCTTTTTTAAAAATTTAAAATGATTTTGTTTTCCTTCCATTAGAGGAAGATGCCGAAGGAGATGGCTGCACTACAAAATTCAGGGGCATTGCAATAGAGATTGGAACCCGCTCCACAAAGATCCATGCCAGGTCACTCACAGAAAAACTGTTTTAAAGAAAAAGAAACAGGGAGCAAAATGAATGTGACTTGAAGAGGGAAGGAAGTGAGAGCACTAACCTCAAATGGTCAGCATCCTGCACGTACCGGACGGAGAGCAGCAAACTGGGATTTCAAAGCTCAAATGAAAGGCAGCCCTGTAAATTAATCAATTGGTTTATTTCCTTTTAGGTAGTAATCCCTTAATAGTTGCTTGCTCTTCATGTATATAAAAACATTTCAAAGCAATGGGGATCCCTAGTCATTAATTGCCTCTGACTTTTTAAGTGGGTTTCCTGCTTAAATCACTACAGTCCATCTTGGGTGGGAGAATTTCAGGATTTCCCTGGCATTATTATGAAGGATTGTTGATTTAAATTCAAAACTCTGTCTTTCTAGTTGGTCGGAGCTTTGGGAAATGCTTTCAAAGTTCAAAGTAAATTCATTATCAAAATACATACGGTACACGTCACCATATACAGCACTGAGATTCAATTTCTTGTGGGCATACTACTTTTTGTAGGATTTTCCATTCAAGGGCATTGGTGTTTCCATACTAGGCTATGATGCAATCAGTCAATATACTCTCCACCACACATTTATAGAAGTTTGTCAAAGTTTTAGATGTTATGCTGAGTCTTCAGTAGTTCAATGGTTCCATTTACTATCAGAGAATGTATACAGTATACAACATGGAATTCTTACTCTCACAAATTTCTAAGGAAGTAGAGGCACTGCTGTGTTTTCTTTGTAATTCCACTTACGTGCTGGGCCCGGAACACGTCCTCTGAAATGATAACACCAAGGAGTTTATGGCTGCTGACCCTCTCCACCTCTGATCCCTCGATGAGGACTGGCTCATGGACCTCTGGTTTCCTCCTCCTGTATTCAATAATCAGTTCGTTGGTCTTGCTGACATTGAGTGAGAGGCTGTTGTTGTGGCATCACCCAGCCAGATTTTCAACCTCCCTCCTATATGCTGTTTCAGCACCACCTTTGATTTGGCCAATGGCAATGGTATCATCAGCAAACTTACATATGGCATTGGAGCTGTGTTTAGCCACACAGCCATAAGTGTAAAGTGAGTTGAACAGGGGGCTAAGCACACAGCCTTGTGGTGAACCTATGCTGTTGGAAGTCGTGGAGGAGATGTTGTTGCCAATCTGAACTGACTGGGGTCTGCAAGTGAGGAAGTCAAGTATCGAATTGCACAAGGAGGTACTGAGGCCAAGGTCTTGACGATTAGTGATTAGTTTTGAGGGGGTGACGTATTGAATGCCATGCTGTTTTCAATAAAGAGCATCCTGATGTATGTATTCTTGCTGTCCAGATGTTCCAGGGGAAATTATGGGCATTTACCGCCTAACCCCCCCCCCCCCAAATTGTGTAGTGCCCTCTTTGGAAGGATCATGGGCAGCTGAATACAGCAGAAACATGAGTTCCTGACAATCTGGGACCACAGGAGGGCTGATCTTTGTCAGGACTGGTTTACCAGTAAAGCTTAAGGTGTGGGTGAATCAGTACATTACCGTTCCCATCAGCTGACTCAGATCCATGTCATAAAAGTTTCTGCTCACGATATCATGCATCAACCTTCAACAAGCCCATGATATCCATTACAGAAAGAAAACCACCATCTATTGTGCTAAAGTTTTCAGACTGGCACATTGCCACGCTTAGAACTCAGACTTTGATGGAGAAAAATAAAATGCTTTCAGCCAAGTCTAGTGCAGAAGACCACTGCAAAGGGTATCGAAACAATTGATAAGTAACATTTCTTTCTCCTCAGTGTATATCAACTTTTAAAGAAAAGCTAGCTAATCATGCATTACCTGGATAGTCTAGCTGAAGGGGCTTGGCCTGAAACATTAACTATTTATAGCCTGACCTGATGAGTTCTTCCAGTATTTTGTATGTGCTGATGCATTGTCAAGTTAGCTTTCCAAAGTATGGCATACAGCAATCCTTTATTGGACAACCAACAGTGAGCAGAATGAACTGCAAGACTAAGCTATGCTGAGAACTTTTACATATGGTAGGAATTATTACTGCTTGGGTTTAGGAAGGAGGAAAGAACTTATTACACCACTGATGTTTAGGGCTGCAATGAAGGTCCTCCATCTCTGTTTGTCCTTGGCCATCTTTTCCATTATCTCCAGGTGTGGTTGGCTCGTCCTTATTTCTGCCTCTACTGTCACATCCATGGCTTCGGCAGCGCAGTAGATATGGCAATTGCGCTTGTGAATATGCACATGTCAGCTAATTATTATTTAATTGTGATAGTATTTAACTCCATTCTTGTTGTTGTAGTGCTGTTTGAGACTTGGACACAGCACAGCAACATTTTGCTGCCTGTTTGCATTTGGCCTTGCCTGAGAAATAGGACTATCGAGTCAACTGACTTTGAAGACTAGCGGTAATTTCTTTATATTTTAGTTGTTCTTTTCAGCCGCCGTGTAGGCTTCATTTTTTTCCATTCGAGAGTTTTAGTTAGCAGCCCTGTTTGGCCTAGCATTTATTGTTTTCTTTCCCCTTTAACACTGTTCACATTAAAGTCTGTAAACTATCGACCCACTTCGGTGTCTCTCCCTCTGCACTTGGGCCATATCCGAACCTCGTGACATCTAAATTTCAGCGCCAAGTTGTGTTTGGTTTCCTGTGTTACCTCCACCCTTCAGAGATTCAATGATGTGCTGTCTTGGTGAAGGAGTTGGCCTCTCTTCTCACCACATTCCCAATCCATCTCCAACACTTCCTCATGATGATAGTGGCCAGGTCATCTTGGTGACACTGAAGGAATAGGGCATGTTTGGAGTTCTTTCTTGGGCTTAGGTTTAGGGTTTCCAATTATATTCTTCAGGAACTTATCAATTCATTTATTTTTCACCATCGCACTCTAATGGACTTCCAATTGCCTCCCTAAGCACACGGAGCTTTTCCTTTATATTACGATCAGTGGTCCTAATCTATCAGGGCTATACACATAAAATGCTGGAGGAACTCAGCAGGCCAGGCAGCGCCTATGGAAAAGAGAAACAGTCAATGTTTTGGGCTGAGACCCTTCATCAGGTCTGGAAAGGAAGTGGATAAATCGGAGTAAGAAGGTCGGGGAGTTTTTGCAAATCTATCGGTGACAGTCCGAATGCTCTCAGCACTTCAACAACTTTCAGCTCTGTGTTGCCAGAATTTTTTGGGCTGAGGATGAGGTCATTTACATTTTCGTGGTCCATAAAACTGAGATACAAAGCCACAGAATTGATTACTCAATTGAGCTAACTATAGTGCTTTGAAATGCACATATTTTTAATTTCATGCTTTCAGATGTGGCTGTACGGTAATAGAACTACACTTTAACAGTAAAACGAACGGGGCTGTGAGAAGGAGTTCTGGTTCACTACTGGAAGGATGACTGTACTTCACTTTAACAAATAAGATCTGTGGTCACAGTTGAACTGTGCTGTTTAGTAACATTCCCAGCTTATCTGCATCTCTAATTACACGGACAAAACAGTGTACTATTACCAGGAGGGAGAGGGGAGAGGAGAGCAATAAGGGAAGAGGGAGGTGATTGGGAAAGGCTGGGGAAGTTCAGTATGATTGTCTTTTGTGGAACAACAATTCCCCATTCCCTCTAAATGTGCACCTTGTGTAAGCAATTTAAAGCTCACTAAACCCCCTTTTAAATACATTTTGGAAGTGATATATTTTCATTTTTCTTCCAATTTTACTCTTTGCCAGATGTCCATTCCTGTGTTAAGACTCCACAGCTTCCAGTCTCCTGGTGAAGCATGGTTTGACTGGGTAGTGATTAACGCTGCTGAGCGTGGGATGATGGTGTCTAATGGCGACTCCCTTGTTTGTATCTTTGGAAACAGCTCTATTTCGATCGTTACTATCTCCTTTTTCCCTTTTCAGAGTTCTCTTGAAGACCCTGACCTGGAGTTAGATGCTCTCTTTGGTTCTTTGCAGGAACAGGACCTAATCTTGGGGCCTCACGTCCAGCCGTTTCTCGGTATGCCAAGGACACGGCCTAGAAGTCTAGCGCGCCTTCAGGGTGCCGGATTTTCGTGGCTCTGGAGACAGGCAGGTTCGAGGTCGGTGCCGTGGGAGTACATGGGAGATCGAAAGCAGCAAGCTGGCTGGTGGCTGTGTGCCCAGAGAACCGAGATCCTTGGGCACAGAGCTCGGAAAAAGCGACACAACAGACTTTTAACAGCATAAATTGGTAAGTTGTTTTGTTATGTCTCCCCTCTCGCTGTGAAATGGGGACACCTCCTTTTCCATTATCCGGGAGAGAGAGTCTGTGGTAGGTCAAGTTACCGGGTGAACAAGTATTCTTTGGGGTACTGCAAGACTGTGTCTTTATTGATGCTTTGCTGCACGTTTGAGAGCTCGTGGGGGGTGCTGATGCTTTTTTGCTGGTTGGGGAGGGGGGTCATTGCTTTGCTGCCGCTTGTGCACGTGAGGGGGGAATCGGGGGGCTTCGGGGTTCTAACATTTAACTGTCATTCATTCTTTGGGGCACATTCGTGGATGTTTGCAAAGAAAAAGGATTTCAGGATGTATATTGTATGCATTTCTCTGACATTAAGTTGAATCTATTGATCCTTCACCCTGGCGTCCAACATCATTCTGACACTCACACCCACACCCATTCCTTCCTGATGTCTTCTGTGCCGATCTTAACCACAGCCACAGTAATACATTTTCAATCGGTGTGTGTCATTAGAAAATGGATATGAAAATGAACTAGAGGGTGTGCCTGTGATGACTAGTCTAACGCAAGACCTTTACCTAAATCCTTTCTTGGCACTGTGGTCGTAACCATGGTGATGTGTAATGCAAATGAACAAACTTGAGCAACTTGATACACCCAGAACAATTCAAAGTTCAGGTATAAACTCTCATTCTGATGGCATCTACTGATAGTAAAATTGGGAAGGGTCAACTACCTGTTGCAGACCCTTCCTGTCCATCGCAGTAACGGTTTCTGTACCAAGCAGTGACGCCCCTTGTCAGGATGATCCCTACTGCGCATCTGTAGAATGGCGTGAGTGTGGGATACTGGAATGAGGAGCAAAAAAAAACTCATGGAGGAGAAAATCAAAATTTTAAAAAACCGCAGATCCTGGATAAAGTGGTAACATAAAGTGTTTGAAATACTTAGCAGGTTAGGCTGCACCCAGGGGAGCAGGAACAGAGTTAGCATTTCAGAACTGAGAATGAGACAAAAGAAGTTTGTAAGGGTGCAGGGAGGGTGGGGAGGGGAGAAGGATGTCTCTGATAGGGTAAATCCGGAGAGGCCACGGAGAGAATTTGTAACAACAAGCAATCTAATAGATCCTGACTAGTGACGTCATGGTCCAGAATGGAAACGCCAATGCCCGGGAATGGAAAAGCTTACAAAATGTGGTGGATAGGGCCCAGTCCATCACAGACAAAGCCCACCCTGGCACTGAGCACATCTACAAGGAACGCTGCCACAAGAAAGCAGCGTCCATCATCAAGGACCCCCACCATCCAGGCCATGCTGTCTTCTCGCTACTACCTTCAGAAAGGAGGAACGGGAGCCTTAGGTCCCGCACCAGCAGGTTCAGGAACAGTTATTACCCTTCAACCATCAGGTCCCTGAACAAGTGTGGATAACTTCACCCATCTCAACTCTGAACAAATGCCACAGCCTATGGCTTCACTTTCAAGGACTCTACAACTTGTGTTCTCTGTATTATTTATTTGTTTGTTTGCCTGTTAATTAATTTTATATTTGCACATTGGTTGTCAGTCTTTGTTCAACGGTGAATGCCCGCAAGAAAATGAATTAGGGTAGTACATTGTGACATATATGTACTTTGATAATAAATTAACTTTGAACTTTTGACTTTGAATAGAGGAACTCAGCAGGTCAATCAGCATCTGAATGGAAGTATTGTTGACACTTCAAGTCAAAGCGTTGTATCAGGACTAAGAGTAGAGGGGAGATGGCCAGTATAGAGATGGAGAAGGATTCCCAGGTGATCAGAGCACTGAGAATGGATGAAATGGCAGGCAGGTAGAGAAGGTGAGCAAGTGTGGACTTGGAAGACTGTGGCGGGTGAACAACAGGTGGAGGCAGACAAAGGGAGAGAAGAAAAGGGGGTAAGCAGTTGGACCAAGATGGGGAGGTAGGGGTATGAACAGTTGCCTGCTGAAGGGTGGTAAAACAGGATAATCAAGATAAGCATGTGGGAAAGAGACAAAATTAGGGGGGTGTGGTCAGAAGGAAGGAAGTGGGGAGGGAAAGGGGAGAAAGGAAGAGAGCTCATGCCATTGGGTTGTGGACTGCACAGGTAGAATGCAAGGCGTTGCTCCTCAACTTCAGCCTGGCAGTAGACAAGCTCAAGGGTGGACAGACAGGTCAGTGTGAGAATGGAGTGCGGAGCTGTAGTGACCTGCAGCCGGGAGTTGAGGACAGCTGATGTGGGCTGTAAATTGCAAACAAGGTTACCTGACCAGTGAGTGAATGGGAAAAATTAGAGGGCAAGAACAGAGACGGAAGAACCGAGCCACAAGAATGTGCAAGCTGCCAAATGCAATTGTCAATGTTGCCCTTACTGGTGTTGCCCTTACTAGTGCTCCTTCCAATTACTGCCAGTCTGCTCTCTCCCGCCTCCCAAAAGGAACAGAGATAGGGTTCCCTTGGTACTCACCTTTCTCCCACTATCCTCTGCATCCAACACGTCATCATCCTCCATCTTTTCTGCCAGCTCTAAGATCCCACCACGAACTACAGCTTCCTCTTCCCCTGCTTTCCTACTTCTCACAGGGATCATCTCTTCATTGAGTCCCACCCACCCACCCCCATCCTCCAACAGTTCCTTCCGCAACCCAAGGAAGTATAAACCTTTCCGTTCATCTGCTCCCTCACCTCCAACCAGTGACCTAAACAGCTCTTACAAGTGAGGCAGTGGTTCACCTGCCCCTCTTCCAACCTGGTCTTCTCACACTGTGGCCTCTTTCTTCCACATTGGTGAAGCCAGGCCTTCTCCCTTGTTATTTGGAGCCCAAATGAAAACTGGAAGAACAACATCTCATATTCCACTCGGGTCGCTTACAACACGATGGCGGGAATATTGAAATGATCTTCTCCATCGCGCAGTCTGCTATCACCAAATCTGGACGAACCTTGCAAAGTTCTCCTTACGATTGTCAGGGCACCAGTATCCAAATTGGGAAATCTCTCAGGCTGGTCAAGCAAAGCCCAAGGTGGCAGCACTCACAGAACCACACAATCACAGTGGACGTTCTCTCCTTGAGGCAGGACATGGCACTCTGAAAGAATGGCTCGAAGGTAGGTGCATCCTCAACAATATAGTGGAGCAGATAGTGACCAAAACAACCTTGGGGTAAACTGCCTTGACCCTCTCCTCAACAAGCTAGTTGCGGTAGATCTGTACAATCTTACAACCAACAGAGCAGATCAAACCCCTGAAGCCCTGACACATCTATATTGAATGGTGGTGGCAATCAAACAACTAACAGAAAGAAAGAGACTCCAAGGATGTTCTCTAAAATGAACAACAAGGCTAAAGGATTCACAATCATAATCAGCCAGACATACAGAGTGGATAATTCACCTCAGCTTCCTCACCATCACAGAAGTCCGACCTGTTCCTTGTGTTCGCTCCACATTATATCAGGAAATTATCACTGGATGTAGCAAAGGCAATGGGACCAATTAATAATAAGCCAACATAATTCTGCTCCAGAATTAGCCAAACTGTTCCAGTACAATTTTGGCAGCTATCCAATGCTGAGGAAATTATATTTTCCAAGAATATACTTTATTCATAACATATACAGAAGTACAGATTAGGACACGTTAGTCTCTTCATTCACAGAACCAAGCAATTCAATACACCCACTTCCAATATCAACATCCCTAATGTCTCATCTTTAAAGATTGTATCAGTGAAACATTCAGGAGAGCATTACACATGGCTCAGTCCCAGTATCCAGTGGCAGTAAGATCCACAGAGCCTTTACAGTGGCTATACTGAGTCTAACCCTCAGCATGCACCTTAAAAAACATATCCCAAGTGTATTCAATGGCTACAATGACAAAACAAAAACCCAGATGCAGTTCAAGAACACATCAAGCACACTATTTACAGTTTAAAATTAAAATATTGTCATTCCTACCTACAACACACTTGAACCCCAGAGTATGCACTCATTCCTGCGGCAGCATCCAGTTGCTTATGTCTCCTTACCCTGGAAGACCAAAGGTGGCCATGAGAACAAGTTGGAGACCAGATATTCTGGATCAGGCAATCTCATGTCTGAGATGTTAAAGCTATTCCAATATTGACAGGACATCAGAAGTACAATGGAAGACTCCCAGCTTACCAGGATAAATATAGTGGGAACATCTCTTAAGCTCGACATTCCCCTATACCCTAAACATTCCCTAACTATTCATGTCTTCCATTACTGGTACATACCATCTTTAAAATTCACTGCAGTAACCTCTTTTTAAAAGATGGTGCCGGTGTACAACACAACCAACTGGGGTTCAAGTGCGTTGTAGGTAGTAATGACGAGGTTTTAACGTGAAACTGTAAATTGTGTATTTGGTGTGTTCTTAAACAATATGTATGGGGTTTTGTTGTGTTATTGTAGTCACTGAATACACTTGGAAACTACTTTTAATTCTTTGTCCTTCTGCTACTAAGCTGCATGTGATTGGAACCAGTGATTGACTCTTTGATGGGTGTGTTTTGGGGCTGATTTAGCGATCTGGTACTTTGTTGTCTCTGAGGGAGAAAGGTCTGGATGCTCCTCTGTTTTTGTTGTTTTTGAGCAGGTAATCGAGTGGAATGTGGCACTATGGTGAAGAATGATCCCGCGGTCAGCATTGGCTAACAGCGCGACGCTGAGCTGAACTAAACTGAATGCCACTGGACTGCTGGTTTGATGTTTGATATTCTATACATTGTCGTTCACTCACATTTTGCCTTCTGCACAATTCGTTCTTTTTTTTCATACATTGGGTGTTTGATGTTTTCTTGAACAGGTTCCATGGTGTCTCTTTGTTTCATGGCTGACTGTGGGAGGATGAATCTCAGAGTTGTATTCTGTAATACATACTTTGACAATAAATGTACTTTGAACTTTGATGTCTAGAGTACTCTGATAGCACTTCCCAAAAACACAGTCTCTACAACCAAGAAGAACATGAGCTTCAGGAACCTAAGAGTACACCACCAGTGGGTTATGCTGCGAGTTACAAGCTAAACTGACCTGCAAGTATATTATTATTCCTCTATCATTTCTGTATCTAAATGTTCAAACTCCCTACTTGGCAGCACAGTGGAAACACCTTCATTAGATAGACTGCAGCAGTTCTCGCCAGTTTCTCATGGACAATCAGAATCAGATTTATTATCACTAACACTCAGAGGCCATTTTATTAGGTACAGGATGGACCCCGGTGTGGTCTTCTGCTGCAGCAGACCATCTACTTCAAGGTTCGAGGTGCTGTGCATTCTGAGATGCTCTTCTGCACTCCACTGTTGTAATACGTGGTTATTTGAGCTACCGTCCGCTTGAGCCAGTCTGGCCAATCACCTCTCACATTAACAAGGCATTTTCACCCACAGAACTGCCACTTATTGGGTATATTTTCCTTTTCATACCAGTCTCTGTAATTGCAAGAAACTCTTGTGTGTGGAAATCCCAGGAGATCAGCAGTTTCTGAAAAACTCAAAACATCCTGTCTGGCACCAACCATCGTTCCACAGTCAAAATCACTTCGATCACACTTCTCCCCCATTCTGATGTTTGGTCTGAACAACAACTGAACCTCTTGACCATGTCTGCATGCTTTTATGCATTGAGTCACTGCCACATGATTGGCTGGTTAGATGTTTCCTTTAACGAGCAGGTGTAATAAACTGGCCACTGAGTGTATATGTCATAAAATTTGTTTTTCTGTGCTAGCAGTACAGTGCAAATATATAAAATTACAATGAGTTACAAAAACCAAAGAATAGTGCTGAAAAAGGACTAATAAATGGTGTTCATGGGTTTATGCATCATTCTGAAATATGATGGCAGAGAGGTAATTATGGACTAGTTAACCTGGTTTCATGGGTTAGCAAGATGTTAGTTATTATTAAAAATGAGGTTTGTGGGTGAGGAAGACTCGATGGGCCAAATAGCCTTATTCTGCTCCTATGTCTATTGGTCTTCTGGTTGTGCCCGCGATGAAACTGGCCGAGACACAGCCCTCTGCACCCTCTTGCAAACCGGTGCATGGGTGGGATGGCCAATAAATCCATGCTAGATCCCACAATGTGAACAGGTAAATCCCCAACACAGACTTTCCGTATCTGTCCCAGATGGCAGATAGTTCGCTCTGCAGGACCTACACGTTCGGTGGCAGCAGGGACCAAAAAACCAAAGTGGTCACACCTTTACCATCCAGCCTACTAGAATTTCCTGACTCTGCATTTTGTACGTTTTAGTTCATTATCCATATAAATATCAGGAATGAAAGACTGTTTGACCAGGCAGGAGGGGGTAGGGTGGGCAATGGGTCATTTGATGTTTAAAGACCAGGAAACTGCCCGACCTATTGGTAACCTCACTCCAGACCAATGCTAAGCACAAGATCCTGCAAACAAGCTCTTACCCCACCAGCACAAAAGACACTGCCATACGTGGTGAATTGTAACTAATTTAAGAATGCAGCTATATGACATTCTCTCCAATGTAAACATAATCAGATGGATTTCTGGCAGGGAATAACCTGAAGGCAGCATTTCACTTCTTGTGTTGGTGAGAGTGAAAAAACAAGCATTAGTTGTCTAAGGAACCATTGTAGAAATGGATACTGCACTAGCAGGCTCATTTACACCTTTGTAAGCGTCCTTCACTCCGTAGCTGAAGCTGTTGACACCTGAAAGAGCTGTTACTTGAATGTACTCTTGGTATCCATTTGGAAGAATTGCGAATAAACAAACTGAAGTTGCTTTCC
This sequence comes from Hypanus sabinus, assembly GCF_030144855.1. Taxonomy (NCBI): domain Eukaryota; kingdom Metazoa; phylum Chordata; class Chondrichthyes; order Myliobatiformes; family Dasyatidae; genus Hypanus; species Hypanus sabinus. The sequence continues at coordinate 23,150,650 of NC_082732.1, forward strand.
AACAGCTGTTGAGGAAATGATCCTAACTGAGATATAATTAGATGCAATTTCACGTGACTTAATTTGGAATACCAGGCCATTCAGCCCATCTGGTTCATGTTGGTGTGAATGGTCAGAAGGAGCCTCCTCCAGCTTCCCTTCTTCTCACCCTGAACTTCATATTGTTAGTCACTGGCACTGTACTAGATGCTTCCAAAGCAAGTTAAAGCTGCACTTACTTTGCAAGTATAAATGCAAAGGAAATACAGCCTCCAAATCATGCACAAAAAGATCCCACATGTGATAATGTAAGGAAACCAGATAATGAGGAATATACATTGCGATACTGTTACATCCACTTGAGAGGACAGCCAGTTTAGTGTTAACTCAAGAAGCACCACAGTTAAAGATCATCTCTCCAGTTGAAGCTCAGTGAGCATAGAACAGCACAGGAAGAGGCCTTCTGGCCCACAGTGACCGTGCTGAACGTTATGCCAAACTCAACGAAATCTCTTCTCCCCGCACACGATCCACTCTCTGCACATTACTGTGGCTATGCAAATGCCTTTTAAACACCACAATCACGTCTGCGTCTGCTGTTACTCCTGGCAGCCCGTTCCCTGCACCCAGCCTTCCTTGTGTAAAAGTCCTGCCCTGCACGTTCCATTTCAACTTCCTCTCTCAACGTAAGTGCGTGTCCTTGAGTACCTTGACATTTTTACACTTGGAAAAAGATTCTGAGTGCTTACTCTATCTAAGCCTAGCCTTTCGGATAATGGTTCGGAAAGGCTGGAACCCAGAAGCAGGAACTCCATCGACATGCCCCTTCATGCTATCCACCGGATAAAAGAAAAGCTACAATAAATTCCTTGGATTTATTAATCCTTGCTTTATACAGCTATTATCTGATAAAGCTGAACAACAAAGGACTAACTGTTTTAATTTTAATACTCTCACTGAAGGTGACTCACACTGCGCATTCGTTCACGCCAGGTTTGGAAGATGAGCTCGATATTCCGGTCATTACTGAATCCAGTAGGACTCGGCATTCTTCAGGAAGGGAGTGTCTAAGTCCAGAGGAAGTGGAATCGAAGGGAAACTACTGGCCACGTTTGACATTCTCAAAGTATGACTCAAGGTAAACGAGGAAAAGTCCCTGGCTTACAGGACGCCACTTTAGAACGGGAGCAACTGGTAGCCATTGCTACTTTCTATTTTTAAACGACTCCGCTTTCACCAGAAGTCCTAATGACCATAAAGCACCCTCAGGTAGGGTGACCCAGGCTAATCATCTCCTCCCCTGGTAAAACCTGCCATCCCCAAATAGCACGAGCCCCCTGATCCTCGGGACTTTCTGCAGGGGCACTATTGTGAGCATTGTGACTGGCTGCATCCAGGTCTGGTATGGGAAATGCACTACCCTCAGTCGCAGGACTCTGCAGAGAGTGGAACGGACAGCCCAGTGCATCTGTGGTGTGAACTTCTCTCTACTCAGGATGTTAACAGTAGCAGGTGCATAAAAAGGGCCGGGAGGATTATCAGGGACTCCAGATCACCCCAACCGCAAACAGGTTCTGCTGCTTCTGTCTGGCAAACAGTATCAAGGCCAGGCAACATGCTACAGGGCAGCTTCTCTCACCAGGCCATCAGACTGATCAATACCGTTTTCAATTTATGTCAACGATTTAGATGAAGGCATTGAGATAAACATCAGCAAATTTGCTGATGATACTAAGCTGGGTGGCAGTGTGACATGTGATGAGGATGTTAGGAGAATTCAGGGAGACTTGGATAGGCTGGGAGAGTGGGCAGATACTTGGCAGATGACGTTTAATGTGAATAAGTGTGAGGTTATCCACTTTGGAGTAAGAACAGGAAGGCAGATTATTATCTGAACGGTGTAGAGTTAGGTAAGGGAGAAATACAAAGAGATCTAGAAGTCCTTGTTCATCAGTCACTGAAGGTGAATGAGCAAGTGCAGCAGGCAGTGAAGAAGGCTAATGAAATGTTGGCCTTTATTACAAAGGGAATTTAGTACAAGAGCAAAGAAATCCTCTTGGATTTGTACAGAGCCCTGGTGAGACCACACCTGGAGTATTGTGTACAGTTTTGGTCTCCAGGGTTAAGGAAGGACATCCTGGCTATAGAGGAAGTACAGCGCAGATTCACGAGGTTAATTCCTGGGATGTCTGGACTGTCTTACGCAGAGAGGTTAGAGAGACTGGGCTTGAACACGCTGGAATTAAGGAGATTGAGAGGGGATCTGATTGAAACATATAAGATTATTAAGGGTTTGGACAAGATAGAGGCAGGAAATATGTTCCAGATGCTGGGAGAGTCCAGTACCAGAGGGCATGGTTTGAGAATAAGGGGTAGGTCATTTAGGACAGAGTTAAGGAAAAACTTCTTCTCCCAGAGAGTTGTGGGGGTCTGGAATGCACTGCCTCAGAAGGCAGTGGAGACCAATTCTCTGTATGTTTTCAAGAAGGAGCTAGATAGGTATCTTATGGATAGGGGAATCAAGGGGTATGGGGACAAGGCAGAAACTGGGTATTGATAGTAGATGATCAGCCATGATCTCAAAATGCCGGTGCAGGCTCAAAGGGCTGAATGGTCTACTTGTGCACCTATTGTCTATTGTCTATCTGATTGCATATCTGACTGTACTTAACACGTATACAAAACAATTATGTATACGGTCTTGGTGTTTGGACAATATCCTCCCACATTTCCCTTCTGCTGCACTTGGAATATCTTCAACAGTTTTGGGCCCCATATCTCAGAAAGGATGTATTGTCATTTGAGAGAGTCCAGAGAAGGTTCATGACGATGATTCCAGGAGTGAAAGGGTTAACATATGATGAGCGGTTGGCAGCTTTGGGCCTGTACTCACTGGAATTTAGAAGAATGCGGGGGGGGGGGGGGGTTGCGGGATCTCAACCGAATGTTGAAACGACTGGATTCATGGATTTATGAAGGGAAAATCATGCTTGACTAATCTTCTGGAGTTTTTTGAGGATGTAACTATGAAAATGGACAAGGGAGAGCCAGTGGATGTAGTGTACCTGGACTTCCAGAAAGCTTTTGATAAAGTCCCACATAGGAGATTAGTGGGCAAAATTAGGGCACATGGTATTGGGGGTAGGGTACTGACATGGATTGAAAATTGGCTGGCTGACAGGAAACAAAGAGTTGTGATTAACAGGTCCCTTTCGGAATGGCAGGCTGTGACCAGTGGGGTACTGCAAGGTTCGGTGCTGGGACCGCAGCTGTTTACGATATACATTAATGATTTAGGTGAAGGGATTAAAAGTAACATTAGCAAATTTGCCGATGACACAAAGCTGGGTGGCAGTGTGAAATGTCAGGAGGATGTTATGAGAATGCAGGGTGACTTGGACAGGTTGGATGATTGGGCAAATGTATGGCAGATGCAGCTTAATGTTGATAAATGTGAGGTTATCCACTTTGGTGGCAAGAACAGGAAGGCAGATCACTATCTAAATGGAGTCAAGTTAGGAAAAGGGGAAGTACAACGAGATCTAGGTGTTCTTGTACACCAGTCAATGAAAGTAAGCATGCAGGTACAGCAGGCAGTGAAGAAAGCTAATGGCATGCTGGCCTTAATAACAAGAGGAATTGAGTATAGGAGTAAAGAGGTCCTTCTGCAGCTGTACAGGGCCCTGGTGAGACCCCACCTGGAGTATTGTGTGCAGTTTTGGTCTCCAAATTTGAGGAAGGACATTCTTGCTATTGAGGGAGTGCAGCGTAGGTTCATAAGGTTAATTCCCGGAATGGAGGGACTATCATATGTTGAAAGATTGGAGCGACTGGGCTTGTATACACTGGAATTTAGAAGGATGAGAGGGGATCTAATTGAAACATATAAGATTATTAAGGGATTGGACACACTGGAGGCAAGAAGCATGTTCCCGATGATGGGGGAGTCCAGAACTAGAGGCCACAGTTTGAGAATAAGGGGTAGGCCATTTAGAACAGAGATGCGGAAAAACTTTTTCACCCAGAGAGTGGTGGATATCTGGAATGCTCTGCCCCAGAAGGCAGTGGAAGCCAAGTCTTTGGATGCATTCAAGAGAGAGTTAGATAGAGCTCTTATATATAGCGGGGTCAAGGGATATAGGGAGAGGGCAGGAACGGGGTACTGATTGTGTATGATCAGCCATGATCACAGTGAATGGTGGTGCTGGCTAGAAGGGCTGAATGGCCTACTCCTGCACCTACTGTCTATTGTCTATTGTCTATTGGATAGGGTGGATGTAGAGAGGACGCTTCTGATGGTGGAGGTATCCAGATCTAAAGGGCACAGCCTCAAAATTGAGGGGCAACCTTTTAGAACAGAGGTAAGGAGGAATTTTTTTAGACAGACAGTAGTGAATCTGTGGAATGCTCTGCCACAGACCGTGGTGGAGGCCAAGTCCATGGGTATATTTAAGGTGGAAGTTGACCGTTTCCTGATCAGTCAGGGCTTCAAAGGATATGGCAAGAAGGCAGGCGTATGGGGTTGAGTGGGATCCAGGATCAGCCAGGATAGAATGGCAGAACAGACTCGATGGACTGAATGCCTAATTATACTCCTATGTCTTATGGTCTTATTGCTTGTATATAGCGACAGAGAAGCAACATAAAGATTTTTACTCCCTCAAGTTGTGAGATGGATGGAAGAAATTCTAATTCTAATTCATCCAAGACTGAGTCTTTTCAGCTTATGACATCAGACAGCATCTGGTGTTTCCAGACAATTACTTTCAGGTCCAACAAACAATCTACTGGAAGAATTCAGGGGGTCAAACAGCATCTCTCTTTGCCTCCATCTATCATTCAAACTCCATTCAAACTGTATTCAAACTCCATTCCCCCTCACACCTCCCCTACCTGGAACTACCTGCCTGTCATCTTATTCATCACCAACAAGGACGTCCCTTTAGAATAAAGGTGTGGAGAAATTTCTTCAGCCAGAGGGTGGTGAATTGTGGAATTCATTGTCACAATGGCTGTGGAAGCCAAGTTACGTTTAAAATAGAGTTTGATAGGTTCTTGATTAGTAAGGGTGTCAAAGGATACAGGGAGAAGGCAGGAAAATGGAGTTGAGAAGGAAAATAAATCAGACATGATTGAATGGTGGAGCAGACTCATTGAGCCAACTGGCCTAATTCTGCTCCTATGTCTTATAGTGTCCTCAGCCCTCCGCTTGATGAGGGATCTTTGCTCTCTACTCCCCTTCTCCTCTTTATACTGACCACCTTTCCTCTCCACTCTCAGTCCTGATGCAAATTTTCAACCCGAAATGTCAACTCTGACAACTCTGACAGATGCTACTCGACCAGATTTTTTGTTGTTGCTGCAGATACCAGCATCTGCAATCTCTTGAGGTTCTCCCATTCTTATGAAATAAAAAAAACTTTTAAATATGATGCATGTCTGTTGTATAAAAACTCATGGAAAATGACTGGATTGGAAATTGGGTTTAATTGACTCTTGGTAATGCTATTAATTTCAACCATTAGCTTCATTACAGGGTAGGGCAGATAATTTGAAATGCAGACATCTCACATAATTCAACTTCCTCTGTCCCTTTAAACCATTCACTAAATGCTTCCCTTCCCTGTGGGCAAGTAAACGGTGTTTCTAAATAGGGATGAAAAATTCCTCCACAAAACTTAGACCAAAGCAGGATTTTCCATGAAACATTTCCGCTGCCTGGCGTGGGCTCATACAGAATGGGATCAGACCCAGAATTATCAGTTGAAAAATTAATTTCCATTGTGACTTCGACCTTAGCTAATGTAGTTTAGGATGCCAGAATGGGTGACTACAAGTGACTTTGGCACTGAGTTTTAGTTTTAATCTTCAATCTGACTGAGATTGACAGTGGGAAATTATTTTACTGTGTGCATGATTTATATTCCCAGGCAGTGAGTTTAGGCACCTAGTGTCAATATTGGTTCCACTTCCAAGTATAGAAGTCTACTGTTAACTTCAGGAAGGCTCAATATGGTCATCAAGAGATACAGGAGCCTGAAGACCCACAGTCCATGTTTTAAGAACAGCTTTGTCCCCTCCATCATTGGATTTCTGAACCCAAGAATGCCTTACTATTGCACTTTTGCACTGTTTATTTACTTGGTAATCTACAGTTTTTAAACGTGTACTCCTGCCACAGAACAACAAATTTCACAACATACGTCAATGCTAAAAAATCTGACACTGATTCTGACCTAACTTTGAACACAGACAATGTGACAGGAACATGGATCCAGCTTCTCGACTTGGACCCTCTGGGGACCCCAGGTGCTCACGTGCAATTGACTGCTTCTCCCGCTTCTCCATATGGATCTGTTGCTTTCAACTCACGAGTCCCAGGCTCGAGAGTGAGGAACATCCCACTGATCGGCCGACTTAAGCGCCGGGCCAGATTGGCAAGGTGAGGTACGGGCCAAATCGAGCCGGGGGGGGGGGGGGGGCCAGACCCGAGAGCCTTTCGAAGTGGCAGGGCCCGAGTCTCAGAGCGAGGAATGACCCGAGGTTTGGTTGATTAGAGCGTCTGGCCAGATCGAAAAACTCAGGAGGCAGGGGACAGGCCAGTGCAACAGCTCGCTGCCCACGAGGTTTGCATTGAACTGGGGCTGTGGCCTGCAACAAACAGGCTACTGGACCAGCTGAAGCAATGACTGGCTTCATGGCTTCGTGAACTTCAGTTCTGAAGGTTACTTGATTACTCTTATTGTTTACACAACTTCTCTTTTCTGCTCTTCTTTTTCAAAATGAGTTCCACTGGGTTTCTCATGTTTTGTGGCTGCCTGTAAGGAGCCAAATTTCAAGATTGTATTTAGTATAGATACTTTGATAATAAATGTACTTTGAACTTGGGGTAAGATATAGGTAAAAGTATCCGCAAGATTCTCACTTTTGATCCAATACCTGTTATGAACGTGTGTAGACATTGGGAGCAAGATTGATCGCAATAGTTTTGGACAAGGTACTCTCTGTATTACACAATGTAAGGCCTACTAAAATGGCCACTGGATTGCCGTTAAAGCAGTTTAAGCAGAGAAATGCCTAAAGAGCAGGCCAAGTCAGTAAACATTGCATGTGCACAGGTATGGGTGGGAGTTGTTGTCAGCTGCCACATCAGAGGTGAGGTATTTCTCATTTCTCATGAATATGACTTTTTCGCCTGGAATGTTTCATGTTGCTTGTCTCCCATTGCTGATGAAAGTACCTCTGATCTCCCTGTCACCTTTCCTGGCTGTGAAAGTGTGAATAAGCACACAGAGCAAACGGACGAGTCAAGCGTTCGCAGAGGAAGTTGGCCAGCACGTGAATGGTGGAGGGGATGGATTTCAAACTGAAATTTAGTTTAGCATGCTGACTGCAGTTTTAAAATTTTACTTACACCATTAGCAACACTGAGTGAAAAGTGATTGGCTTCAGTTACCTCAGAATCAGCTAGTACTCATGAGATACAGAAAATGGCCAATAAGAGTGAGATTCATTTATTTAATTAGCCTTGAAACCTGCAAGAGTATGTGCTGAGGGACACACTGAAACTTGGTGCAGCCACCGCAAGGGCCCGGTGGGGAAGGACCACGGTCTAGGGTTCTTCTCCCGCGGAAGTTGAGGGGTAGGGGGACGGGGTGTATACCCCTCAAGAAAGGTATGTAAATATGGAATTACAGAGTGCCACCTGGGTGGCAAAGAGTGTGGAAATGTAAAGACCGTAATGAAAACATTTGTAAAGGATTGAGAGTCGTTGAATGGTTTATTGTACATAATTTTATTTTTGAATAAAGTATATTTTGTTTTTAAAAAATTAGCCTTGAAACCTCCTTTTAACTCTGTTTCCTGCACCATCTGCACACCACTAACTCATTTACCAAGTATGTGTATAGTCTTCAAACTACCTTAACTATTATGGCACATGACTTATTGTAAATGACTTCATACAGAGGTGTAGTCAGTCACTGGATAAATATTTAACTGTCGGTGCTTTGAGTCCCTTGCTCAGGGTTTTGCTGATCAAAGGAAAAGTCATCCCCTAGTCAAAGATTCAAAGTACACTTATTATCAAAGTATGTATGCAGTATACAGCCCTGAGATTTACCTTCCCACTGACAGCCACGAAACAAAGAAAGAGATACCCATGGAACATGTTCAAAGGAAAACATCAACACCCCCATGTGCAAAAAAAAAAGAACAAGTTGTGCAAACGGCACAAGAAACTGAGAGAAAAACACGGAATATGAAACACCAAACCACAAATCATCCAAGCAGTCCAGGCATATTCAGATCAGTTCAACCTAGCTCTCTGTCTGATGCTCATTAACTTCAGGCCACAGAGCCCGTCCACCGCGATCAAAATCACACAAAACAGAAACCAGAAACCAGAAGCACATCATAACGTGAACTACAGAGTCCAATCCACACACCGGGTCAATCAATTCCCCCAACGCCCCAGGGTACAACAGCCAGACCAGCTGAGGAAATAATAATCCCTATAAATTATTCCTATATAGCAAAATCATATATGGCGGACTTTGGCTTTTGACTAGATATGGTTACTTGACAGATAATCATTTTTCTTTACAACGCTTATCAAAGAATCTTGTCCCTAGAAAATAATTGCCAAATGTTTTCTATGCAAATGTTTTTTTAATTTCCCAAATGATCCATAGTTTTGTTGAGATTCCAGATAAAGCTGGGAATCTCTGGTATGTGATTTTGTACCCTCTCCACTCTATTCTCTGCACCAGTTTTGCTGCCATTCTGAGTGAGGTTGCTAATTACAACGAAATTATGGGCAAATTTGAGGTGTGGACCAGCACGCTTTGGAACTGGATTAAGGCTTTGCAACCTGTGTTACATGGAACCTGAGGAATGGGAGAGAGAGACTAGCCTGTGTCAAAGCAGAGGTATGAATGTGTTTGCATGATGGACTGCAACTGTCCAGTAATGCAAGGGTGGTGGTTTCCATAACAACTCCCAACCAATTAAAACTACTTTTACTCCTACTTCTGACAGACACTGGCCTCTCCATACTTACGGTAAAATAGACCATCTGCTCAGCCAGGAAAGAGGCCTTTCAAAGGTCAGAGCTCTCATAGAGCCCAAAGCAGAGACATATTATGATGGGGAAATATTTGAGGGGGTAGGAAGAGTGTAATTAGAGGAAATTATTCATGTTTGTTTGGTAGACTGCAGAAATAGAACAGATACAATGAAGAGAAGTGATTTGCAAGTAAACAAAACAAGAACTGTACACCAGGAAGAGCATTATCTGAACTGGGGTTTATGATGGGTAACAATGCACTCATATTTCTGGGTTTGGCCTAGGACTCAGAATAACACCCAGTGTTTGTATTCTATGGTTCGATTATTCCATTTAATATCAGAGTATGTATACATATACAACCTGAAATTCTTACTCTCCACAGGCATCCTCGAAACACAAGGAAAACACCAAAGAATGAATGGCAGGAAATGTTAGAACCCCAAAGCCCCCCTTTCCCTCCCACACACAAGCAGCAACAAAAGCATCAACTCTCCCCCCACCGTCTCAGTAAAAGCATCAGCACTCCCCCCCCCCCAACCACTCGGCATGCAAGCAAAAGCAAAGCCCCAAAGAGACCATGATCCAGAGTCCATTAAAAAAAACCACTGTTCATCTCAACACTTTGACACCTCTCTAACAAGGGAGAGAGAGGTAATGCTCCTGCCACAGTGAGAGGAAGACCAACAGCTCGCTGTTTCAGTGTTACAATCTGCAGCATTGCTTATTTTGGCAGCAACATGCACAGCTATCTTGACGTTCCAACCTCCCGCGGTGCCTCAGTCGCCGACACTAGTGAGGAATTGGATCGTCCACAGGGCCATAGGCGCACGTCTTCCAGCCTGCTCCTGGAGATAGCGAAAACACTGGGAGCTCCAAGAGCGGAAACCCACCGCCGCGAAGAACCACAGTTTGAGTGCAGCTGTAGATCACGGACTCAAACAGGACCCCAGAGACCTTGAAAAGGAAAGAAACTACATCAAAGAGAAGAATTTAAACTGTTTCTCGATGAACTCTAAGATGGTACCATCGTTAGCTCCTCTGAATTAAGAATGGGCCTATGTCTTTAAATCGCACCATTAGAAATTCATTACCACCCCACAGGGTACATTTTAAAGTCCAATTGTTCATCTGCCACCCCCAAATTGAAATTCCATTTACTCAATAGGCACAAGGTGATATGTGTGTATTAGAACAGGTTTTGTAAGAATAATGATTCAAAGGTCATTTTCCTTGCTTGCCCCTCCATGGCGGAGACAGCAGAGAAAAATGCAGTGGTAGCAGGCCTTTTACAGATGGGCGGTAGGAGGGTAGGACTCTTAAGGTTGTGGGAGGATTAGGATTTTCAGGGTGGGGTCAGTAAGTTGGGCAGGGAGTTACAAAGGGCTGGTGGGAGAATTTTGTGCTGTTGAATGTATTGGCGATGGACGTCACAGAAGGGGATGGTTGAGAGTTGATGAGGATGAGGCTTGAAGATGGTTCACGACAGGCTGGGAGCTTGAACAGGTTCCCTTTAAATTATACAGTAACAGACCTCATGTTTCCATCTCTGCAGTAGTGGCTAAGGAGGTATCAATGAAAATCATGATTGTAGCATCTGGACATACAATACATACCATTGGACACCACAACCACCTCAGTGCACCACATGAACAAACAACCCAACAGGAAGATCACAGATCACGTGGACAGTGTGGATGGTGTTCAGCTTCATGATCAGATACTTTCTGGAAAGATTCCACCACGGAGAGTGCACTGAAATTGATCACATTTCCAAGTGATCAGGTGTGGAATCTCAGAGTCAGGATCAAGTTTAATGCCACCGCCATATGTCGTGAAATTTGTTAACTTTGCAGCAACGGTACAATGCAATACATGATAATGTAGAGAAAAGCTCAATTATAGCAAATATATATGTATGTATATTAAATAGTTAAGTTAAAATAAGTGGTGCAAAAACAAATTTAAAAAAGTAGTTAGGTAGTGTTCCTGTCCATTTAGAAATCAGATGGCTCAGGGGCCTCTTTCTGCTTTCCTACGTGACTCCCTTGCCTATTCATTCCCCCCCCCCCGCCCCCCCACCCATGCCTTCCCACCGATCTCCCTCCTGGCACTTATCCTTGCAAGTGGAACAAGTGCTACACCTGCCCTTACACTTCCTCCCTCACCACCATTCAGGGCCCCAGACAGTTCTTCCAGGTGAGGCGACACCACCTGTGAGTCGGCTGGTGTGGTATACTGCGTCCGGTGCTCCCGGTGTGGCCTTTTATATATTGGTGAGACCCGACGCAGACTGGGAGACCGTTTCGCTGAACACCTACACTCGGTCCGCCAGAGAAAGCAGGATCTCCCAGTGGCCACACATTTTAATTCCACGTCCCATTCCCATTCTGATATGTCTATCCATGGCCTCCTCTACTGTCAAGATGAAGCCACACTCAGGTTGGAGGAACAACACCTTATATTCCATCTGGGTAGCCTCCAACCTGATGGCATGAACATTGACTTCTCTAACTTCTGTTAATGCCCCTCCTCCCCTTCTTACCCCATCCCTGATATATTTACTTTTTTTTCCCCTCTCTTTCTGCCCATCGCTCTGCCTGTTCTCCATCTCATTCTGGTGCTCCCCTCCCCCTTTCTTTCTCCCGAGGCCTCCCGTCCCATGACTCCCTTTCAGTTAGTCCTGACGAAGGGTCTCAGCCCGAAACGTCGACAGTGCTTCTCCCTATAGACGCTGCCGGGCCTGCTGCATTCCACCAGCATTTTGTGTGTGTTGCTTGAATTTCCAGCATCTGCAGATTTCCTGGTGTTTGCTCAGGGGAAGAAGCTGAGTGTGTGCCTCAGGCTTCTGTATCTCCTTCCTGACAGTAACAATAAGAAGAGGGCATGGTCTGAGTGCTGGGGCTCCTTAATGATGGAGTCCACCTTCCCGAGGCACCGCTCCTTGAAGATGTCTTGGATACTACAGAGGCTCGTACCCGTGATGGAGCTGACTGATTTTGCAACTTGCTTCGTTCCTGTGCAGTAGCCCCCTCCAACCTCCCCCTCCCCATACCAGAGAGTGAAGGTGCCTTTAGATTATGCTGGAATTTAGGATGAAACCATACTTTAGAATCACCCCAGAATACATTATACGATCTAGAGTTCAGCGATATGCCACATTTATGAACAGAATAGAGTTGGCCCGAGGTTTAGAATAAGCGTCTTGGAACAATTCCTGTCATGGAAGGGTCTCAATGTGAAAGGTCGCCTGTTTATTCATCTCCATAGATGCTGCCTGACCTGCTGAGCTCCTCCAGCATTTTGTGTGCTTTGCCTTGAGAGGCTTCTGGTGTCTCACCTGATACTCCTGTTGGTATCACAAAATCTTTTTAATGACAATACTCTCTTCTGAACAAACTCCGTAGAACAGAGCTTCTACAATACGAGCTGCTGTTACTGGCCTAACTATTCTGGTCCCTCAGCACCAGCTCCATAGCAAAGAGAGCCCAGCAGCGTCTCTACTTTCTGCAAAGGATGAGAGAAGTTCATCTCCCAACCCCCATCCTCATCACATTCTACAGAGAATGTATCGAGAGCATCCTGAGCAGCTGCATCACTGCCTGGTTCGGAAATTGCACCATCTCAGAACGCAAAACCCTGCAGAGGATAGTGAGGTCAGCTGAGAAGATCATTGGGGTCTCTCTTCCCATCATTACAGACATTTACACTACTCTCTGCATCCGTAAAGCAAACAGCATTATGAAGGACCCCACGCACCCCTCATACAAACTCTTCTCCCTCCTGCTGTCTGGGAAAAGGCTCCAAAGTATTCGGGCTCTCACGACCAGACTATGTAACAGTTTCTTCCCCAAGCTATCAGACTCCTCAATACCCAGAGCCTGGACTGATATCTTACTGCCCTATTGTCCTGTTTATTATTTATTGTAATGCCTGCACTGTTTTGTGCACTTTATACAGTCCTGGGTAGGTCTGTAGTCTACTGTAGTTTTTTTCTGTGTTGTTTTTTTCCCCGTAGTTCAGTCTAATTTTTGTACTGTGTCATGTAACACCATGGTCCTGAAAAAACATCATCTCATTTTTCCTATGTACTGTACCCGCAGTTATGATCGAAATGACAATAAAAGTGACTTGACTTGACCGTTCACAAAGCTGTGAATGGTTGTGCTTTTTGAGTCAGGTAAGTTTCTTCTGTTATCTACTGTAAATACAATGGAGATTACACCCGGCAATAAAGAGATCACTGACTGCACTGGAGAAATACATGAATGGAACAGAGAGAGAGAGAGAGAGAGAGAGAGATGTACAAAGTTAGATGGCATTCATAGATAGAGAGATGAAGCCTCACAATTCATGGCACAGTGGGATGCATAAAAAGATAACAACACAACAATCAGGACATTAGTGCATACAATGAACAAGATCCCAGTCATTGTTCAACCTTTGCACTTCCTGTTTATGCTGTGAGAAATAATGCTGTGGCAATGTAGACCAGCACCATGACTACAAAGAGCAGCTGGCTCAGCACACCGTGGATTGTGCTGTCACCAATGAGAGCACGGAGCCTCAAATGGAAAGTTTCGGCGAAACTGTCTCACACTGCTTAACACTTTCATCACCAAGAACAGAGCAAACTTTCAGGCCTGGGGCTGAATTGGAAGATTCAGATCAAACTGCAAGTAGTGAACCAGCCTCTTGGAAAATTCATAAAAATCCAACAGTAAGAAGGCTATTCTGCCCATCTATTCCATCCTGACATAGAGCTGCTGTCACAAAACCTGAAGGCCAGGAGAATGACTGAAGGGTTGGGGGCATTGCCATGGTAACAAGCCATCCCAGGAATTAACCATTCATTGTGTGAACGGCACTTCCCAACTTCAGACTCAAGCTTGATTCATTTTCTTTCTAATTCTAAGTGTTAGAGTCCATGGCCCGACTGGCTTCAAAGTTCAAAATAGATTTATTATCAAAGTACATATAGCATATGTCACCATATACAACCCTGAGATTCATTTTCTTGTGGGCATACTCAATAAATCGGATAATAGTAATAGAATCAATGAAAGACCACAGCAACAGGGTGACAAACCATGCAAAACACGACAAACTGTTCAAATACAAGTGTAGGGTTCTCAGTACCGGTAACAGTGGTGTTAGCTGTTCAGGCTAACAAAATGGCTTCTCTGTAATGCTGTAATGGGATCCTGTGTCTCATATGTTTGGGTTATGGGTATTGATAAGGGGAAAAGTAACCAATGGAGAATTGTTATGCTATCTTGTCTGTGTAAGCGGAGCGGGAGTTCGCAGTCTTTCTCGGGAGGAGGGCGAGGAGGACGGACGTGTGTGGAGCGGACAGCGGTTCCAGAGCAACGGATACCAGATGTCGGTGGTTCAGACAGTGGCCGAAGGCTCGGATGGTCGTTGTGGAAGAGAACAGGAAGCGTGAGCTCCAACGTATTAAAATATGTGCACAAACTAACAAACTGATTATTACTTTGGCGCCTTTAGGTTATCTGTTTCTACTAACCCATCACTAAGAAATCAATATAAAGTTGCAATTATTTACTCGCTTTTGGGTATTGTCTGGTATTTGTCTTGTGAGCGTGTAATGGGGGCATTACACCGTAATTACACAGAAGTATTGCACTACTGGTGGGGCGACGGCAGTTCACCCTAGGCGAACTGGTGTCAACTGGGGGCATGGAGGCTACACGAGGAGAAAGAAAAAAAATAAAAATAAATAAATAGATAGATAGATAAATAAGCAAGCAATAAATATCAAGAACACAAGAGAAAGAGTCCTTGAAAGTGAGTCCATAGGTTGTGAGAACAATTCAGTGATGGAACAGGAGAAGCTGAGTGAAGTTATCCCCTTCAGTTCAAGAGCCTGATGGCTAAGGGATAATAAGTATTCCTAAACCTGCTGATGTGAGTCCTGAAGCTCCTGTACCTTCTTCCTGATGGCAGCAGCGAGAAGGGAGCATGACCTGGATGGTGGAGGTCTTTGATGATGGATGCTGCTTTTGTGCAACAGCACTCCGTGTAGATGTGCTCAATGGTGGGGGGGGGGGGCTTTATCCGTGATGGACTGGTCATATCCACTACTTTTTGTAGGATTTTCCGTTCAAGGGCATTGGTTTTCTACACCAGAATGTGATACAACCAGTCAATATACTCTCCAACAGACACCTATAGAAGTTTGTCAAAGTTTTAGATGTCATGCTGAATCTTTGCAACTTCTAGGGAAGTAAAGGTTTCTTCATTGAATTGACTTTATTACTTACATCCTTCATATACATGAGGAGTAAAAATCTTTATGTTACATCTTTGGCTAAGTGTGCAATGTGCAATTTGTAATAACTTATAATAAATAGTATGTACAACAAGGTAGTCAATGTAACATAGAAATACAGTTGAGTCAGCGCGAGTTAATCTGTCTGATGGCCTGGTGGAAGAAGCTGTCCCGGAGCCTGTTGGTCCTGGCTTTTATGCTGCAGTACCGTTTCCCAGATGGTAGCAGCTGGAACAGTTTGTGGTTGGGGTGACTCGGGTACCCAATGACCCTTTGGGCCCTTTTTACACACTGTCTTTGTAAATGTCCTGAATAGTGGGAAGTTCACAACTACAGATGCGCTGGGCTGTCCGCACAACTCTCTGTAGAGTCCTGCAATTGAGGGGAGTATAGTTTCCATACCGGGCAGTGATGCAGCCAGTTGGGATGCTCTTAACTTTGACCTTGTAGAAGGTTCTCAGGATTTGGGGACTCATGCCAAACTTCTTCAACTGTCTGAGGTAAAAGAGGCGCTGTTGTGCCTTTTTCATCACACAGCCAGTATGTACTGACCACGTGAGGTCCTCGGTGATGTGGATGCCGAGGAATTTAAAGTTGTTCACCCTCTCAATCCCAGATCCATTGATGTCAATAGGGGTCAGCCCGTCTCCATTCCTCCTGTAGTTCAGAATCAGCTCCTTTCTTTTTGCAACATTGAGGGAGAGGCTGTTTTCTTGACACCACTGTGTCAGGGTGATGACTTCTTCCCTGTAGGCTGCCTCATTATTATTGGAGATTAGGCCAATCAGTGTAGTGTCAGCAAACTTAATTAGCAGATTGGAGCTGTGGGCGGTGACACAGTCATGGGTGTACAGAGAGTAAAGGAGGGAGCTTAGTACACAGCCCTAATGGGGCACTTGTGTTGCGGGTCAGAGGGTTGGAGGTGAGGGAGCCCACTTTTACCACCTGCTGGTGATCTGACAGGAAGCCCAGGATCCAGCAACACAAGAAGGCCGAGGTCTCTGAGCTTCTTGTTGAGCCTGGAGGGAATTATGGTGTTGAATGCTGAATGCTAAACTGCAGTCTAAGAACAGCATTCTCACATAAGCATCCTTCTCAGATGTGTAAGGACGGTGTGCAGAGCTGTGGCTATCGCATCATCTATCAATTTATTGTGCTGGTAGGTGAATTGTAGGGGTCCAGTATGGGTGATACAGATGTAGTACTTGACCAGCCTCTCAAAGCATTTGCTTATTATTGAGGTGAGTGTGACAGGACACCACAGTCATTCAGACATAACTGCATTTACGTGCTGGGTCCAGGACGGGTTCTCTGAAATGATGACATTGAGGAATTTAAAGTTGCTGACCCTCTCCACCTCTCATTTCCCCATTGAGAGCTGGCTCACAGACATCTAGTTTCCTCCTCCTGATGTCAATAACTAGTTCCTTGGTCTCGCTGACATTGAGCGAGAGGTTGTTGTCGTGGCACCTCTCAGCCAGATTTTTAATCTCCCTTTTGATACGCTGATTCATGGCCACCTTTCATTCGGCCAACAACACTGGTATTGTCAGAGAACTTAAATATGGCATTGGAGCTGTGCTTGGCCACACAGAAGTGTAAAGCGACCAGAGAAGGCAGCTAAACACACAGCCTTGTGGTGAACCTGTGCTGACAGAGATTGTGGAGGAGATGTTGTTGCCAATCTGAACTGACTGGAGTCTGCAGGTGAGGAAATCGAAGATCCAATTGCAAAAGGAGGTCTCGAAGCTTATTGATCAGTTTTGAGGGGATGATAGTATTGAATGGCTTGCGAAAGCACTTCAGTGGGCTGTTCGGATCACTCCTATTGTCACAAATACATTCCAGGCTGGTTATGATTAGCAGACTTTTGCCACCTAAAGAACAGTAAGGCAGAAGGATTACTAGAATCAGAATCGAGTTTATTATAACCATATAACAATCACAGCACGGAAACAGGCCATCTCAGCCCTTCTAGTCCGTGCCGAATGCTTACTTTCACCTAGTCCCACTGACCTGCACTCAGCCCATAACCCTCCATTCCTTTCCTGTCCATACACCTATCCAATTTTACTTTAAATGACAGTACCGAACCTGCCTCTACCACTTCTACTGGAAGCTCATTCCACACAGCTACCACTCTCTGAGTAAAGAAATTCCCCCTCGTGTTACCCTTAAACTTTTGCCCCCTAACTTTCAACTCATGTCCTTTTGATTGAATCTCCCCTACTCTCAATGGAAAAAGCCTATCCACGTCAACTCTCTTTATTCCCCTGATAATTTTAAATACCTCTATCAAGTCCCCCCTCAACCTTCTACGCTCCAAAGAATAAAGACCTAACTTGTTTAACCTTTCCCTGTAACTTAGGTGCTGAAACCCAGGTAACATTCTAGTAAATCTTTTCTGTTCTCTCTCTATTTTGTTGACATCTTTCCTAAAATTCAGTGACCAGAACTGTATACAATACTCCAAATTTGGCCTTACCAATGCCTTGTACAATTTTAACATTACATCCCAGCTCCTATACTCAATGCTCTGATTTATAAAGGCCAGCATACCAAAACCTTTCTTCACCACTCTATCCACATAAGATTCCACCTTTAGGGAACTATGCACCATTATTCCTAGATCACTCTGTTCTACTGCATTCTTCAATGCCCTACCATTTACCATGTATGTCCTATTTGGATTATTCCTACCAAAATGTGGCACCTCACACTTATCAGCATTAAACTCCATCTGCCATCTTTCAGCCCACTCTTCTAACTGGCCTAAATCTCTCTGCAAACTTTGACAACCTACTTCATTATCCACAACGCCACTTACTTTAGTATCATCTGTATACTTACTAATGCAATTTACCACCCCATCATCCAGATCATTAATGTATAAGACAATAGACAATAGACAGTAGGTGCAGGAGTAGGCCATTCGGCCCTTCTAGCCAGCACTGCCATTCACTGTGATCATGGCTGATCACACACAATCAGTACCCCGTTCCTGCCCTCTCCCTATATCCCTTGACCCCACTATCTATAAGAGCTCTCTCTAACTCTCTCTTGAATGTATCCAGAGACTTGGCCTCCACTCCAATGTTGACAAACAACATTGGACCCAGTACAGATCCCTGAGGCACACCACTAGTCACCGGCCTCCAACCTGACAAACAGTTATCCTCCACTACTCTCTGGCATCTCCCATCCAGCCACTGTTGAATCCTCAGACATATTGAATGACCTCAGACATGCCAAGGAATTTGCTGCTTTCACAGCAGCAGTACACTCACTACAAGACAGAAATTTGCTGTGCATATCAATAAAAAACAAAATTAATAAATAGTGCAAGAAAGACTATTCAGAAATCTGATGGCAGAGGGGAAGAATAGTTCCAAAAGTACTGAGTGTGTGTCTACCTCCTCCCTGATGGTGAGAAGAGGCCATGGCTGGAACGTGAGGGTCCTAAAGGATAGATGCTGCCTCCTTGAGAATCTGCCTTTTGAAGGTGCCCTCAATGGCTGGTGGGGGGAGGGTGGGGGGTGTGAGGGGCCGGAGTGGGCTTGTGCTCATGATGGAGCTGGTCGACTCTACAACTCCCTGGAGCATCTTTCAATCCTGTGCGTTGGAACCTCTGCCGCAGGCAGTGATGGGCCTGTTCCCGGCGTGGCAATGCCTAATACAAGGTGAATGTATTTAAGGTAACCGGAGGGAAGTATGGGGAGGGAGGGGTGTCAGGGATACGTTTTTTTTAATACACAGAGTGGGAGATGCATTAAATGTATTGCCAGGAATGGTGATAGAGGTAGGGGTATTTAAGGGACTCAAAAGTGGGTGAATGGATGAAAGGAAAGTGGGGGGCTATGAGGGAGGAAAGGGTTAGATTGATCTTGGAGAAGGGTGAAAGATTTGCACAAATATCATTGGCCAAACTGGCCTAAACTGTTCTGTGCCACACACACAAAAACGCCGGAGGAACTCAGCAGGCCAGGCAGCGTCTGTGGAAAAAAAGCACAGTCAACGTTTCGGGCCGAAACCCTTCGGCAGGGCCGGAGAGAAAAAAGCTGAGGAGTAGATTTAAAAGCTGGGAGAGACCCACCAGGTGATAGATGAAACCTTCCGGGGAGGGATGAAGTGAAGAGCTGGGAGGTTGATTGGTGAAAGAGACAGAAGGCCATGGAAGAAAGAAAAATGGGGGAGGAGCACCAGAGGGAGGCGATGAGCGGGCAAGGTGAGAGAAGGAAAATGGTAAAAGGGGAGGGGTCATTACTAGAAGTTCGAGAAATCAATGTTCATGTCGTCAGGTTGGAGGCTTCCCAGACGGAATGCAAGGTGTTGTTCCTCTAACCCAGGGGTCGGCAACCCGCGGCTCTTTCATCTCTGTGCTGCGGCTCCCCGTGGTTTGTTAGTTTTTGAAATGTAATTCGAAATTTGAAGATTATGGTGATCTTGTACAATCTAAATAAAACGTTGTGGAGACCCCATTTCCTGGCACATCCGAACCGGCTCACAATTAGCCACCGTTCCGGCTAAGGGAGATAGCCTACAGGGGTTTGTGAGTACTTGTCTTTTGGAGCATCCGCGCCCATGGGGACTGGTTGAGGGAGGCTTTAAAGCAAGGCTGTTTAGTCCGAATAAAGTTATATTTGACTGTAGTGTCGTTATTTTAGCGCTGCGCGTAGCACACCGCTACAACGTGTTTTTTTATCGCTATTAATATACATCACCACTGCCAATGCCTGACACCCGCCAGTGCGCGCTTTCTTTTAATTCTTCGATCCAAGGTAGACTACCTATGGAATAACCTTCAACCCAACGTCTTTTTTTCGGAGTTCAAAATGTTTTTGTTGCATGCAGAAATGTAATTTCGTTTTCTCTGCAGGAGTTCATCAATTTCATAAATGCAACACATTATAGTTTGTTTATACATAGCATAAAGGCAAAAAAAACCGTTGTATGCAGTGTTATTTCATTTTAAATGTCAAACGGGTTTTGTGGCTCCCAGTGTTTTCTCTTCTGTGGGAAATGGGTCCATATTGGCTCTTTCAGTGGTAAACGTTGCCGACCCCTGCTCTAACCTAATACTGTCCTGTGATCGGTCAAACTGCTCTCCAAAGTACGCCTGTAGCAATTTGCTGGAGTCTTTGGTGACATAGTAACTTTGTGAGCATGCTCATCAATATCAGCTCTTTCGTTCCCCAGTGCTGATGCTGGGATTCAAACACGGGCTCTGAACTTTCACTTCAATGCCTGACATTTTGCAAATAACACTCTAGAAAGCTGGCTGTGCGGTTGTGTAATAGGGCTGTCTCGCAGCCCCAGCCGCAGAGCCTGATGCTGACACTGTGGAGTTTTCATGTTGTCCTAGTGACCTCATAGCTTTGCTCCGGGCATACTTGTTGCCTCCCACATCCCAAATCATGCTGGAGGGTTAATCTCAGCTACTGTAAATTACTCAGATTACAGATGCCAGAAATCTGGATCAGCACACACAAAAATGCTGGAGGAAGGCAGCTTCTCTGGGAAAAAAAATGAATAGACCTCATTTCAGGCTGAGATCCTTCATCAGAACTGGAAAGTTAACTCTTCATTTTCCTCCTCCATAGATGCTGCCCGACCTGCTGAGCTCCTCCAGCATTTTATATGTGTTGGCTCCAAGTTATCCCTCGACTAAGAGGGTGGCAGGAAAATTAGGGAGAAGTTGGTGAACATGTGGCTGAGAAAGGAAATTTCATTTTCCTATTTTGGATTTTCTCACGGCAAAGAAGGAGGCCATTCAGCCCATTTCTCTTGTTGAGATCCCATTCTCCCATTTATTTCCCTATGACCTATTCTCCAACACATGTCCATTAATGGTCTCAGATTCTTCTACCACACACCTATAGTAGAGGCAATTTTTACAGTAGCAAGTTACCTTGCCAACCCAGATGTCTTTGGGAAATGAATGTCCTGGGGTAAACCCTCACAGTCACAATTAGAACATGCAAAGTCCATGCAGGTGCCATTGGAGGCCTGGATTGACCCAGGGTCGCTGGAGCTGTGTATACTTCCATTGTACTCAGCCATCCAGTA
The DNA here is from genome assembly GCF_030144855.1 of Hypanus sabinus. NCBI lineage: Eukaryota > Metazoa > Chordata > Chondrichthyes > Myliobatiformes > Dasyatidae > Hypanus > Hypanus sabinus. Next base: position 23,172,054 of record NC_082732.1, read on the forward strand.
ATGGGGGAATGGGAGCTGGCAGAGACTCGATGGGCCAAATGGACTCCATCGATGTCATAAGAAAACACGTAAAACTCTGGAGGCCTCTCTATCACTTGGCTTTCAGTAACTTGTTGGGAGTTGAATCTCAATCGAGTTCTGCAGGTAAAGCTCACTTCTCAGAGTCGAAAAGGCAGTTTGGAATCCATGAATCCTCCTGCTCGAACGAACCTGAATAAAGTTCAGGTCATGGACGATTGGTTCTGTTGACTGCGGCAGGTACTCGGGTTCCTTGGCAGGCAGGAATGCACAGGAAGATCATGTGATGACATGAAGGAAATTCTTCCTAGGCCTGTAGATCAGGGATGGATCAATTGATCTTCAACTCATTGTCCTTGGAGAGAGCCTTTTGTACACCAGGTTTGCTCTTGAAAAGGTTGCCTTTGCATGCAGAGAGAATAACAATAGTCACACTTCAAAGCAATTAAGTGAGTGAATTATTTTGAGGAAGCTCTGAAGATTATGATATGGAGCAAATCATTTCCTCTTGTCTGTGCAATCATATTTAATTTTGGATAATCTATAGATCTAAGTGATGTTTACTGTTGCCTTTCAACATTTCCAGCATTAAGTTTAATCCTGCCTCCTTGTGAAAGATCCTTTGCAATTGCAGATGGGTTTAAAATCAGGGTGGCTTTTGTTTATTCAACAGGATTTTTGGTGTTATTAAATATAACAAGCTAAGAACATAAGTACTCTTTCGTCAGATTATTGTGGTATTTTTATTCTTAGAATTACATTACACAATGTCAGGATTGATCACCCATTTCAGACCTAAGAGTTTAATCAGGTGAGAAAGATGCAGTCGGTGATAATGGATGCTTTGTCTCAACGATCATAGTTGGTATTTGATTGAACATAATTATTATGAGTCCACTTAAGTAACAAAGGCTTTCTTGAAACTGAAGCATATGATTATCACTGAGACATTACTGCTGAGGTAAAGCAGCAATAACCATGAGGTCTGCCTAACAGGTCACATTGAATGTAGGGTGTTACAGATCATTGAGAAATAATGACTATTATTTTCTTAAGTACATATGTTTTGACAATTAATTTGTCTTAATGTTTCAACATGACTTTGGCAATGTTCATAGGTTTACAGATTTGCTGTGGTATTTAGTAAATCTTATCTAATGACTTCCATTCCTCTCCTGAGTTCTCTTTATGCTACCAGTTAAACAATTACCTACTATTTGTTTTTTCCACTGCCCCCCCCCCCCATCTCAATTCTCTTCAAGCTTTGTCCACCTGAAGGAGATGGAACAATGTCCAACTATCATCTGCACTCAAGGGTTATTCTTTACCCCGATAATAGCTACTTCGGCAGAAGAGGCAAACTGAGGACCTGAGTGCAAGGTGACTGTATTGAAGGGAAATAAGAGATTGTTGTGTTCCATGTCTAACTGAGACAGGGCTTACTCCCAGCATGCCAGATACAGCAATCAGACTCAAAGAGTTCTCGATTCACAGGATGAACCAGACTGCTGATTCAGTAAAGGCAAAAGGAGGAGGTGTATGTTCCATGATAAACTCTCAGATGTGATTTTGTCAAACTTGTGTTCCTCTGACCTTGAAAACCTAATGATCAAATGCCATCTGTTCTAACTAGGGAGTTCTCCATAATCCTGACCACAGTTTACATACCATCAGCAGCTGTCTATAATCAAGTGCTTTTGATACTGCGCGATGCCATCACCAAACAAGAATCACTCTATCCCAAACACATTTCAAATTATAGTCGGGGATTAACTTCCACCAGGCTTGTTTGAAGAAATCCCTGCCAATCACTAGCAGTATATAACCTGTAGCAGCAGGGATCCCAACACACTAGATCACTGTTATCCTCAGATAAGGAATGCCTATCATTCCATGCCCAGCCCACATTTTGGTAAATAGGATCACATGGCTGTCCTTTCCCTACCTGCTTACAGAGAGAGGCTAAAGAGCAAAGCTGCAGATTTACAGACAACAAAGAGGTGGTCGCAGAAGGCAGAGGAGTGCCTATGGGATTACCGAGTCAGTGGATTGGGCTGAGTTCAAGAACTCATCTGTGGGTCTGAATGACTACACCGTGGTCGTCACAGACTTTATAAAAACTGTTGTAGACATTTGTGGCCCCAGAAACTCATTCAGAGCCTTCCGCAATCAGAAGCCCTGGATAAAACACGAGACCCACAATCTGCTGAGGGCAGATGAGAGACATTCAAGTCTGGCAACCGAGCAAGTTATAAAAGGTCCAGGTATGGTCTCCGGAAAGCCATTACGTGGGTGACGTGGCAATACCAGACTAAACTTAAACCAATGAAGCATGCTCGACAGTTGTGTCAGGGCTTGAAGGCCATTACCTCTTACAAAGTAAAATCATGCGGCATAGGTGACAATAGGGCTTTGCTTCCAGGTGAGCTCAACACCTCCGATACACTCTTCGACCATCAAAAACCTGGAGGAACCATCACAAACTCTCACGGCCCCGATGATCCTGTGATTTCCGTCTCTGGGGCCAACATCAGTGCATCCTTCAGGAGGATGGACCCGCAAAAAGCATCCAGCCCAGATGAGGTACCTGGCCAAGGACCGAAGACTTGTGCTGATCAAATGGCTGAGATCTATAACCTCTCGCTTCGACAGTCTGAGGTACTTTTGCTTCAAGCAGGCTTCACCTATGCTGATGTCTAAGAAGAATGTGGTAACCTGCCTCAATAACTATCATCCAGTAGTACTTATATCCACAGTGATGAAGTGTTTTGGCAGGTCGATGACAAAACATATCAACTCCTGCCTGAGAAATGACTTGGATTGACTCCAATTTGCAGCAGATGCCATCTCGTTGGCTCTTCACTCAACCCTGGAACATCTGGATAGCAAAGATGCATATGTCAGCATGCTCTTTATCAACTACATTTCAGCATTCAATACTATCATCCTCTCAAAACTAATCAAGAAGCTTCAAGACCTTGACCAGAATACCTCCTTGTACAGTTGGAACCTCGATTTCCTCACGTGGAGAACCCAGTCAGTTCAGATTGGCAACATCTCCACAATCTCCAGCACAGGTGCACCACAAGGCTGTGTGCTTAGCCCCCTGCTCTACACTTATGACTGTGTGGCTAAGCACAGCTTCGATGCCCGTTTCAAGTTTGCCAATGACACCACTATTGTAGGTCAAATAAAAAGAGGTGACAAGTCAGCATATAAGAGAGAGATTGAAAATCTGGCTGAGTGGTGCCACAACAACAACCTCTTACTCAATGTCAGCAAGTCAAAATAGGTGATTATTGACTTCTGGAGGATGAAAGTAGAAGTCCATGAGCCAGTTCTCATTGGATGATAAGCAATTTTAAATTCCTTTGTGTTATGACTTCAGAGAATCTGTCCAGGGCCCAGCACGTGTGTGTATGAAGAAAGCACGACAACACCTCTACTTCCTTTGGAGTTTGCAAAGATTTGACATGACATCTAAAACTTTGTCAAACTTCTATAGATGTTTGGTGGAGAGTATATTGACTGGCTGTATCATAGCCTGGCATGGAAACGCCAATGTTCTTAAACAGAAAATCTTACAAAAAGAATTGGATATAGCCCATCCCCACCTTTGAGCACAACTGCATGGTATGTTGTCATGAGAAAGCAGCATCCATCATCAGGTAACCCCACCACCCGGGTCATGCTCTCTTCTCGCTGCTGCCATCAGGAAAAAAGGTGCAGGAACCTCAGGAACTACCAGGTTCAGGAACAGTTACTACCCCTCAGCAATTAGGCTCTTGAACCAAAGGGGATAACTTCACTTGCCCTGTCGTGGAAATGTTCCCACAACCAATGGACCCACTTTCAAGGACTCTTCATAACTCACGTTCTCGATATTTATTTATTTTGGATTGGCATGGTTTGTTGACTTCTGCATGCTGGTTGAAGCCCAGTTAGTGTGAACTTTCATTGATTCTATTTTGGTTATTATTCTATTATGGATTTATTGAGTATTCCCAGAAGAAAATGAATCTCAGGGTTGTATATGGTGACATATATGTACCTTGATAATAAATTTGCTTTTAACTTTGAACTTTTGAATCAGAAATGTCTTCATACCTACTTCCACCTACTATTTCCATCTACTTTTCCAATAAGGCAAACAGAAACTAATGAGGATCTAATGTGCCTAAACTATGGTTCAGTATAGTCCATGACCCCAGTCTAGGACATGAGGCCTGTTTTATAAGCTCATTTGTGAGTTGGTTCAAATTTCTTGATTGATACAGTGAACTCCAACAGTTGTAATGAGAAAAGCTACGGAAAACAAATAAACTGTATTTGCTGGAATCTGAGGTGCTGGGAGAAAGCAGACAGCCAAGCACCATCTCTGAATGAGTGAATGGAATGTGGCTGAATGGACCAAACCCTGAATGTTGTACAAGTTATGCTCACTGACACACAGGAACTCAACCTCCAAAGAGCCACAATGCTTATCTTCGCCTTGGATCTGTGACTCTTCTGGGGAAATGAGCATTTCCACCTTGCTTTTTGCCTCTCTTTCAACTATCTTCTTACTGGGTCCTCAGCGACCCAGGGCATATTGAAAACCCGGACTCCAGTGCCATCACCACGTGTTCCAACGGCCATGGATTGGCTTTGGCCGTCGATCTCGGCTGCCCCAGCGACCCAGGGCATATTGAAAACCCGGACTCCAGTGTCATCACCATGTGTTCCAACAGCCATGGATTGGCTTTGGCCGTCGATCTCGGCTGCCCCAGTGACCCAGGGGATTTTGAAACACAGGACTCCAGCACCATCAACGCGTGTTCTAGCGACCATGGACAGCTTCAAAGCGATTGCACAACCACCGACTGAGACTCCAGCCTTGAACTCCAGGCCGGGTCTACACCTGCTGCAATTGTACCTCCCATCTCTCCTTCCCCCACCACCACTCTGCCATCCCCTCTCCCTGAGATCCCATCGTCAGCTCCTGGGCCCTCAGAGGCTCCATCTTCCTCTCACCCCAACCCTTCCCTCTCCACTGACACCACCAGCCTCCCTCCCCCCTCTGATCCCATCTCTCATCCGTGCCGGGTCTTCACCATTCCCTCCAACCTTCAACTCTCTGAGGCAGAGCGCTCTGTCCTCAGTAAGGGCCTCAGCTTTGTCCCCCTTCGCCCACACCTCAGCGAGTTCCGCGTACGCCATGACGCTGAACTCTTCTTCCGCCGGCTCCGTCTCCGAGTTTACTTCTTTGACAAGGACTCTCCTACCCCCACCGATGACCCCTTCTCCCGTCTTCAACCCTCCTCCTCTTCATGGACACCCTGCTCTGGTCTTCTGCCTGCTCTGGATCTCTGTATTGCTAATTGCCGACGGGACATCAACCGTCTCGACTTCACCACACCCTGTTCCAATTCCAACCTCACTCCTTCTGAACGCTCTGCTCTCCGCTCCCTCCGCAACAATCCCAACCTCACTATAAAACCTGCTGATAAGGGGGGAGTTGTTGTTGTCTGGCGTACTGACCTCTACCCGGCCGAGGCACAGTGACAACTCTCTGATACCTCCTCTTATTTACCCCTTGATCATGATCCCACTAAGGAGCACCAGGCCATTGTCTCCAATACCATCACCAACCTTATTAGCTCTGGGGATCTCCCATCCACTGCCACAAACCTCATAGTTCCCACACCCCGCACTTCCCATTTGTACCTCCTACCCAAGATCCACAAACCTGCCTGTCCAGATAGACCTACTGTCTCAGCTTGTTCCTGCCCCACCAAACTCATTTCTGCATACCTTGACATTGTCTTATCCCCCCTTGTTCAATCTCTCCCACCCTATGTTGTGACACTTCTCATACTTTGAATTTTTTCAATGATCTTAACTTCCCTGGCCCCCTCCGTCTTATTTTCACCATGGACGTTCAGCCCCTATATACTTCCATCCCCCACCGAGATGGTCTCGAAGCTCTTCGGTTTTTTTGGATTCCAGACCTAACCAAATCCCCTCTACCACCACTCTCCTCTGTCTAGCAGAATTAGTTCTTACTCTCAATAATTTCTCCTTTGGCTCCTCCCACTTCCTCCAAACCAAGGGTGTAGCCGTGGGCATCTGTATGGGTCCCGGTTAAGCCTGCCTTTTTGTTGGCTTTGTGGAACAGTCCATGTTCCAAGTCTATACGGGTATCCATCCCCTTCTTTTCCTTCGTTACATCGATGACTGCACTGGTGCTACCTCTTGCACGTGTGCTGAGCTCGTCGACTTCATTAACTTTGCCTCCAACTTTCACCCTGCCCTACAATTTACCTGGTCCATTTCCGACACCTCCCTCCCCTTTCTTGATCTTTCTGTCTCCATCTCTGGAGATGGCCTATCTACTGTTATCTACTATAAACCTACAGACTCTCTCAGCTACCTGGACTATTCCTCTTCCCACCCTGCCTCTTGCAAAAATGCCATCCCCTTCTCACAATTCCTCCATCTCTGCCGCATCTGCTCTCAGGATGAGGCTTTTCACTCCAGGACGAAGGAGATGTCTTCCTTTTTTAAACAAAGGGGCTTCCCTTTGTCCACCATCAACTCTGCTCTCAAATGCATCTCTCCCATTTCCCGCACATCTGCCCTCACCCCATCCACCCACCACCCCACTCGGGATAGGGTTCCCCTTGTCCTTACCTACCACCCCACCAGCCTCCAGGTCCAATATATAATTCTCCGTAACTTCTGCCATCTCCAACGGGATCCCACCACCAAGCACATCTTCCCCTCCCCCACCTTTCTGCTTTCCACGGGGATCACTCCCTACACGACTCCCTTGTCCATTTGACCCCCCATCCCTTCCCACCGATCTCCCTCCTGGCACTTATCCTTGTAAACGGAACAAGTGCTACACCTGCCCTTACACTTCCTCCCTCACCACCATTCAGGGCCCCAGACAGTCCTTCCAGGTGAGGTGACACTTCACCTGTGAGTCAGCTGGTGTGGTATACTGCGTCCGGTGCTCCCAGTGTGGCCTTTTATATATTGGTGAGACCCGACGCAGACTGGGAGACCGTTTCACGGAACACCTATGCTCGGTCCACCAGGAAAAGCAGGATCTCCCAGTGGCCACACATTTTAATTCCACGTCCCATTCCCATTCTGATATGTCTATCCATGGCCTCCTCTATTGTCAAAATGAATCCAAACTCAGGTTGGAGGAACAACACCTTATATACTGGTTGGGTAGCCTCCAACCTGATGGCATGAACATTGACTTCTCTAACTTCCGTTAATGCCCCTCCTCCCCTTCTTATCCCATCCCTGACATATTTAGTTGTTTGCCTGTTCTCCATCTCCCTCTGGTGCTTCCCACCTCCCTCCTTTCTTTCTCCTGAGGCCTCCCGTCCCATGATCCTTTCCCTTCTCCAGCTCTGTATCATTTTCACCAATCACTTTTCCAGCTCTTAGCTTCATCCCACCCCCTCCGGTCTTCTCCTATCATTTCGCATTTCCCCCTCCCCCCACTACTTTCAAATCTCTTACTATCTTTCCTTTTGGTTAGTCCTGACGAAGGGTCTCGGCCCGAAACGTCGACAGCACTTCTCCCTATAGATGCTGCCTAGCCTGCTGCGTTCTACCAGCATTTTGTGTGTGTTGTTGTTTGAATTTCCAGCATCTGCAGATTTCCTCGTGCTTCTCAAGAAAGATCTTTTTATGTGCACCGTGCCTTGATCAGAACTCTCAGAGGACCTTAGAAGAAGAATTGTAGAGATGCATGAAGCTGGAAAAGGGTACAAAAGTATTACTAAAGACCCGAGTGTTTATCAGTCCACAATAAGAGAAATTGTCTACAGATGGAGGAAATTCAGTACTGTTGCTACTCTCCTTAGGAGTGGGTGTCCTGCAAAGATCACACAAAGAGCATAATGTGCAGTGGTGAAGGAGGAGATAAAGAACCCAAAGGTAACAACAAAAGACCTGCAGAAATCTCTAAAACTTACCGAAGTCTCTGTTCATGTGTCCACATGTTGAAGGGTGTGTTCATGGAAGGACACTACAGAGGAATCCACAGCTTTCCCAAAAAAAAGACATTGCTGCACACCTCAAGTTTGCAAAGGTCCACCTGGATGTTCCTCAATGCTTAATTTGGGACAATGATTAATTTGGGGCAGATTATGTTTGTCTATTATTGTGACTTGGATGAAGATCAGACCACATTTTATGAGTAATTAATGCAGAAAACCAGGTCATTGCAAAGTGTTCACAAACATTTTATTTACCACATGACTATCGGAACATGCAGTGAAATGTGTTATTTTACATTAACAACCAACACATCCTAAGGATGCGCTGGGGGCAGCCTGCAAATGTTGTCACACATTCCAGCACCAAAATAGCACGCTGACAATGTTTACAGAACATCACGGCAACAAGAAGAGAACACAACTAAACATAAGACGGAACAAAACAACAACAGCAAAACAAGACCCTTTCCTCCCTCCCATTTACTCACACCGTTAGTCCTCCAACACCCAGGACAGGCATCCAGGCCTCCAGGTAATTGTTCATTATATGACACTTGCCTGCTCACATACAACCTATCTACCGATATCATCACAAGTTGCAAATGCATCCTTTGTTAAACCCTTGAGTGACATCAGTTGAATAAAGTTTTGGCACATTTGAATACATCCATCATTTTGGTTCTCTTTAGGACTGAATGAGGTGAGTGGAACTGTTAACTAAGGGCATTAATAAAGATGAAAAAAGCAAATTCTCTACCTCAACAAAATCTGTGAAATAATAGTAAACATTTTCTATAATCTACAATATTTTTTGTTGTTAAGCACTAATGTAACGAAGAATGCTTACTATTCTGTTAAGCCACTGGTGTTTAGGGCAGCAATGAAACTCCTCCATCTCTGGCGGTGTTCAGGGCTTCCTTCACCATGTCAGTAGCTTCCTCTCAGTTTTCACTACTATCAGTCATGCAAGTCCTGGGTGGGGACTCAAGAATGCTGTTGCCCTCAGATGTAGAAGGACTCTTCATTGGTGTTTCCGTGACAATTTTGATTGACCAGTCAGGGTTGTTAGCCCTGAGCTGAACCTCCAAAGCTAGAGGACCAGTGGACCGCTCCTAGTCTGGCCTTTACCCTTTGACCTGTTGAGCATGCGTGACCCTATCAAGAGCCATAAAGCTCTGAGTACGACCAACGTCGCTCTCCAGGCCATTGAGGCGTGCAAGCCTCCAAACCACAACAAGGTGTGGTCCCCTTGGAGGAATGAAGAATAGCAGTCAGCCATTTTACACATAGCAAGCTCCCATGGACTTTAATGTGACCCAGTCAATAAGTCATGCTTTAATGATGTCGACTGAAGAACCGCATAGGGAATTAACTCACTAACTTCTCCCAGTTCATCAGTGAAACAGTTAAGTTCTTCCTATTCTAATATCTCTGTTTTCCTTTCCAGGGTTGTTAGGTCCTATCGGGATCTTTGATCTACAGCAGCATTCAAAAACAGGTTCTGCACGACAGCGCATTCCCGTTCTTGGACCTCACCAATCAGCTGTGTTTCAGCATGTCCAGGTACAGTCTGCGGTCAGATGCCCTTGGGGCCTGTGTGGCCCTGTGGACACAAATTCTCACCAGTGTTGCTTCCTGAAAACCGGAACATCGAAGATGGAAAGAGTGGCTGTCAGAGGACTCAGCACTCGGTAATCAATTTGCTGATTCTAGATTTGGGAAACTCGAATTAAAAAGCAATGCTTCAGACTGATAGTAACATCAAGGTAGTTAGTGTTGTCTCCCCGCTGCTTTGGAAGGAACGACACATTGTTAGTGAGAGACACAGGATGTCAAAAAGTTGGAGTGAACAGTTAGTTTTTGATGGACTGTAGACCATGGTCTCTCTTTGGGAGCTTTGCTTTTGCTTGCATGGTGGGTGGTGGGAAAGCTGATGCTTTGTGCTAGAATAAGTGGGGAGGGGGAGAGTTGATGCTGCTTGCTGCTGTTTATGTGTGGGAGGGGGTAGGCAGCTTTGGGGCTCTTATAATTTGTTCTATCATTCATTCTTTGGGGTTTTTGTTCTGTTTCAAGGGTGTCTGTGGAGAGTAAGAATTTCAGTTTATATATTGTATACATTTTCTGATATTAAATGCAACTACTGAACTATCTTTGAGATACCGCACTGCCGTTTGCATCTGCTGTGTAAACCCTCCTACATCTACCCAGGAGGACAGGCAAGACCTCTAATTAAACTCTCATTGAAATGAACTTCCTCAGCATCAGACTAAGGTTTGCATTGAAGTCACTGGAGTCAGAATTTAACCCACAACCTCCTGACTCGGAGGCAGATATGTTACCAAATAAATCATTCTTGGGTAAACTGGTTGTGACAGGTTATCCTGTTTAGTTCACATCTCTATCTTGCTTCCCATGTCAAGGAACTGTTATCAACTGCAGTGGGTAGACCTTCCAGTGAGATGCTGAGGAAGTTCATGACTGGGGGAAAAGGCCAGTTTCTGAGAGATTATACCAAGCTAAATAAAAAGCTATATAGAATAACACAGTGTGCATAAACAATGGGAGACTTTCAACCTGAAGGCAACTAGGGTGCAGAGTAGATATACACTCACACAAAATACAAAGTACAGCAAATGTTCCGTGAATGAATAGAAAAATTAAATCAATAAGCATCACAGTTATTCACCATGGATAAGTCAGCAGCATAGCATGAAGGAGGTATTACATTAACATTTTCGAATTTAGGACTAACAAAACAAGAAAGTCAATTTGAATTCAGAAAAAGAACATAAAGGGGCAATAAAGAATGTCGTGAAATGTTTGAAGAAATCGGAAATGATGTCACGAGAGAGTAATTGAGAGGTCAATATGCTGACTAGCTGGCAGAGGCTTTTACTGAAATCTGTTACCTCTGTCTGTCCCTTGCTGTGGTCCCTGCATGCTTCAAAGCATCAACCATCATACCAAGTCCCTGGAGAGACTGGTTACCTCCCACGTTAAGAACATCATCCCTGCTACTTTGGACCGGCACCAGTTTGCCTATAAGGATGCCATCTCCATCGCTCTCCACAATGCACTGGAACACCTGGAGCATAAGGACACCGACACCAGAATACATTTTATCTACTACAGCTCTGCCTCCAAGTCCACACTCCCCAACTACACAATCTGAGGCTCAATACATCAATTTCCAACTGTATTCTGGACTTTCTTACCAATGGCACCCAGACAATCGGTCTAGGCAAGTGCACCGCAACCTTCCTGAGCCTGAATGCTGGTGCACTGCAGGGGCATGTACCGAGCCCTCTCAATTACATGTGACTGTGCCCCTGCCTATGCCACCGACTCCATCATCAGATTTGCAGATGACACCACAGCGATTGGATTAATTACAAACAACACTGAAGCAGCATACGGAGAGGAGGTGAACGGTACAATAACCATAGCCTTTCACTCAACATAAAAAACAAAGAAATTATTATCGATTTCTGGAAAATTTCTCCACTACTCGTAAATGGTGAAACAGAGGAAAAGGTCTCCATCTTTAAGTTTTTGGGAGTGAACATCACAGAGGAGCTCTCTTGGACCACCAACATCTCCTTGACAGAAGTGAAGGATCAGCAGGGTCTATACTACCTTGGGAGTTTAAAGAGAGCAAATCTACTCCAAAAGCTGCTGGTAAGTTTTTATCGATGTGTAATTGAGAGCATACTGACCTACTGCATGACTGTATGGTACAAGGTCAGCCAAAGAGCACTTCAACAAGTGATCAGGACTGCACAGAACATCAACGGGACACAACTACTAGATACAGAAACCATCTACAATGTCTATGGAAGGCTTGCAAAATCATGAAGGATTCACCCCACCCAGTATTCACCTGTTCAATCTCGTACCATCTGGCAGGAGATACAGAAACAATTCTGCACAAACATCCAGACCAAAAAAAGTTTTTCTCCCCCAGGGCTGTTGTGCAATTGAACAATGCCCCTACTACCCATCTATGGACAACCTCTAAGTACAATCCATAAGCATAATTCTTGAAGCTATTTCATAGTTGATCATTATATTTTATAACATGGTCAGGTGCAACAGTTGAATGGGGCAGCCTCTGTTTATTTCAAGTTTAGAGTTGTTTGTCTTTAATTCAATTGCAACATAGATGTCACTCAAAATAATTCAGATGTTATTTTAAAATTTAGTCATTGTGTTTTTATGCTGTTGTGTACTGAATGGGGTGGCACTGCAATCTGTTGTCATTAGCCATGACAATAAAGCTCTAACTAGATTTATGATGAAAGAAATGGAAATTAAAATGATTAAGGCATTAAACCTGTCAAATATTGAAAGGCCTGGATAGTATGGATGTGGAGTGAATGTGTCCTACAGTTGGAGGACTCTAGGACAAGCAGACACAGCCTCAGAATTGAGGGGCATCCATTTTGAAGAGAGATGAGGAAGAATTTCTTTAGCCAGAGGGTGGTGAATCTATGGAATTCATTGGCACAGACAGCCGTGGAGGCCCAGTCTTTGAGTTTACTTAAAGCTGAGGTTCACAGCTTCTTGATTAGTCAAGGCACCAAAGGCTAGAGGGAAAAGCCAGAAGAATGGAGTTGAGAAAGATAATAGATCAGGCACGGTTGAATGGCGGAACAGACCCAGTGGGCCAAGCAGACTAATTGTGCTCCTAGGGTCTTGTAGTCTTAAACCAATATCCCTAACAAAAAAGTACTTTCATTGTTTCCTAGCTTATTCATGTGTGTAGAACCGTCAATGGTCACCAGTGCAATGATACTTACCTCATGAATAGAGCTAATCCCCTAATGGATGCAGAATGGGTTTATAAAATAGCCACTTGTTTTTAATTTATTTAAAGGTCAGCATTTATTGCCCACCCTTCATTGCCCTTCAGTAGGTGGTGGTGCTGTCCTTCCATGAACGGTACTCCCCATGGTGCTGTTGAACAGAAAGCTGCATTGATGTTGCAAGAACAATACATTTCCAAGTTGAGTTGAGGGGAATCTAGGGTCAATTTACCCAAATATTTCTGGGGGTTTGGGAGGAAACCAGAACATCTGCAGGGGAAACTACACAGTCGTAGAGAGAACACATAGACGCTACGGTGTTGGAGATCGTGACCTGAATCCAGGTCACTGGAGCTGCAGGAGATGTTCCCAGTGATCTCACCCTAAGGGCTCTTTATCTTGTTGTCTCTCTTCCCGCCATCACGGACATTTACACCACACACTGCATCTGCAAAGCAGACAGCATTATGAAGGACCTCACGCACCCCTCATACAAACTCTTCCCCCTCCTGCTGTCTGGGAAAAGGCACCGAAGCAATCGGGCTCTCACGACCAGACTATGTAACAGTTTCTTCCCCCAAGCCATCAGACTCCTCAATACCCAGAGCCTGGACTGACACCTTACTGCCCTATTGTCCTGTTTATTATTTATTGTCATGCCTGCACTGTTTTGTGCACTTTATGCAGTCTTGGGTAGGTCTGTAGTCTAGTGTAGTTTTTTTCTGTGTTGTGTTTTACGTAGCTCAGTCTAATTTTTGTACTGTGTTATGTAACACCATGGTCCTGAAAAACATTGTCTCAGTTTTACTGTGAACTGTACCGGCAGTTATGATCAAAATGACAATAAAAAGTGACTTGACTTGATTTCTTATTTATTGCAATTTATTTATATTTGCATTTGCTGTCTGTTGTCTTCCGCACTCTTCTTGCTCTTTCATTGAGTCTTGTTATAGTTATTATTCTATAGATTGTTGAGTAGGCCAGCAGGAAAAAGAATCTTAGGGTTGTATGTGGTGATGTACATACTCTGATAATAAAAAATTACTGTGAACATTTGAACTTTGAAGGCAGGGGATCCCTCCATCGGATTGAGGTTGCAGTTAAGAGGCACCCTCCAATTTGAAAACAAACACACCTTTCACATCTCCAGGAAAATTGTTTTTATTTTTCATTATTATTCAGAAGCACAGCAGAGGCCCAGCAAGCACCGCTCAGCAACCCACCTATTAAACGTTAGCCTAATCCCAGGACAATTTACAATGACCAATTAACCTACTAACCGGTAGGGCTATTGACTGTGGGGGGAGAGCGGAACACCTGCCAATTCCGAAAAGCCCCGAACTGTAATAGCTTTGCGCTATCCCGTGGAGTTAGATAAGTTCCTGTAGCTGTTACATTCAAAAGAACTGCCTATCGCGCTTTTATTTGGGGAAAAAAATTGAAGTATTGCGTTTGAACAAATCTACCTTCGTTTCTTTCCGCGGCTTGGGGAATTTTGTCTTTTCCTTTACTAATTATACATATATTTGTTGCTTTGTGATACAAATTTAGCCTTCGCACTTTTGACCCTCCCTACTTCACCCTCCGTTTCTAAAAATATACATCCACATCTCCAACAGGCACCGTTACTGAGCTGATGAAAACACTACGGGGACATAATTGAAAGGACACCAACAATTCCGGCAGTAACCATGGCAACTGCTATCTGTATGTGGTGGGGGGGAGCACGGGAGGAGGCAATGCACGTTGAAATGCGTGCAACGATCTGGAGAGTTTGTGGAGAAGGTGTCACCCGAGGCTGGCGGGCACACGCACAAAAAATCCCTCTTTAAACACAACTCCCGTGGGTGAATCCTAACTTTGCAATAATTAAAATCAGAAAGGCCTTAGCGAAGAATGAAACAAACACTGAGCATGAACCCCGGATGTGGAAATGCCAAACCGAGCTGTAGATGGTGGGAGGAATTAATTGCTTGTTTCTAGCCTTTCAGCTAAGTGTCACAGATTGGAAGCATTAGCAAGCAGAAGGGGGAAAGTGGCGGTGTCAGTGCGTGAAGATGATAATTTATTTGCATTTAGTGGCAATGGCATCAGGCAGCTCCAGATAATTAGATGCTTCTGGGGAATCCGAGGGAAATGTTTAACCTGACGAAGGCACTTTCCAACCGGCATCTCTCACCGTGGAGATCTCTGAGGGAGCGCTTATTTATTGACCCGCTGGCATAATTAACGTTAGCGAGAGCCTGATATCTTTTATTATTATCGAGGCTGAATCCCCCATTGAAGGGATTTAAGAATTGGACGTGATTAAGTGCGGACTGGGTTCAGGTGTTGGGGTGAGCCGACTGAATCTATCTCAGGATAACTCCTGAGTTGTGGAGAAATTTTGTCACGGTTTTGGCGTTTGAGGTTGTTGGGTTTGGTTCGGCTAACCACCCTCCCCCACACGCTTCACCCGGGTTTGCACAGTCCTCCTTTCTCCACCATGCACGGTTTTAAAGACAAGGTTTAGTGTTCAGTTTGAGTGCTGGGCGGTTTCTTTTCACTTGTGGTCAAGACTTGGAAGATTCCACGGGCGAAAGAGAAATGTCTGAAAAAAGTGAATCTTTACCGAAGAGAAAATCCAAATACGTCAAAACACGTAAGTGGAGAGGGTAGCCTGGCACTAAGGTTCGGCCCATGTCATTTTGGCATGGAAACGGTTAATATTTAATATTCTGTCTATGTAGATTGTATAGTATGCAATTAATTTTTTTTTAATTGAAACGCGAGATTCTGCTGATGCTGGAAATCCAGTTTAACATAGAATTCTGGAAAAACTCAGCAGGCCTGGCAGCATATGTGGTAAGGAATGAACAGTCGGCGTTCCGGGCAGAGACCCTTCATTATATATCTCTCTCTGAATACTCCACAAGTTAGGTAGCAACTGGAAAGAGCACTAGTTAATGCTCCAGATCACAGTATTACTGCTAACCTGAAGATTCTCTTTTCAATAGTGCTGCCTGGGCCTGGTCTGTGGTATTCTACACGTCTCCCTCAGATTTGTAATAGCTTAACTGTTGGAGTAACTCTGGTGAACTCTGAACTAACAACTAAAGTTACCTGGGCCTCCTTTAAGGTCAAAGTTCAGTGTTTGAACTTGTGCCTGAACCTGGGACCTGATTGCTGTGTCCCAAAGTGACTTGTGTTGGTTGAAGCTTGGCTTCCATCAATCACAAAACGTGGAGGCTGATGCAGCACCAATAGCCCTCCCTTCGATGGCTATAAATCTCCTAAGGGACTTCACCCTCAAGTGCAGCAGCTGGATGCTTAATTTTATGAAAGATGTTTTGTGAGCATTTTTCAGGTGTCAGTAGGCGTTATTAATGTTGGAGGTTCACTAGGGAATTAGTTTCTCAGTTTAAGATCCTCCCCACCAGTGGAAAAACTGGAAGAAATCTTCGTGCAGGAAATGATTAGGAAATCTTGTAGAATTAACCATCATGTCTCTGAAGGTTAAGTGGTTAAAAGGAAATCGCGGGTGTATGGGAATGGAACCTGACTCTCAAGTCAAGTTGCTTTTTATTGTCGTACAGTACACAGTAAAACGAGACAATGTTTTTCAGGTCTCTGTTGTCTAATGTAAGTAACACGCACAATGCTGGAGAAACAGCTGGTCAGGCAGCATATACAGAGAGGAATAGAGAGTCAACATTTCAGCTGAGACCCCCCCCCCCCCAATCAGGAAGGGAAGGGACTTCTGTAGATGGTGCCTGGCCTGCTGAGTTCCTCCAGCATTTGAGAGGACTGTTCAAGGTTTCCAGTATCTGCAGAATCTCGTCTCTGAGTTATCCTAGTGAATTAACTGAATATCTCTTTCCATGCTGAAAGATATTTCATTGATCATGTGCATAAGCAGAGGCTTTTTCCCAGGGCTGAAATGGCTAACACGAGAGGGCACAGATTTAAGGTGCTTGGAAGGAGGTACAGAGGAGATGTCAGGGGTAAGTTTTTTACTCAGAGAGTGGTGAGTGCTTGGAATGGGCTGCCGGCAACAGTGGTGGAGGCGGATATGATAGGGTCTAAGAGACTCCTGGACAGGTATATGGAGCTTAGAAAAATAGAGGGCTATGGTTAACCCTAAGTAATTTCTAAAGTAAGTACATGTTCAGCACAGCATTGTGGGCCAAAGGGCCTGTATTGTACTGTAGGTTTTATATGTTCTGTGATGTAATAGATCATTGAGACTGTCTTCGTTGTTGTTGTTTTTTGTTTAATTCCTGCAGAGCCGTTGTACCAGAATTATTGGTTCCGGTCCGTGCACAGAGCCCCTGCGAAGCCAGCGCCTGACCCTTCTGTCGTGGATGCAACTCTGTCCCTCGCTGGCTTGGTTGCATCCTCCATTGTGAATACCTCCTCCGAGCTTTCTCCCAAAGACTCCAGCTTCTTGTTCTGGCATCAGGTCCCAGAGGTGAAGAACAGTGGCTTGTTGGACGTACTTACAGCCCAGGAGCAGAAGCTGCAGGAGGTGAGTAGTGCTGTGTAACAAACAGACAGGTGCAGTGCTGTTTGTACACGGTAAGAGGGTGGTGAAAGCTCAGCAGGTCAGGCAGCATCTGTGAAGGAAGAAACTGAGGTTTGGTTGCTGTCCTTTTATGAGGGCTGAAGATGTAAAGAGTCCCGCAAAAGAGTGGGTGGCAGACAGGAGCAGTGTCTCGGCCCCAGGCTCAATCCCGACCGTGGGTTTGCAGCCTCTCCCAGTGGCTGCACATCTTTCCTGCCACTTCCTAAAAAAATGTGCAGGGTGTTTGATCCTGGTGCAGGGGTGAGCTGTCGAATCTGGAGCGGTTGTTGAGAATGTGGGAATAGTGTAAATGGGTGGTTGAGGGACGGCAGAACTTGGGGGGAGGCTGTTTCCCCAGTTTCTTTCTCAGTCAGCAAATAAACAGCCCAGGAAAAGGAATGGAGGTGACATAAGATTAAAAGCACTGTGAGGTGAAAAGGGGGACCCAGAAGGGATGATGCTGTGGATAGTGGACCGTCAGTGCTGTTGAATTGAATATTTTGAAACGAGATCTAGTTCAGGTGTGAAAGGCGAAGGAGAACCAATACAATGGAAGTGGAGGCTGTAAAACTTACTTCAATAGAAATCTGGATAAAAGATCAGCAGCTTGAAATCCTTTTTGTTTATCTAACAATACTGAACCCTCCATTTCTTTTATAGTTGTTTGAATGGAGATCCTCTCTTAACCAACAGTTCATTGGCAGGTGGGGGAGTGCTTACAAGACTGCTTTGAATTCTTGTACAGGGAGTCATCTTTGGATCTGAAAGAATATCCCAGTCATTGCTGTCTTTAAGATCTGTGTGCCTTTGAGGACAAACTGGACCAAAGCAAACTGGAAGCCACAGTGAACCAGGAGATTCGCAGTCTGCTGAGGATTAGATCTATGGTGTTCAAGACTGGTGAATCAGAACTTTACAAGAAATCCAGGAGAAAAGGCAAAGTTCGAGGCTCAGTTGGGTGCATGTCAGCTGTGGCAGGGTTTTTCAGGTAATTACTTCCTATAAGGTGAAGCCTAACATCATAAATGCCTCTGATGCTTTACTCCTCAGTGAGCTCAATGCCTTTTATTCACGCTTTGAAAAAGAGAACAAAACTACACCTGTGAGAATCCCTGCAGCATCTGGCAACCCTGTGACCGCTGTCTCGGAGGCTGATGTCAGATTCTTTTAAGAAGGCGTCAGGCTCCAATGATGTACCCGGCAGGACACTGAAAACTTGTGCCAACCAACAGGCCAATGTGTTCGAGGACATTGTTAATCTCTCACTGCTGCAGTTGGATATCCCATCTGCTTCGAGTGCATCAGCCATACTCTTCCCCAGGAAGAGTAAGGTGAGCTACCTCAATGACTATCGCCCAGTAGCTGTGATGAAATGCTCAGAGAGATTGATCAAAGCCAGAATTAATTCCTGCCTAAGCAATATCATGGAGTTGGTGCAGACTGGCCACTACCACAACAGGTCTGCAGAGGATGTCATATTACTGGCTTTCCACCCTGGACAGAGCCTACTTGTCAGGATGCTGCTTACTGATTACAGCTCAATGGTCAATGCCATCACCCCCTCAGTACTAATCCACAACCTCTAAACCTTGACCTCTATCTCCCTTTGCATCTAGATTCTTGACTTCCTTGTTAGCAGATCACAGTCAGTGCAGATCAGAAATAACGCCTCCTCATTGACAAATAACTCTGGCGCACCTCAGGGATGTGTGCTCTGCCCACTGCTCTACTCTCTACACCCATGACTGTGTGGCTGGGCACAGCTCCAGCAGCATCTATAAATTTGCAGATGACACAACTGTTTGCAGAATCTCAGGTGGTGATGGAGCCTACAGGGGTGAGGTAGGTCAGCTGGTTGAGTGGTGTTACAACAACAGCCTTGCACTCAACATCAGAAGGGCCAAGGAATCGTGGAATTCAGGAAGGGGAAGTTGGGAGAACACACACCAGTCCTTATTGAAGTGTTGGCAGTGGAGAGGGTGAGCAGCTTCAAGTTCCTGGGCATGAAACATCTCAGAGAATCTAACCTGGGCCCAAAATATGTAATTACACGGAAGACTGGCAGCTATACTCGGGAATTTGAGGAGATTTGGTGTGTCACCAGACAGTAGGACATTTCTGCAGATGTACCATGGGGAGGATTCTGACTGGGTGCATCACTGTCTGGTATAGAGGGGCCAATAAACAGCATGACGAAAAACTGCAGAGCCAGCTCCACTGTGGGCATTAGCCTCCCCAGCGCTGAGGACCTCGTCAAAAACGAAATGCCTCAAGAAGGTGGCATCCATCTTGAAAGACCCTCACCTTCCAAGGATGTGCCCCCTTCTCATTACTACCATCAGGGAGGAGGTACAGGAGCCTGAAACTCGCACAATGGCTTCTTCCCCTCTGCCATCAGATTTCTGAATGGAACTGCCTTATTTTTGCTCTCTCCACACTATTTTTGTAAATTTCTTGTAATGTTATGTATTGCACCGTACTGCTGCCACAAAACAGCAAAATCCAAGATGCATGTAAATATTAATAAACCTGATTCTGATAAAAGATCTTCATGCAGTCAAGATTGTTAATTGGGAACTCCTCAGATTGAAATAAAGCCTTCTAAAACATTCACAAACTTCCAGTGGAAATCTTCCTTGCAATCTTAAACTTAATGTCCCTTTTTGATCATTCCTCATGCTACCAAACATCAAGGTGAAGAACGATGTGTGTCTTATTTGTGATGGCAATGAGTTTGCTAAGAGAAATTGGAAGCTGTACCTTTAAACTGGGATGAGTGGTTAACTCATTGAATCTGAGTTGCTATTAGAGCTTGGGACCAAAGTCTATGCTGGTTTCCCAAGAACAATAGGATTACTTTAACAAGGAATGATGAGAGTACTTAGTGCAAATACATGTAAAGTCAATTCCTGCTGCTGTTGGAAGTAGTGAATATTTGATTTTTGTAGTATCCTTCCAACTTTAGTTTTTTCATCTTTGCATTGTTCCATCTTTATCTCGCAAGTAGAATAGGCAATGGTTTGAATCAAATGCAGCTACCAGAAACACTTGTACAGGTCCTTTATCCTTAAAACAATCCAGGATGTTTTCACAGGTGCACGAGAAAACGAGAGGTTAGGCAGAATAAGTGATAAAGAAACGTACGTACAAAGAAAGGGTCAAGGAGCAGAGAAACTTTTTAAGGAAGGAATTTAGGCAGTGGAGCCATGTTGTTGAAGGTGCAGCCGTCGAAGATGGTTTAACAGAGGGATGAGGACAACAGGAGAGCAATATTGGATTGGAGGTGCTGATAGAAAGTATCATGGCCAGGATGGGGGTAAGGCAATTCATTGAGTTCTTAAATCGTATGAAGTCCCCTTGTGGTAAAGGATGACTTGTTAATCTGCTCTGGATTTGTGGGTTCTGAGGTGGATGATGTGTCCACTGTGGAAACTGCAGCCTCTTCCACAGCAGGTGACTGGTGGCTGGATAGCTTGGTATGTTTGTTCCTTCTACTGTGCAAGCAGGGCCCTGAGTGTATGCTCCTAATGTGTCCCCTTGATTCTCAACACTATTCTTAATTTTAAATTTTGGTGGGGTAGAGCTTCCTGGAACCGATAGATGGTTTGGATTTCACGTAAGAGTCTTTGAGCTCATCCTTTCACCTTTTTCTCTCTCTGCACTTGGTAATCTCTTCCCGTGAGCATGTTTGTTTGAGGTCTGGTTTTGGGCAAGTAGGTGTCCTGGCCTGTCCAACAAAGCTGTCTTAGAGTACCTAAGGTCTGGACTAGGAATGTTGACTTGGGAGAGTCATCTTGCCCTTCCAGTAAAACTAGATGATTTAGTAGAGGCAGTTATTTATATGTCCCAAGTGTCTTGAGATGACGAGTGACATAACCCAGGTCTCAAATGTATGGGATGTTGGGCTCACCTGTTGACCTTAAGTCACTAAGCATCTCAAAACACTTGGAACACACAACTAACTCTACTAAATCATTAAGTTTTACTGGAAGAATACGATGACTTGGGCTGAGGAACCGGGTTTTGAATCCTGCTAAACGGGCCACAGATGATGCTGGTACTTTGAAGGTGGTGGTAAATTTCATCTGCATTTGCCTTAGGATGTTTGTGTTGTACTCCCAAGGGCCTTGTCGTGCAGCTTCATTGTTCTAGGAAGGTTATTAGATAACCTTTTCCTTGTGTTGAAGGCCCATCACCTTTTGCTTCAGTGGTAGTGTTCAGGGCTTGGAGGTGAGCCTGACTGTCTGTCGTAGCTCAGCCACTGAATTGGGGTAACTTTGGTTCTAAGGTGAACACCATGCAGCAATTCTGAAGGATAGCTCCACTAGAAGTTTATTGGTGAGATACAATGTTGGGACAAGACACAGCCTTGATTGACTCTAGTATTCTCTATTGTAGGCCCTTCTGTTCGTAGTTTAATGTGATGTATAGGTTAATGGGATTAGGCAGAATAATATTTCAGCATGTACCTGTTTCTGTGCTGTAGTTCTGTGTATAGTAAACGGGTGATTAGAGTATGGAGGGCTGTGGATTGAGGGGACTAGGCAGAATACTAGTTTGACCCAGACTAGATGGGCCAAAGGGCCTATTTCTATGCTGTAGTGTTATGTAGGGATCTTGGGCACCTGCAAATAAAATCCTTGAGGGTGGGGTCTGAAAGGTTAATGGGGCTTGGAACAGGATGTCTAGTCTAGGCAAAGCTCATATCACATTGATTAATCATTGTTGTTTTAATGACTTCAGTTTTTATTGACGCCCAGAGATTGTGATGTAGACATCTTGGAAATTGTCTGGATGCTGATCTGACTGATCAATGGCATTTATTAAACCAAAGGTGTTAAAGATAATTTTGTTGGAGACACGAGTAGAGATGTTTGTTGTGGGAGGTGTGATATTTGGACCTGGTATGCATCTAGTTGCTGTTCCAGATCATTGTTGTTGCAGCCTAAATTTGAGATTTTAAAGTGGAGGTTGATGTTGTTAATTTGTAAGGGTGTTAAAATTGAAGGGAGAAGGCAAGAGAATGAGGTTAAGGGATAAGAAACCAGCCATGATGGAATGGAGGAGTGGAATTGATGGGCCAAATGTCCCAATTCTACTCCTTTGTCTTGTGCTCTAAATAAAGATTCTCTTTTGTAATTGTTCTGCTGCTGGGTCATTGGGAACTGAACTTGAGTCTGCTCAACTCCACTAAACATTGTCAGCCGCTCTCTCTCCTCTCTCCAGGCGATGTTTGAAGTTATCACATCAGAGGCTTCTTACCTGCGCAGTTTGACGGTGGCTGTCAATCATTTCAGTAAGTGTCCAGAGCTGTTGAACGTACTAACTCCCACAGAGAGGCACACGCTGTTCTCCAACATGCCGGAAGTGAAAGAAGCAAGTGAGAGGTGGGTGTAAGTAGAACAGCATCAATGCCTCTAGAAAGTGAAAAATATTTTAAATTATGCAGCATGTAAACACTGAACAGTGACTTTCAATAACTATTTAATTATACCACTTTTATTTATCGCCGTGTAAGCTAGTTTAAAAGGATGGTGGGGCAGAAGCACACAACCCTTGAACAATAACTCTCAACTAGAACTGGAACATGGACATTCAAAGTATTTCCCTCTTTATCTTGCACAGATACTACTATCTTTGTGCTGGAAATCTTAAATGTATGGTTGAACTCCTTAGTGTCACTGGGACCTGGGGTTTGTCAGCTCAAGGCTTTGCCATGAGTAAACACCGAGATGGCAACCTCTGACAGTGACTTGAGAGAACTGCGGGTTCATGGAAAGGGTCAGACTTGGTCAAGTTACTGTCAAAGGTGTACATTTGCTGGGTATGAATGTCATGCTGAAGATGAGGGTGTGGCCCTGCTCCAGGCTTTGTGTCTGTGAGTTTGGCAACATTTACTCGACTCTGCACTAGGCTAAGGCCTGCTCTGACTGCTCCAGGCTTTGTGTCTGTGAACTTGCTTTCGTTTTGAATGCTATTTGTTTACTTTTATTGTTTGCATGATTGTTTTTCCCTTATGCACACATTGGGTATTTGGCAATTTTTTAAAAAAATAAGTTCTTTTGGGTTTCTTTGTGGGTGCCTGTAAGACAAATCTCGTTTGTATAATGTATACGAGGGGTGATTGATAAGTTCATGGCCTAAGGTAGAAGGAGTCAATTTTAGAAAACCTAGCACATTTATTTTGCAACATGGTACCCTCCGACACGTACACACTTAGTCCAGCAGTTGTGGAGCATACGGATCCTTCTTTGTAGAAGACGGCGTCTTGCCCTCCAGAACTTCTTCAAACTTTCTGCATGATCACTCAAAAGAGTTGACCTGCACGTGCATGTAACGAGAGCTGTATAACCCATCTCCTTCTACCTTGGGCCACAAACTTACCAATCATCCCTGCTGTGGACCACTTCTGGAGGCCCAAGACGCTGACTTCTACAAAGAAGGGATCCGTATGCTCCACGACCGCTGGACTAAGTGTGCACATGTAGGAAAAATAAATGTGCTAGGTTTTCTAAAACTGACTCCTTCTACCTCAGGCCACAAACTTATCAATCATCCCTCGTACATACTTCGATAAGTGTATTTTGAAAATTAGCATTTTGCAACATGTGACAAGGATGGTTAACGTAAGACAGAAAGAGTGGGATGATTTCCCAACATGGATTGAAAATCTGTTGGCTGCCAGAAGTCTGGAAATGGATGAAAACATTCGACTGAGTGGGGTGATTGGAGATGAAGGGTGAAGAGTGACTGTGTAGCCACCTTGTCTTGATTGTGAGACGCTTCTTCACAAGCCATTGAGATGGACGGTTGCTGGTTTCTCTCATTCGTGCTGTAACTGTAATTGCCTGGAACATGGTGCTTGGCGCTGCATTTTGTTTAACACCACTGTTCTGCTTGCAGGTTAACTTGCATTTTGTGGTTGTCGAACAGGTTTCTGCTGGACCTGGAGGAACGTCTGGAGGAGAACGTCTTTGTCAGAGACATCAGTGACATCGTGCTGCAGCACTGCATTGATTTTCGCAGGGTCTATGTCCCGTATGTCACCAATCAGATGTACCAGGAGAAGATGCTACAGCAGCTCATGTGAGTGAAGTTCGCTTGCAAAGATCTGCATCTTAGTTTGATGGAACAGCATCAGTCACCCTGAAAGCAATCCAGCAAGGATCCAGTCTGAAGCTGTGCATTGTGATAGAGACCAGAAGAAACGGGTTAACCTCTCTTATAAGACACCGAGGCAGAATTGGCCCATCGAGTCTGCTCCACCATTCAATCATGGCTGATCCTTTTATCGCCTCCTGAACCCCACTCCCCGCAACCTTTGATGCCATGTCCTAAATGTACCCAATGACCTGGCCTCCACAGCTGTCTGTGGTAATAAATCCCACAAATTCACCACCCTCCAGCTAAGGAAATGTCTCCACATCTGTTTTAAATGGATGCCCCTCTATCCTGAGGTTGTGCCCTCTTGTAGGCTCCCCCTCCATGGGAAACATCCTTCCCACACCTACTGTCTAGGCCGTTTAGCAATCGAATGGTTTCAACGAGATCCCCGCCCCCCCCATCCTTATAAATTCCAGCAAGTACAGACCCAGAGCTATCAAACATTCCTCATATGATAAATTTCATTCCCTTCTCCAACGCCAGCTCATCCTTTCTTAGATGAGGAACCCAAAACTCTTACAATACTCAAGGTGAGGCCTCACCAGTGCCTTTTAAAGGCTCAACATCGCATCAGATCCCTGCTGTTGTATTCAAGACCTCTATTCCCATGTTCAACAATATTTGCAGCTCAGTTACTGCTGTGCTTTTCTTCCAGAAGTCAAGACTAGAAATTAGTTTGCACACCATTTTTTAAAAAAAGCCATGCAATTGGCAATCATGCATATAGTGAATATATTTTGTGTTTGCATATTTTTGGTATGAGTTGCTACCATTATATGAGCTGGAATAAATTTGTCTGCATTGGCATTGCTGTTTATCCATTGCCAAACTTGTCCAAAATTCACAATGGGGGGAAATTTGGACTTCATTGGTCTGACGATAGTTGTCCAGATGGCGAGCAAGCCTTTGCCTACGAGAAGACTTGGTCAATGTACCTGTAAAGGCTGCTGGAACAGCGCCCGGACTCGGTCATTCTGCACAGTGCTCGCGTGGAAGACATCCATGCTCTTCAAACTCTAAACTAATTTGCAAAACCTGTTTGTTCTGACCTAACGACCACTAGGGATAACCAAATGCCTCCTGGGACCTTGTCACTTGGAGGTGTGAAAGCTCGTTAACATCCCATTCATCTAGCACTTTATCTCAAAGTAATAAGGTCTGTTCAGGCATTATCTATGTACATACATAGATATGTAGATATATACCACATGTATCTGTGTGGTAATCTTGCACGTCTGATGTAGAAACCTCATTGCAGTTTGCACAGGTGTCAACACTGTTCTTGCCTTCACTTTTCTAGTCTCAGGATTACTCCAGACCACAGTTGTTGGCGTGCTCCCCACTGCCACAGGGATGTCAATGATGCTTTCTGCTCTATCAGATCAGCCTTCAGTACTCAACCCAACAGAAGCTTGTTCTCCATTGCAGACTTAAACGAAATGGGGAGCTGCATTTGTGGCCAATACACTCGTCTCAACACAGAAGACTATATACTCTTGAGGCGTGTGGTGGTAGAGCTGAGGAGTACCTCAGTTCTGGTGAGTTCCATGACTGCGGAAAGCTCCCCCCCAGTATGTCCTTGGCCATTTGAAGCAACCTCTCTTTAGAGTCAACCTGTATTCTGAGGGTTCAAGGCAATTGCTGATCACCCACTTGTTTAGTTGGCGGCTGTGAAGATCACCGGCATACCAGAGCCCCAGTAAGACTGCTGAAAATGAGACTGAACCAGGCAGTCCTCTGCAGCCTTCAGCAATGAGTAGTTTGAGTTTTGCCACTTGAGGGGCTGCTCTGTGGAGGAGAAGGCACTCATTCTGTGTCCTCTGCCTCAGAAGCTCTGCAATTAGTTTCCACCAACGTGGCAGCTTGCTGCACATTCTTGGAGGGGGTGGGAGGGGGAAGAGTGTTTGATCTTGGAAGGCTTCTCATATACCCGTCTTGTATACACATTATACAATCAGATGCAAACTCGTGATCCACTGCAATCCCCTTTTTAAGAAAAAAGCCTTTGGTCGGTACAATGCAATAGATTATTTCCACCTCTTCAATGCAGCCCTTGTGCTGCTAATAACAATTCTCAGCTTGTTACAGGACAGAGATGTTCTCTCCCTTAAACAGATTATTCAGTTTTGTTTCAGCCACACTGCAGTGAGGGCATGCTGAGATCGAAGACATAATTGAACGTGTTTTATATAAACTATCTTGTGTATTAATATTTTTGTTATTAATCTTGTGACACGGCACATAATGTTCTTTATCTTGTATCTTTTTGCTCTTCATCGGATCCGGAGTAACGTTTATTTTCTCTTTTACGCGTCTGCTGGAAATGCTGTTAACAGTATTGAATTTTGAAGTTTTTATTGTCAGTGTAATTCCTCAGTGTTCAGGTAGACTGGGTACAGAAGGGCATCAACACTGCGATGCTGAATGAGTGAGACTAAATATCGTCATGGGAAGCAATACATCACCTTTACTGGCCTCGCAGGAGCCCTTTTGAGATCAGTTACTTTCATTACACTGCTATGGGAAAATTGCTGAGCCGTACATTGCTCTAGAGATCAGGACTGTTAACCTGATCAAAGGGAATAAGTCACAAAGCAGACTGAGGATCAAGCTGTTTGACTTCGTTTGAAACTACAACCAGACCGCAAGACCCAGGTGAATTGGTCTTCTATAATTACCTAGTGGCGTTCTTTAGTGCCACACTTGGCCCATTGTATCTACAAGAGAAAGGTGATGTTGGCGCTGTGCAGTGGTGACACGGATGGTTGTCTGATCCTGTCCGGATCACACAGCGGTCATCCTAGCCTCTGCAGTCCTGCTAGGACTGGCGAATAGACCCTGGAGCACGACTGCCTGCTTCATGATACCAGAGTGAGTGTAAAGAATGGTGTCAGTGAGGGCAAGCCCTGTGTTTCTGAAATAATTTGGATTTGAGGACTCCTTGACAAATCTTGACTTTTGGTTTTACTAACAGGTGAAAACAATGGTAGAGGTTGTCCCTTCAGCCACCTCTTTGAGTATCCCTGAGTGCTCTCTGTAGCTTCTTTGAACAGGTCCTTGGGTGATGGGTTTCATCAGCCCCTTTGGGTCCCTTTCACTGATCCTGGGAAGCATACTCCCTTGCCCTCAGGAATCATGGAAGCGGTTTGGGCTGACGTAAAGCGGAATGTGTGCTGGTGGCACGGAGTGAGGGATGGCTGGTGTACTGTCAATGGTGGATCTAAATGCCAGCAGCAGTGGGAACGTTCAGTAACGTTTGCATTTGCTGGAACAAATCTTGCACAATGGAGTCCCACAAATCCATCCGTGGCCGCCTGCACTGTCGTGATGAGGCCACACTCGGGTTGGGGGGAGCAAAGCCTTGCATTCCGTCTGGGTAGCCTCCAACCTGATGGCATGAACATCAATTTCTCAAGCTTCCGGTAATGCCCCCTCACCTCCCTTCACCACTTCCCATCCCCTTATCGCTCCCTCACCTCACTCTGGTTCTCCTTCCCCCTTTTTCTTTCTCCCAGAGCCTCTGTCTCTTTCACCAATCAACCTCCTCGCTCTTTGCTTCATCGGTCCCCCACCCCCCTCCAGGTTTCATCTACCGCCTGGTGTTTCTCTATCTTCCCCCCCCCCCCCCAACCTTTCAAATCTACTCCTCAGCTTCTTTTCTCCAGTCCTTCTGAAGGGTCTCGGCCCGAAACGTGGAGTACCCGGCCTGCTGAGTTCCTCCAGCAATCTTGAAATACCCAGGTACAACGTATGAATCTTTGTGGAGCTTTATTTCAAAGAAAGGTTCTAGTGAAGGACACATAATATCCCCGTAAAGCTAATTAATAGCACAGACGCATTTCTAGCAATCTTAAGATTCTAAAATAGAGGCTGGAGGCTTGTCCTGGGGATTAAAGGGCTGTGTGGGAGGGTGGAATTGGGCTTGCTTTTATTTTTGCTATTGTTTTGTTTTTTTGTTGTGTTCTGTGTAGTTCTGCCAAGCACTCTGGGCATGCTTTATTGGCACCGCCATGTGTGGAGTCACCTGAGGGCGTCCTGAGTCCCAGAGCCTGTGGTTGTTGATGTAAATGACTGTTCTCATGACGAGCTCAGATCATGAACTTTTCAAAAAACCTTCTCTGATCGTATCACACGACCATTCTCTGGATTGTCCCTTCGTCTTCCAGTTTCCCCCACCCCAATTACTGTATGATTGGTGATTCAATTCTGTCCTCCTGATCCCATCATGTTTATACATCCATTGGGTTTTAAGAGTGAAAGATGCAAATTAGAAAGAATGTTCAATAAGATCACTAACTAAATGGGCACTGAATGAGGTAAGCTGGCCCAGTCGTTGGATGGGTGATTTGCAGTGCATGCTATGTTATGGTTGTATCTATGCAGAGTCCAGTGTCTTTTTCTTTACCATAAGACATAAGAGCTGAATTAGGCCATTCAGCCCATTGAGTTTGCTCTGCCATTCTATCGTACTGATTCCAGATCCCACTCAACCCCAGACACCTGCCTTCTCACCTTTGATGCCCTGACCAATCGGGAAGTGATCAACTTCCTCAAATATACACACAGGCTTGGCCTCCACCACAGTCTGTGGCAGAACATTCCGCAAATTCACTACTCTCTGGCTTTAAAAAAAATTCCTCCTTACCTCTGATCTAAAGGGTCACCCCTCAATTTTGAGTCTGTCCCCTCTAGGTCCGGATACCTCCATCGTAGGAAACATCCACCCTATCTAGTCCTTTCAACATTCGGTAGGTGTCAATGAGATTCTCCCCTCTCCTCCCTACTTTCTTCTAAATTCCAGTGAGTACAGGCCCAAAGCTGCCAAACACTCCCCTTGTTAACCCCTTCATTTCCAGAATCATTCTCGTGAACAACCTCTGGACTCTCTCCAATGACAACACATTCTTTGAGATACGGAGCCCAAAACTGTTGACGGTACTCTTAAGTGCATTTACATTGCCTGGTTCTCCGACAGGCTGAATGACGGATTTGTACAGGTCCTGAAGAAGCTGGAAGTTCAACCTCTGTGCCAGCGGCAGCCTTTGAAGTCCTTCCTCATCTTGCCATTCCAACGCATCACAAGACTGAAGATCATGCTGGCGGTAATGGACGTATGATCTTTGCTGTCCACTTGTGCATTTGTCTTACCTTTTCTGAAAGCTAACTTTCTCCTCCTCTCCCTGCCCTTGACCATTTTGTTTTGAATGTGATGTGCTTCAATGTGCCTGCTTTCTGCCTCACTCAGTCCACCCGGGGTGAGGGAAGCTGAAGCTTGTAGTCAGACTCGGATGTTGCTGCCTCTGGCTCCAGTGATACTAGTTCGATTCTGAGCTCTTGGTGCTGTTTTTGTAGAATGTAGCATGCTCTTTGCCCCCCCCCCAACCATGCCAACCAAGGTGACTTCTTGAGTTTGTCCCACTGTCTGCATGAGGCCTGTATCCCCATTGTTCACTCTCTAGGGGATTGTGTGTTTCCTCCAGATGCGCTGATTTCTGCAGCGGTTCCAAAGATTGGCACTTTAATTGGTCACTGCAAGTTGCCCCTCATGTAGGTGGCTGGTGAGAGAATTTTGGGGGTGGGAGGGAAATTGTTGATGGGCACTTGGAAGGGTAGGTTCCAGACAGAGTAACCAGAAGAGTCTTAGGTGCTGACATTGACCTGACGGGTTGAATGGCCTCCTGTGTCAAATACTCACTGAAAAGGTGGATCATAGATGCACCAAGTCCACTTCCTTAAGTCTGCAGTGAGTGATCAGTCATGCAGAGCTGGGTCAGTTCTGATTGTATACAACCAAACCACACACGATCTAGCCACAAACTTCCCTTGTGGACTGAGATGTTTAAAATCCTGGTGCTTTACCGTTGGCTCCATCTATGTGAGAGGAACTGTAATTGAAAATATTTTGTATATTACGCTCACTTGTCGTCAATATTTTATCACTTTGCTTGCTATGACTAAGTAAATCTTTCTTCTGCGGCAGCTGATGCTTTTATTAGTTTCATTTCCAGACCTTTGTACCTACGGTGGTAGATGTGGTTTATGTGGACCTCAGTGAGGCTTTTGATGAAATGCTGCATGCAAGGTTTGCGAATGTGGAATTCAAGATGCGTTGGCAAACTGTATCCATAGTTAGCTTGGTTATATGGAGCCAGCTGCTAGAGGAAGTGGTTGAGTTAGATAGTTATATTATGTAAAAGGCATTTGGACAAGTAATTGGATAAGAAAGTAGATGGTTGGTAGTGGTTGGCATCTGTCTGAAAGGGCAATGGATGATGATCATCTTCTCAAGCCTGGGTGGCAGGTATGGAAATCCTGAGATGCCTAGTCATCAAGATCCCCCTCTTGCCCTCACTGGTGACAAAGGAAAGCTCATGAAGCAATTCGTTTGGCACCAGCTCGGCTGCAGGAGCTGCCGGAAGGATGTTCAATGAATTCCAGCCGCCTTAGGGGCTCCACTCCGGTTTTGCTGTCAGGGTTTACTCCCATCTCTCCCGAGGCTGCCCACAAGACAGTGGGGCTATTTACCCGTAGCTGGGGATCTGGTACATGGGCAAGCACCAGGGCGTGTCCACACACCGGTGGGCCTGCATGCTACGTGTGCAGGGGGGCAGATCTCCTCCCTGTCCTCTAGTTCAGTCTGAGTCTGAAAGAAGTTCAGTTTCCGTGTGACACCAGCGAGGAGGCACTACACGAGGCTTGTTGTTGGAGAGTTTATGTACTAGCAGTTTATGACTTGCACATTCAGCTCTCCTTTTCACAAGACTGCAGTTTATTCTCTCGTCATCGGCA
This sequence comes from Hypanus sabinus, assembly GCF_030144855.1. NCBI lineage: Eukaryota > Metazoa > Chordata > Chondrichthyes > Myliobatiformes > Dasyatidae > Hypanus > Hypanus sabinus. The sequence continues at coordinate 23,203,376 of NC_082732.1, forward strand.
CCCTTTTCTCTTCTTTCCCCCCCACCCCCAGTGGCAAATTAACTAGCATATTTTCAGGGTTTGTAGAGGTAAGGAACCTGGGCAACCTCATACAATGTAAGAACAGTGGGCTGTTCTTTCCAATTCTAATTTTTGGCTGAAATGTTATAGAAACAAGAGGGAGCTGGAAGTATTCAACACTTCAACTGTGGGGAGAGGAATGGTTTTGCTGTTTTGGTCTGTGGCTTGCACTTCTGCATTTTGTATTTCCTGCACACTCAGTATTTCTGGTGTAATAAGGAGAAGATGAAGACAGAATTACTTTCACTGTTTTTATGTTGAATTCCCCCTTTTTCTGGCTTTGTTATTCTGTGTCTTCACCCCGATTAGCACTATCACAGGGAAAGTCTCCACTGTTCAATGTGTTTGCTGCAGGAGGAGAGGAATCTAGCTGTAGTCATCTTTTCCCAACTTTTTATTTTCCAGAATATCTTGGTGTTGACCTCACCAGAATGTCCGATGTTGGGATCAGTCAGGAAAGCTGTGGAAGCGATTGAGGAGGTGAGGCTTTTTTTGGGAAGCTTTTGACAGCAGGGTGCCTTGGCTGCTTGTCTTCACATTCCAGCAAGGGCCTTGGGACACTTTTTCCCCATCTGCTATTGCGAACAGTTTTAAGATGTACTCCGGTCTGCGCTGTGTCCCCTTGCTACTGAATAAGCTAACTAAGTAGTGTTGGTCAGGCATTATTTCTCAAATTTCCTCACGACAGCCGGAGACCATTGAGAGACCTTTCAAAGCGGCTCATCCTCCACTAAGTTTCCTGTAACCTGCTCTCCCTAATTTCCCATCAACGTTCTTCTCCCGATTCTACCACTCAGCTATGCACCAGGGTCAATTTCCTATGGCCAATTAACCTCCTGAACTGCATGTCTACGGGATGTGGATAGAACCCAGAACAATCCTGGGGGGAAAAGGCGAGAACTCCACACAGACAACACCCCCCCCAAGTCAGATTTGAAACCAGGTCACTAATCCCTTGAAGCAACATCTCCACTAACTACACTACCATTACCCGACACGATTTTGGCATAGGGCTGTTGATAGTGTTAATATTGTCTCTCTGTATGGTGTGGTAGTGTAGTGATTAGCACAACGCTTGACAGTACAAGCGACGTGGGTCCAATTCCCACTGCTGCCTGTAAGGTTCTCCCCGTGACCGCGTGGGTTCCACAGTCCAAAGTTGTATCTTTTAGTAGGATAACTGGTCATTTGAACTTGTGTAGTGATTAGGCTAAGATTAAACTGGGGGTTTGCTAGGCAGCATGGCTCGAAGGGCCTATTCTGCATTGTATCTCAATAAATAAATGGCTAGGAATTTATTTGCTGAAGTTGTCTTGAAATCTAGCATTTTGGTTTGATGCAAGTGCATCAGATCTATTAACTAAGAGCACAGCAAATTGTTGGATAACAGCCCAGGAGCTGCTTTACATCCACCCTGTTGGCAGGTCTTGCTGCAACGTTTTGGAAGTGTCCTTGGGGTTCATGGTGTTACCTGGGTAAGAGACGAGAAGGTGGAACCAATGGGATGAAGTGAGTAGGCACTCTTTTGCCTCTCTGGCCAGGCGTGCAGTCTTGCTCAGGTGGAGGGTACTGCCCCGCCCACCCATGCCCTGTGGCTTAGGGACATCATGTCCGGTCTATACCTTGAGAAGATCCATTATTCAACTCTCAATTCGGTCATAGTTCCAAAAGGTGTGGGGACCCTTTTTTGAATATTTTCAGAACTCCCAGCCAAACTAAAGATACATCCCTTCCTTTCCTCTGCACATAACTCCCTGACTTCCAGCATTCTCCGGTAAAATTCTACAAACTCAGACGTGACGTGTAAGCGTACAACAGTTTGTGTGTTGGGAAAATACACCCTCTCTCTACCAATGCAGCTCTGTGGGGATAAAGGTTCTGTTGAACCCTTTTTGCTAATGCAATGATGGCTTGGAGATGGGATTTGGGAGTAGTAGGTCAGGGCAGGGAGGCAACCAAAGCATGATTGTACTGTGGGTGCATCTCTTTCATAGATGTGAATTGTACATTTGTTATGCGCTGCACAAACCTCCTTTTTACTATGCTTTCTTGATTTTGGAAAAAAAACAATAAAACTATTACTGAGGGGGAAAAAAGTGAGTAGGCAAGAAAGTGGTGGTAAGTAACATTCGTCTCTCGTTTCTCCTCCAGATCGTGCGTACATGTAACGAGAATGTAAAGATGATGCGGCAAATTGAGGAGCTGGTCTCTCTGGAGAAGAGGTTGGAATTTATTAGCACCAAGGTATTCGTCAGCGGAGTAAAACCGAAATGGGTTGATTGAGCTGTTTGGTGTGCAAAGCTTAAATATCATATTGCCATCTGTTCAGAACCTGTTCCACAAGGAAATGCGTTAAGTTCTCACTGCTGGAGAGTAACTCCCGTCTTTGCAAAGGGTGGGGAGTGTTTGAACTGTCAATGCTGGGAATCTGAAAAAAAGTTCGGCACTGTCTTTGGAGATTGGTAATGACTCAGGCAATTGCTATGCAATTCAACCAACATTTGGTGCTCGGCCTTCTGCAGTTTTGATTTAACAAAAGGCATCTGTAGTACTATCCAGGCTTTGTACGGAAGCCACTCCTTTTCTCAGCAGCTCTCTGCTCAACACAAAAGATATTTAAGTCAGCTTGGGGGAAAATTGCTTTATCGCTATAGAAATCTTGTTGGTCTTAAACGATCAGTGTGAGTTTGTGGATGCAGGCTGGTCGACCCAACTAGTCTATGTCGAAGGGTGCCCACCCAGTTAGAGCACCCAAGTGAGGGAGGTTGAATCAGAACCTGAAGTCGGTTCAGCTGTAACCTCCTTACAGGAGATGAATTGCCATTGGTGTAGACCACAGCTTGTGGGGTTGTGATTGGCTGGCAGAGACTTCAAAGGTTCATTAATTATCATCAAAGCATAAATCCAAATTCAACTCTGTAATTTGTCTTCTCCAGATAGCCGCAAAACAAAGAACATGAAAGTTGTCCAGGGAGACATCAAACCCACCCACCCCACACCCCCTCCCCCATAAAAGAATGGCATCGTGATCATCAACCCCCAAAACCCCCTCCCCCAGGCAAAATGGAACAGGAGCATCGACCCCCAGAAAACAGCCACTCCCCTCTCACAACAAAATGGAAACAGAATGGGCAATTTAAAAAAAAACACAACTTAAAAACTGTAGGTCTGGAAAAAAAGTCCACAGTTCATAAACACAATGTTCCAATCCATAAATGCAGAACTACAATGCCATCCTATGATATCACCAGCATTCATCGAAAGAGGGGCCTACCTGCCTGCCACAGCGAGCCACACAGCGATAGGCCACTCACAGATTCCTCCTTCAGCAGTGATCTGAAGGAAGGAATCAGCGCTGAACTCTCGCTGGCCTTCTGCATTCACCTTGATGTCTCAATCTTCCCCAATGCTTTAACTAGCAAAATGGAGTCGAACTTTGGCAGAGTCCTGTATCGAAGTTCCTGTGTATCAAGGCCTTCTGAGTATATGCTCTCTTTCTGGAAGCTTCCCGGAGGCAGCAAAGTGCTGGATCACTCAAACTATCTCCAAACTGTAAATTGGAGGCTCCAACATTCTCAGAAACACATTTAAGAAGAAAAACAGACTTAAAAGAAGATTTAACTAAAAGACGTTCTCATGCGCTATCTGGAAGATGTCGACCAAGGCAGCGACATCTTGACTTGATGGCTAGCAGTGCTTTCAGTGGGAGTATTGAGACGTCAACAGTTGCTGATAGGATAATTTCTTTCTCAAAATGAAACTTAATATCTGGCCATAAAGGAGATTGAACAAAGAATGGGGCTGATTTATTTTTCACTTATTGCATTCCGATTCTTTGCTGTTGCTGGTTTAATAAGTAACTTCTTTCTGCAGGCCCTTCCTTTAATCTCCCAAACACGATTCCTGGTCAAAGAAGGGGAGCTGAGTGAACTATCTGCCCCTGAATATAGACACAAACTGGGAAATGCACCTAAACCAATTTACCTTCATCTATTTAACGACTTGCTGTTGCTGTCTCGGAAAGAGTAAGTGTCTTGTTTACTTTTTTTTTTGCTGCTTGTGGATTATATTTACCCGGTAATGGACATTTTGTCCAGGCTACTGTAGGATTATGTCGGAGTTATTGATAAAACAATTGACCTCCTCGTGTTGCTTGTCCACTCAGCTGAATAATTCCTGAGATTCCAGTAAGGATTTGTGAGATAGAATCTGCCTCCAGTTGGCTGGCTGTTCCTAGGCCAATGGACAGTACTAGCAAGCTCAGTATTTAGTGGCCGTCCGTAGCTTTCCTTAAAGAGGCAGTGGTGACACACCACTTTGAACCACTTGCTGTCCTTGTGCTGAAGGCAGAGATTTTGTGCATTCTTGTTTTTAACATAGAGCAGTCCAGGCCCTGTGGCCCATGACGTTACGCCAACCTTTTAACCTGCTCTTAACTTACTGCCCATTATTCTGCTGGCCCTTGGGGTAGCACTGAAGGTCCATACCGTCGCGCGCAGATAACCAGTCGGGGTTATTAGCCCTGAGCTGAACCCCCAGTCCTGGAGTGGTAGACCACTCTTAGTCTGGCCTCTACCTGCTCGGCGTGGGTGACCCTATCGAGAGCCAAAGCATAAAGCCTTGCCTCCAGCAAACGTAGCTCTCCGGGTCATCGAGGCACGCGAGCCTCCAAACCCTACAAGGTTGTGGTCCTCTTGGAGGCTTAACTTACTCCAAGCTCAATCTAATGCTTTCCTCCCAGATGGCCTTTTCTCTTTCAACCATGTGCCTATCTAAGAGCCTCTTAAATCTCACTAATGTCACTGCCTCTACTACTACCCCTGGCAGTGCACTACGTAACAGAAAAAATCTACCTCTGACATTCCCCTCCCCATACTTTCCTCCAAAATTATGCTGTCTTGTATTAACCATTTTTGCCCTTGGAAAAAGCTGCTGGCTGTTCACTTTGCTCCTATTTGCCTCCCATTCTCCTTCACTCCAAAGTGAAAAGCCTAGCTCACTTGATCTCTCTCCTCAGGGCATGCTTTCAAGTCTAAGTGGCACCCTGACTAATCTCCTCTGCACCATCTCTAAAGCTTCCATATCCTTCCTGTAATGAGACAGTCATATTGCCCAAAGAAGTTTTTGATCCAATGATGAAACGGTGATGAAACAACGATTAGTTATAAATGCATTCCTTTCTTGAGACATCAGCCCAATGAGTGGGCTGTATGTATTTCCAAAAATGGGAGGTGTGTGAACTTGGAAGGGGAAGTGTTGGGCAATGGCATTCTCACACAATGCACCCCCTCGTAGGAGTCCTCTCAGTTAGAAATTGTTTAGGCTAATAAATTGTACGGGTCCCAAGATGAATCCCTGCCCTGTATTCTGTCGGGCAGTAGCGGGGAGATGAGGGGGAAATGGAATCTGGAACAATGCTACTGATTATCCAGTGGATCATGCAGTCACTGCTTTGGAACTGAGCGAGGCAAAATGAGGTTTGGCAATGATGTTTGCCATTGTTGAAAGCATGTCAGTTATTCAGGATTAGACGTGGGGAACAGTCGTCTGAAACTGTAGCTCAGCATTGTTTGATACCATCAGGAAGGGATAAGCTTTGACGGGTGGGTGGGTGGGTCACTAAATTCATTACTGGGGTTGGCTGGGTCTTTTTATGTCAACTTGAGGGGGGGGGGGAAGAAGATTATTGTGCTTTAATCCTCCTTTTCATTGCTTTTGATTCCTTTCTATCAGAGAAGATAGGTTTTCTGTCGTGGACTATGCCAGGACCTCCAGGCTGGGAGCCCACTGCCTTGACGCAACCCCAGTAGTTTTTAAGCTGTGCCTGTGTGAGAATCATAAAGGGGCCACCAGGAATTTAATCTTGGGAGCAGGAAATGCGTAAGTGTTTATTTTAAATGTATGGTGGATTCTGGTTAATAGGGACACATTGGGACCA